>NW_005842159.1:1847768-1876013 GCF_000455745.1 Alligator sinensis | reverse complement strand
CCCCCCACCCCCCACATACACACACACACACACACACACACACACACACACACACACACACACACACACACACACACAGAGGTTCCCTCATCCCACACCTACACCCTCTACACTTATCTACTGCCCCACAACCCCCCCAGACACCCACACACTCCCTCACACCCCACATACTTACACACTTACAGCCCTATACCCCAAACCTATACCCACCCTGCCATGCCTCCCCCCCACACACAATATACAAGAGTAAGACTTCATTTTAAGCTATTGCGCAATCATCTCTGTGTACACTACACAAACACATGTAACTCAGGACAAAAATATTTTTTGAAATCAAATTAATGACTGTTGTAGATGTTCAATTTTTAGAATATAATTTGGAATATTTCTGGTTCTGAGATGGCAAAACCCCTTGCTGAAAGGAGTACTTCCAGGGGCAAGGGGAGGGACTTCTGGTGGCAAAGGTCAGGGCTTACAGTGCAGTACTTCTGTCTAGTCCTTTGGCTTTGGCTCAGACCCTGACCCTCTGGCTTTGACCTAGGACCTTAGTTAGTGGCTTATGCAACCACCAGCCAGAGTACCTATGCCTTGGTATAGGACAGGAATTAGAAAGGACACAAAGGCTAAAATATTACTGATTGCTGTAGGTGTCCTGAAAACTCTGTCTCAGAACCCACAGGGCCATCTTAAGGACCCAGACTTTTCTAAGAGCATATAGAATCTCAGAAAAGCTAATTTTAAAGATATGTTCCATCTATTGTGCCAAAACACCAGAAATTTACAGATCTAGCTAATCCTGCAATTAAAATATTAATCGCTGTTCAATTTCTTCATCAGCGATCTTGATGTTGGGGTGGAAAGCAACCTGTTTAAATTCGCTGCTGACACCAAAATTTGGGGGGAGGTGAGCACGCTAGCAGGGAGAGAGAGATTGCAGAAGGATCTGGATAGGTTACAGGGGTGGGCAAACAGGAACAGGATGTGTTTCAATACGGACAAGTGCAGGGTGCTGCACTTGGGTAGTAGGAACCAGCAGCACACTTATACGATGGGGAACTCCCTACTTGAGAGCACGGAGGCGGAA
Organism: Alligator sinensis; assembly: GCF_000455745.1. Classification (NCBI taxonomy): domain Eukaryota; kingdom Metazoa; phylum Chordata; order Crocodylia; family Alligatoridae; genus Alligator; species Alligator sinensis. Next base: position 1,874,929 of record NW_005842159.1, on the reverse strand, counting down.
AGGGATCTTGGTGTCATTATTGACTCCAAGATGAACATGGGCCGACAATGCGAGGTCATGGTTGGCAGGGCTAACCGGACCTTGTCGTGCATCCACAGGTGCATCTCGAGTAGAGCCAGGGAGGTGATCCTCCCCCTCTATGCGACGCTGGTCAGGCCGCAGCTGGAGTATTGTGTCCAGTTCTGTGCGCCCCATTTCAGGAGGGATGTGGACAACATGGAGAGGGTCCAGAGGAGGGCCACCCGCATGATCCGGGGACAACAGGGCAGACCCTACAGTGAGAGACTGCGGGACTTGAACCTATTCAGCCTCCACAAGAGAAGGCTGAGGGGGGACCTGGTGACCGTCTATAAACTCACTAGGGGGAACCAGAAGGGTTTGGGGGAGACGCTGTTTCCCCTAGCCCCTGCTGGCATAACAAGGAATAATGGGCACAAGTTGATGGAGAGGAGGTACAGATTGGACATCCGAAAAAACTACTACACAGTTAGGGCGGCTAGGAGCTGGAACCAACTTCCAAGGGAGGTGGTGCTGGCCCCTACCCTGGGGATCTTTAAGAAGAGGCTGGATACCTACCTGGCTGGACTCATTTGAGTCCCGTTTTTTGTTTAGGGTTCTTTTGTTGTTCTCCCGCCCTGGCGGGGGGTCGGGCTAGAAGATCTATTAGGTCCCTTCTGACCCTAAAACTATGAAACTATGAAACTATGAAATAAGAAATTGCCAACGTATAGACAGTAACAACAGTTACAAGGTCATGATATGAATTAAATGTATCATCATCATCACTGCTACCATATATGCTCTGAGAAAGAATGTGCTGAATTTCTATTAAGGAGATCATTTTATTATTTTGTTAAAATACATAATAATATACCATGCCTAGTATTAAACCAATGCTTGCAAAAATAGATATTGTAGATATTTTTCCAAAATGAATGCAATGTGTGTATCTATAAATTTATATCACAATCACTATATTTATGATCATTTCCTACATACACATCAAAAATACATTTTTGTTACTCTTGTAAAAAATTATATTCTCTGGCAAACAACATTTAGCTATACCTTGTAATACACTGAAGGGTCGTCCCCCCCCCTTCCACAAGAGTAGATGAGTTTATTAACATTTACAATCAAAGTGTATTAACACAGAAGACCAGCTTTGCACATTTAAATCATACGATGGGGAATTATTAAACCTTATATATGATGATAGCTTTATGTGTTGATCAAGCCATGACTAATATATACACAGAGAGAAAAAAAAAAACATGACACACAATTGGTCCAAATTGGATAATAATTGTTAAAATAGATAATTCAATTATCTAATGTAAATGTTTACCCATATTTCATGGTGTATAGGCCAACACAGTGTATAGGCATGGTGTGTCAGTTTGGGCTAGGCTTGGAGCTCACCTGTCAGCTCTGCTCACAGGCGATGGGGCCGTGCCAGCCAAGCACCGAGCCTGTCCTCATCCCTGTCCCCTGCAAGCAGTGCTGAGCCTAGCGCTGCACTCAGGGGATGGGGAAGGGGACGGGCAGGGCTGGACTGGGCTGGCACAGGGCTGCTTGCAGGCGATGAGGCTGCACCAACTGAGCACCAAGCCTGGCTGAGCCCAGCCCACTCCCAGCCCCAGCCCCTGTGAGGCTCACAGGGGATGGGACTGCTGTGAGCAGCACTGCTGAACACCATGCCAGCTGAGCCCAGGCTCTGTGAGCAGCACCAGGCTCAGTGTTTGGTAATGCCACTTGCAGCAGACAGGTCCAGGCTCAGCATTTAGATGGTGCAGCCCCATCCCCTACAAGCCCGGCACCACTCGCAGGCGATGGGAATGTGGCCGAGCCCAGCCAGGCTCAGCGCTTGGCTGATGCAGCCTCACCCACTGCAAGCAGGACTGGCAGCACACCTTACAGGGAATGGGGCCACTCCAGCCAAGTGCAGAACCCAGACCTGTCCCTGATTTTTTGATGTGGCACACTGTACAAGTCAAGTTTGATTTTTAAGATGCAAAAAATGGGCTTCAAAACCCAACTTATACACTGTTAAATATGGTACTTTAGGCTTCAATACTGAAAAGGGATCTTCCATTGCAGATTCTTGTTGTTCAGTAGAAATTGATGGAACAAGAAGCTGCACTAACCAGTGTCAGCTGACTCTTTTCCACAAGGAACCATATATCAACCATTATAGCCAAAACCCAGCATGCTCTTTTGATTGTTCCCCCCTACCCTTTACTTTGTGTACATGATGGACAGGTCTGCTAGAGAATCCATTATACTAGAGCAATACCAAGCAGGGAATTTCTGTGTCGTTTCCATTGACTTTTCACCACTGAGAAGAGGGCAGAGATTTTTCCCATCTTTTTTTTTTAATTTGAGATATAATTCAAACGTAGAGTTATTAACAAAAAGCGTCTGAAATAAAGTGCAGACAAAGGCCAGGTATAAACATTACCAGTATAAGTGATCAGAAACCAATCTATACCCATAATACAACAGAAGTTCAGCGCACAAAACTGGTCTATACCCATAACAGAACACAAGTTCAACACACACAGACTGGTCTAAGATGCGTGTGCCCCCCCCGCCAAGGGGCAAATGTCTGTTCTGTTAACTGCCTATGTAAACTACACAGTTAACAGAAAACTGCATAACTTAAACTGATTCTTCTTCGGGATTTTTGAATGTCTGTACCTAGCCAAAAAGTGCAGACAAAAAGAAAAGCCACCAAACACAAAATTAGTGTCATAAGTCAGGCCTAAGCCTCTGAAGTTCTAATCATTTTCAAAATGTATTAAACACAAAATATAAGGGTGCTAAGCACTGCCAGGATCATCCCCAAGCTTCGTTTTTTCAATGATTTACTAATGATTATTACCTTGTATACACCTGATTTAAGCATCTTACATTTTAATCACTTTGGGCCTGTGCATGAGATGTTTATACCAGTATAATTAACACTGGTTGTATATATGGATGTAAGTTATGCTACGATCCAAAGCAAACAGATAAGCAGGTAAGCAGTTATTTGTGTGACAAGTTTGTCTTGAGTGAATTGTTATCCTAGTAAGCAGCAGACAGGTGACCTACACCAATGTAACTTATACCAATGTAGCTTTACTCCTGATTTTTCCCAGTGTAATTCTAAATCAGATTTAAGTAAATTACACTGGTCTAGGGCTGTGCATCATCTGTCTGCTTCTTGCTTACACCAGCATAAATCTGTTGCACACCCAGGCTCTTAGGAACAGACTGTTTAAAATAAAAAAGAAAATCTTGCAGTAGCAAGGGAAAGGGAAAATAAATTGGACAGACAAAGGCCATTTTGTTGTGACAAAAATCTAAATTTCAGTGCTTAACTTTAAGAACACAATTTCAAAACTTTTTCCACTTTAGATCCTGGCATCACCTTTTATTTTCTAATTCTGTTTTTCACATGCTTTCATGTCATTATCCATGCAATGTAAATGTTGATTATTTATTTTTCCAAGAATATCTGCTAGTTTTCACTCTTGTTTTAGTTGTTCTTGGAAAACAACACATAAATCATCTTTCCGTTATGAAGAAATAAATGTTATAAAGCAAATACTTACATTTTAGTTATAGCTGTATGACTGTTCATTCTTTCTTTTGAATCAATTGTGAAATGACAATCTTGAAAGGATCCATCGATAAACAATTCAGCTGAGGCAGCATCTTATTAGAACAATTAAATAATGATATTATATTAATCTCTCAACAATTTTATTGATTATATACCTGGATGGTTGCTCCAGATTGGTCTCTTCACAGATGCCACTGCCTATTATCTTGATAATAATTTTCCTGTTTTACCAAAACAATAGTAGACATCTTATTGTCAAAGAAACATTTCATTCTAACCCAATTTCCCCACAAAAATAACATACTTTAACAGAGTCTTCAGTATTGAAAATAAAGCAGAATTTATTTTATTCATGCTCTTGCTTGCATTCCTTTTGCACATACATAAAAAGGTGAAAAACACTGTGTTTCCATCTTGCACTTAGGATGTCTCATTAAAATGTACTGTCTCATTTAAAATTTGTAATTGGTCAGATCTTGAATTCAACTCTCTGGAGACTATATGCATCTACTATACATCTACATCTATGTATAGCTGTATGAGCGAGATACTATTTTGAAAAAGACAGTCTACCTTTCTGAAGATGCAATTTTCCCTCTGAAATCAATTGTAAGCACAAATATTAGCATTCAGAGTTCTAGGTACCTTATCATATCTGTAATTGGGATCCTCACAAGTGGTTCCCAGTGGTTTAAAGTATCCAGCTAAGTAGAGCTGATGCCTAATAACCATATCTGTGGATATGAACCAGCAATCTGACCTCACACTGGGGACCTCAGCTAGGAATCAGAAGTGTACAACCTGACTTTTTGCAAAGGGAGGAAGTTGGAACGGGATTGAGAAATTAAACTTGCATTCTCCATCCCACTGATAATCCCACTGGCTAGAGAAGCTAACCCTAATGTCTCTCCATCAAATTTTCACCCACTGTGGAAAAGGCTTCAACCCTCAAAAGGTTCTATACTTTCTCAAATACTTCCCTCCTTCCTCAGAGACAATGGTGGCTATCTCCTCCTCATTCTTTTGCAGGGTTTCTTTTAAAAATACTGTTCTCTTATTATTGGTGAACCTACACTCATGATACTAGCTGAAAATTATAAAAGAGGAACAGCAACTGCCTTTGAGACCAATAGTGGCAAAGTAGACCTTACCACCTAGAAAAGCCTTTCCTTCAGTTATAAAACAAACTCAAATTCAAAACAATAAATATATGGTGTTGTTATTGGTAAAACAAAGTATGCTGGCCACATCTGGCTTTCTCCTCGTTCCCAGTACAGGGAACTGCAAATTTAATCCACTAGCCATAAGGCTTACATCACCTTCAAACTATTTTCCCAGAATGAGTCATACACAAAATACACAAGATAGGATGATATAAAGAGGACATTAGTACTTACCTTGGAGGATTTTAGGATTGTGAAATAACTTAAAATTTGGTTCAATACATGAACAATTAAAATAAAAAGTTCAGATTAAGCCAAAAATTGGTTTTGCCCTGCAGTTTTCCTGGTAAAAAAACCCCCACGAAACAAAAACCATTAAAATAGTTCTTTTGATCTGGTTTTGCTTTTGGGAGATGGGTAAAGTAAAGGTGTAGATTAACAAAAGTGCCAGAGGACTGAGAAATGACTGTTTCACTGGAGCAGAGGGTGGAACCCAAGACTCCCAGCTCTCAAACTCGGCCATCTTTTTCCTTCTCTTCCTCCATTGTTCTCTCTCAATTATTATTTAAGTATTTATACATGTAGAACAGCTTCAACAATGACTGAGGGAAACCCATATCAAAATAGCTTATAGCTTTATGGCTGAGAAACTCACCATACGGCTTCTAGATCCAAGTTCAAATGCAAGTTTTGCCTGATTTACAGCAGGGATTTGAATCAAGGCCTCCAACCTATCAGATGAGTTCCCTAGCCACGCCATTATATGGTAATCTGAGGTGGATGTCTCTAAACTACTTTGACTGAGTTGTACAATTGTTTATAAAATATTCAAATATTAATTAAACCAGAGAAAGACAAAATGACTTTATAGTCTGACAGTTGGAACAATAAACTGAGAGGTGTGATGCAAATTACATAAATTAGGGTTGTATAAATATAAGTATTAATATAAAGCAGAACAGAATCAACTAGAAGAATTGAGTGCTTCTCAAATGGTAGAGGGGACCATAGCCTTTCACATCATTATTGAATACACTAACAATTGAACTACCAGGTAAAAGAAAGTAACTTTCTCCTTCATCTATTTTCTGAATCATGGGCAACCAGTACTTCCCAAGCCTGGGGGGTCACCCACAAGCACTGCTGTCAGTGTCATCAGCGGGGCCAGAACTGGCGAGCTCCCGCAGGTGCCACCGCCAATGTCAGTGGTGGGAGGAGAGCTGGAGAGCTCCCACAGGCTCTGCTGGCACGCAGGCCTGTCGGGGGCGGGGCACATGCCCCTCTGAGCTATGTTCCGAATATAGCTCTCAATCTATTCTTAGCCAAAACTATTTCACAATACCCTTTTGGAAAATGTAGTATTTGCTGGAAATAATTTTCCCAGAAGTAGCAATGATGTGGGATGGGTCAATGATGCAGTGGTTTTCAAATTTCCTGAAGTCATGGGGAACCCCTAATTCTAGCTCTTCAGGCTATGTGACAACTCACATAGAGCCAGATGACCTGGCCCAGCAATGGTGTTGCACCACATCCTGACCTGTTCCGCTATTACCTTCAGTTGTTTTGCAGGACCCAGCGTTCCATGAAACACTGTTTGAAAACCACTGCACTTGGCTTCACCACTAAGGACTAAACAAAGTTATCCCAAGTGTGTGCCAATAACACTGTCATGTCACAAAGCATCCATATGCACAGCTCAGTCCATATATACACACACACACAGGGACAGATATAGGTATAAATATGTGCACCTAAAAACATAGAACTTCTGCTCTTGTAAACATGAACATAATGCCAGTGTTTAAGAGGTTAAAAAGTCTTAGAAAATTAAAAGAAAAACTGATAGAATTCCTTTGAACTCTGTGTGCAGCAATTTTAATGGATTGCCTTATTTTCACAAAATGGGATCAATTATATTTCTTACTATCTTCCATCATAATCTACACAAGCTAATGAGGTTCCCATTTACAAAGTAAACCATCCATTCATCAGTTATTCATTCCGCGTGTCTTATCAAGGACTGTCTATCTATTCTTATCTGAAACTATGATTCCTTTTTCCAATGACCATAATTTGTTTAAGGTGCTTTCTTTTGAGGCAATTATTTCAATTTGATACTGCATGTAAAATGTTAACATTCAATAGGCTTTATCTATAGTGGTAATTTCTGCTGTTGTATTCAATGTCTAAACTTGCACTGAAGCTGAACCAGGAAACCATTTACATGAATTGAAAAAGTTTAGATTGCTGTAAGTAGGTGGATACAGAATAAATAAAACTGAAATATTTCTCCATAAAGCGTGTGAATTCCACCAAGGCCATCAGAAGCCTGGATTTTAAAAATGATATAGAGTAAAATCTTGCAAGCTCTCTGTACTGTAAACTCACAGTGAAGTCAACAATGGTTGTGTGTGAGGGCAGAAGACTTACAGGACTCAGTTCATAAAGAAGAGTGAAAAGTACTTCACCCTGATACGTTTCCAAGAAATATTTTCACAAAGATTTAGGAACCAGTGAGCCTTCCCTTCCTTCCTCCCCCCCTTCCCCCAACTTTTATTTTGTAATTCTTTGCAAAAATCCATAAGCAAACCAATGCCCATATGACATCAGGATACTGACATTCCTGGAAACTTTCCTGTGTTGTACAGGAATGCATGTTATGACACTGTAACACCCTACACTTTGGTTTACTGATAAAGCTGATGAAACCCCCAAAGTGCACATACCTGCATACATATGCATATATGAGTCTGATTCAGCTTTCAATATATGGTGAGGACAAAATACCTGGAGATAGGGTTGAGTTAATGGCCATTAAATTGTGTGTAATTATCAGTTAAAATGATGCTAGGTGAGCATAACAGCAGGCAATTATCCTCTTTAACAGCTGCAAGTAGTGTTAATTGGCTGCTATGGATTATAGTTTCCCTGATTTTGTGCAGAAGATAGAAAAATCTGCATGAAAAAATAATAATAATGTTTGACAGAGGAATCAAAATAAATGTTAAAAAAGACATGGTTTGAATGAAAATATGTATATGGAAAACAAAACTAAAACTAATGTAGTGTATGCCCTATTATACATGATGTCATAGCTAGAAAAAAATATGCTGAAATATTGCAAGCAAAATTCTGTTGAAACAGTTCTATTAAATGAAATGAGTTATAGAAGCAATTAATTTGATCTAATAATCCTTTTTGATAACTGATGTTTATATTATGGATATTATAAACCAGTGATAATTAAGCGTTTTTAACCAATTACAAGTCTGAAAAGTCCTGCTTACAAAAGCAAGTTCATAGACTGGGTCTTGCATTGGCAAGAATTCCTAAAAATGTACCTGTGAAGTGAAACCACTTTATGAATAAAACACAAGAGTCCCTTCAACAGCCTCAGAAATACTACACAAGAGTTAACTAGGGGAAACTTAATGAACTGAAACTTCTGAAGGATTATTTGAAATAATAAATACAACAAAAATTTACCTGAAAGCTGCAGCTACATATTCTTATGTAAAATGTCACAGAGCACCTCATAAGAATAAGTGGACCCAATTTTTAAATCTCATATAAAGATGACTACTGTAGCAGCATATTTTTCTCTAACCGTATAAGATATTGGTATAATTATGGACTCATATGGAAGATCAGACTGAGTCAGCGTCAGCAGTTTGGACAGCTCACATTCAACTATTGAGCAGCCTAGAGCAGTGGCTGGTAAGAATTGATGAGATCACGGCCTAAGATGGTTGTCTGTAAATAGATTTACAGTTCGGTCAGTTCCTGTTGATTTTATTCAACTCTCAAGAATCCAGTTGAATCCCCTAGATAAAGGGAATGATAGTATTATTTGCTACTGCATCTCATGCCTTCAAGATGAGACGAAATATTTTACAGATACAAGGGTTGGAGGAGGAAGTATAATAAAAAGATACTAGTCCTTTTTGCTTGGGACAGTTTTTCCAGGGTAGGATTGCTATACACATGGAGTCATTAGCATCTCCACCATCCACTTCTACCACTCACAAGCACTCTCCTGCAGGAAAGTTTTTATCTGAAATCATAAAGGTATATTTTAAACTTGGGTTGGGTATCTGACTCATCAAATCTTGGTCAAAATTTGTAAACAAATTGCTAATAGGTCCAAATATTACATAAAAAGAACAATTTTCCCAGTAAAACATGTCTAAAAAAATAAGATCATATTTCTGTCAAGAATGTTACAATTTTGTTCCAGTAAAATTGCTGTAATCTTTGACCAGTCAAAAAATATGCAGTCAATTAACAATATTTTACTGGTCAATTAAGCAGCTTGCCAGGTCTATTTTAAACATCAGAAAACAAGCTCATTAACCCAAAATGTTGGTTTTTTTAATTCCAAAAGCATATCCTGACCTTTGTAATCCTAGATTTTTATGCATTAGGCAACCTGATAACTTTATGATAATCATGATGTAACATCCTGTGTACAATGTGCTTTTAATTAACTCAAGAAATAAAGTGTGCCTCTCATAGAAGAGAAAGCACATAATTCAGAGGGGGTAGGGCAGTGAAACCTACTCCTAGGAGTATATTAGGGGTTGTGAAACCAAATGGAGATGGTGAGTCCCTCCAAAAGTCAGGTATAGTGGTCTGACTCAAGTTAGGAGTACACTCATGAGCCTAGAACAGAGGTGGATCCAGGGGGACTCCCCTTTCAGCCAACAACACCATGGAAGCAGCAGCCAGGGACTTCTTAAATCACTGAGTTGAGTAAGAATCCACCCCTTCTTCTTTCCCTTCTCTTCCCCATTCCCCCTACCCCACCTCCTTGCTACAGGAGGAGGTTCCAGAGCTGCTCCTGTTTGCTCCAACCAGGCTCCACAGGGAGCTTGGCTCCGCCTGAGGGAGCAGGAGTGGAAGTGGCAGTGACAGGCAGCTTTCTCCTCCTTGCTCAGTCTCTGCAGAGGGTCCCTGCCACCCACTGCTGCTCTGTGGCTGAGCCTGGCTCCACATGCAGCCTAGCTGGAATGGGACAGGAGCCTCCCCCTCAATGAGTACAGCTAGCGACAGTGACAGGGTGGGATTGAGAGCAGAGAAGGAAGGTTTTTGCTTGATCGAAGGACTTAAAAAAAAGAGCCTGGCTGCTGGTCCCATAATGTGGCCTGCTGGACTGACTGGGGGGAGGAAAGGAGGGGGAGGCTTGGAGGTAGGGGGGCCTTGCACACCCTACTTTACAAAATCATGTATCCAGCTCTGGCTGAGATGAAGGGTCACCATGTAAAAAATTTGAGGAACAGTAGGTTAGAATAAAGTTTTGTAACTCACTTATACATATATAATGCATCCCTGCCCCAAATTAATTGCATCTTTTATTTTTTATTTTTCAAGAATTATTGAATGTTTATAAGGACCCAGAGGGACAGACTTCCATCTTCAGCTCCCTCTGTGCAAAAATGAAGTTTATTTCCTACCTATGGAGACTTTTTACCATCTTGTACCATCTACACTTTTCCCAGAGCCTGATGGAGGGACTTTGATCCCAAAAGCTTGCAGAAAAGGACAATTTTCTTGCCATTTTCCAGTTGGTCTAATAAAAGGTATCATTTTGGAACCAAGAGTTCTAGTTTTTTGTGTGTCTTGAATGTTCATAAGAAACACACCATCTTCTCAGAAATACACTAGAACTGAAATACATAAGCTTTCTTCAGCCACCTAGCCTGACAACAAAATGTAAATATATATACATATACACACACCATATTTTTTCTAGTTTAGCCTAAGAAGTATTATAAAGTATAATCGACCACAGGGTAAATCAATCCCAGTATAACTACAGATTTCAATAGGTGTACCTCACTGGTACAATAGGTGCACCTGGAATGATTTGACCCATACTTTTCATGTAATACATTACAAAAAATGAACTGCATACAAGATGTCTCTTTTGGCAAGGATAATAAAGCCTGTTAACATTGTTACTGTATATTGCTTTTTCTACCTAGAAACCTTGCATTGTTTACTAGCTTAGACCCAAGAGAACATTTGTTTGCTTTGTATTTGTTTATTACTCATCCTACTCTAGTGGTATGTTCCTTTCAGTCTCTTAAAGTGAGTCACAGTACCTTACAGTACTGAAGGTATTACAAATTCAAACTAATGTTTTATAGCTTGCTCCAAAGTCTATGGAAGTCACAGAGATTTGTTCCATTACTTAAACTGTGAGCATCTTTGTAGAGAATTCCCCACACCATCCTGTGATCAGCTGCTACTGAAGTGGTAGCTATTTTTTGTACTTCCCACAAAGGTAGCTCCTGGGGTTGCTGCCTTAATCACCCTCTCTTAGTTATGCTACTGTGAGGAAAAGTGGGTTTTCTCCAATGAAACATCTGAACTTGGGGACACCAATCTATGAGCATACAAATCTACCTGCAGATAGGACTATTTCTAGGATTAGGTGCAATGTGGATGGAGTTTTGATAAGGGTCAAAACTAAGGGCTCCAATAGACATATGGGGAGCCTGCTCTGACACACTGGAAATCCAGGGCATTGGAGCAACGTCAATTAATTGAGTCTGCTGGAACACAGAAATTGACACTCTCTGGCAGCCTTCCATGACACGTATCAGCATCCCCATGTGTCCCCGCATTGAAAATGGTGACAGGATGCTTGGAAATAAAACACATTCAATAAGCTTTAGTTCAAAGTACCCCGCCACAATTTTTTCAGCACAAGGATGCTGATATATGTGACGTGTGGATGCTTTTAATTAATACAGCTCGTTAAAGCACCTGGTGCCGCATCCCAAACCACATGTAACAATGCACTAAAAGTCTGGTAAGACTGGGCACTTGTTGAAATGTATTCACAATGGAAGAAAGAAAGTGACGATGGGGAGCACAGCCCTAGCCCCATGGAAAGCAGTGGGCATGTCAGGCACAGCTGGTGAACTCAGACGGGTGGGACAGTGGGGCCCGCCGGGGGGGGGGGGGGGGGGGGGGGGAGTTGCAGCCGGCTGGGAGCAGGGTGTGGTTTGCAGCTGGCCAGGAGTGGGGTTTGCAGCCAGCTGGGCATTCCAGTCAGCTGCAAACCACCCACCCTGCTCCTGTGGGACACGTCACTGCCCCACCACTCTGAGTTCACCAGCCACGCCTGACGTGCCCGCTACTTTCTATGGGGCACATCTATAGTAATTATGGTAATAACTGGTACTAAACTTAATGCACCATAAACAACATTACTGTGCATTAGCACAGATGAATGCTTTTTAAGTCACATTAATGCACCATAGACTAAATCTATGGTGCATTAGCACATTAGCACGGTTTTTAGTCTTCCATGCATTAAGTGGCCCATGTAGACGCACCCAGGGAGGAACAACAAGGAACAACGCAATTAGGGTTTTTTTTTTTTTTAATAGGCAGTATTAAAAATAAGCTAAATATTAATATGAACCAGCATGCTGGACTTCTCCCACCCTCCTCTCTAGATGTGTTTTTTATAAGACAAAGTATTTGCCTGACTTTTTGTGTTCACATTTCATAGGTATAGCATTCTGACACCCAGAGTTTATATCTAATTGGTGTAGCGTTTTGCACGAGAAAATTTTGTTTTGTTTTTTTACTTAATATTTTTTCAAGAACTTTTTAGCTATTCTAAATATTTAACATTAGGAGCTGAAGTCCAAGCCTCAAAAAATATTTAGACATCTAACCACCTTTATGGGTCTGGGTCCAAGTGCTCAGCCATAACTGCATATACTTGAGATTCTGGAAAATAAAAAAATGTTTTTTTTTCTGAATTTTCAATTCTCTAGGCTTTGACTTTAAAATCTCTGAATGGTAAGAATTTGAAATAAGTTAAGAAGAAAAAAATCTATCAAAGGCTTCTGAGCCATACTTACAGTAAAGATAAATGGCAATTTTTTTATTTTTACTTTTGCTTAGCATCAAAGCCTAGTAATTTTTAGTACTGCTAAATTTTCCTGAGAAAAGAAACTACTTTTGTAATTGGAAACTACTGTACAAATAAAAATGGCAACCCAGACTCCTGTAAATCTAAACTGAGTTCTTCCATTTTTTTCTCCAAGCATTGGCTCCAGTGTGTAATATAGATTTTATTCTCCTTAAATCTTTGTAATTGTTTTACTGAAAGTTAAATATTTCCCAAGGCATTTTTCTTTGATTCTATGTGAAATAAATATAAACTCAGTAACCACATTATAGTACTCTGATCAAACAGAAAGAAAGACATTTATCTGATGATTTAAATTTGTATCTTTCAAGTGTCATACCATAGCAAATATTAATCAATGTATCTAGGGTTAAGCTTTGTAGTGAAAATTTTCTGATCTATGGTTTCTGTTGAGCAACTAAATCTTTACCTAACTGTTTTTAAAATCTGATACTTAATAGATATCTCCAATGCTACTCATATACTTCTGTGTTTCAATTATGCATATTTTGTGATTTTTTCCCATGTGACCATACTTTAATTGATTTTTAAAGATTGTAACCAGATATGATGAACAAACTGATCAATGAAACTCTTGATAAAATTGCATACTTTGTGTGCAGTTTATATAGCTCTGATACATCTTAGAGCAATATAGTTTAATGTACTGTGAATTATGAAATGTGGTAACTAGGAAATAGAGCTTTACTCACATCATTATACTGCCATGCACTGATGTAGTGATAATCATTGTAAAGTTGGATTCAACTTCTCAAAGGAGGACCCAAATGCAACATTTGAAGACTAAGAATATATAAATTAAGCATTTCTAGTCCCTTCAACACTCTTTAAATATAAAGAAATAGCATTGTGAACAAATCTGCAGACAAAGATTAATTTATTTTTATTATTTGAATATAAAACTACATTACCATTCTGTATCGTTTGTATTTTTTTCTTACATTTGTTTCCTACCCTCAGCGTTCTAAGAGGGTTCTGAATCACCAAAATGCTCCATGAAATGCTTCATCTTTGTTGGTCCTTTCATCAACCTTTCAGTTAGATTCCAGAGGAGAATGATTTGTGCAAGGGAAATGTTTTATTCATATTTTGAGACTGACCCAGATGAAACCTCAAATAATAATTCACCCTCTCTGTTTTTAATAAAAAGGTTACATTGTGGATTTATTAAATAGTAAGTTTCTTTTATAATTAGCTAGTGATAAACCATTTTCTCTCCCTAACCTTCTTACATCTTGTCTATGTATGAAATTAGAATAAAATGGTGTCATTTTATGCTTTTTACATCAAATTTTATATACATGGTTTTGCAAATAAGTTGGAAATGAGCCTGATAGTGGAGATATTCCATTTACATATATTAAAAGTAATTCCATCAATAGAATTACATTGGTATAAAATCAGCTTAATAGGAACCAAAATCTCAAATCTCACACCATTAATTATCTACAAAAATAACTGTGATAGCTGCCAAGCTAACACAGTCTGGGAACCAGTGCAGGGAAGTACAGAAGCAAAATATACCATTCAGCCAGAGGTAGCCTCAAACCTACAACTGTGACAGTCAACCTGTGTCTTCTACCGCAGGCACAAAAAAGGTTGGTTGGTTACACTTATGCACCCAAAAGTACATATTAAATTCTTTTTTCTTAATAAAAAAAAAGATTGGCCAGAATCATGGAGGAATCAATAAGAAAATGTGTTGTACTGGGCCAAGTCTTAGGCTATTTTTTTTCTCATTACACTGTACTTAATTTGGTGTCGGGCACAGAGACACAAAACAACAGGCTCCAAATAGGAGTGACTGGATAACATTCCATTTCAAAACAAATGAGGTTTCAGCCTTTGGTTTTTGGTCCAACATAGAATGAAAACTTTTGATTTGTTTCACAAAAGAGAGACAACCTTTAATTTATCAGTGAAGGCACTCACCTGACTCAGATATAAGACACAGGCTGCATAGACACATTCATATAATGTGGGAGAAATCTCCCAGTTTGTTCTCCTGGTAGAAAAACCTACCTAGGAATGCCTGAACAGACATTTGAATGCTGAGCCCTAGAAAAGCAGAGTTTGTAATCCTGAAACACTGCAGTCAGGAGGATCCTATTAGGCCTGTGCAAATAGGGAACTACTCAATTTGGATTTGGCCAATTCAGATGCCAGAGATTTGATTCAGAGATCTGAATCATTTTTCTGATTTGATTTATTTAAATTGCTTCCAAAGATTTGGAGCCGATTCAGAAATTTGGCCATAGAGTATAATGAGGAATCTATGAAATATCTATTACTTTGGGTTTTTTTGGCTGATTCAGATGAAACTTGCAGAGATAGTATCCCCTGATGAGGGCATTAATCCTGCTAAGATTCAAGGTGATAGGTGCAGGGGTTTCTGGGAAACTGCACCACAAAGTCCTGAAAGCAAAACTCATGTCACAGCCACAGTGGGGTGAAAACTGCAGGAATGGCAGCTCTTTCTGAGGCCACAAAGCCTGCAAAGTTTCAAGGAGATAGGTGTAGGGGTTTCTGGGAAACTACACCTCAAGCTGCTGACAAGCAAAACTAATTTCACAGGGCACACTGTGTGTATGTTAAGGTGCAGTGGGGTGAAAACTACAGGGATGGTAGCCCCTGCTAAGGCCATGAAGCCTAAAAGCTTTCAAGGAGAGAGGTTCAGGGGTTCCTGGGAAACTGCACCTCTGCACTTTTACCTGTGCTGCTACATCCCCCACCCCCGCCTCACCCCAACCCCAGCCTGTCTCTCATCCCCTGGCACCTCCATTTCCATTTTCCCTCACTGGATTTCTTGCCTGCATTGTGTGCCAGGCCAGCCTCTGGCTTCTTTACTATTACTTCCATTCAGGACCAGGAGACACACCAACTGCAGGTACTTCCTCAGCCTGACAAAGGGTTTTTCAACCTGAAAGCTTCCTAAGATATATTTTTCTAACTATTTTGGTTTTTTTCATAATAAACATAAAAACACAAGATAAGCCATCACACACCATGAGTAACATATATCCAACACAACATCTTTACTTCTTGTTGTCAATTCCTTTATAAAAAGAAATGCCCTGTGACAGTTCCATCTGGGTACCTTTGATGCTGCTGGGGCTATTGGTGTTGAGTCAGCTAAGTTATTTTGACCTGCCGTTGTTTACAGTGGTGGACCAGACTGAGGCTGTAGGGGGGGAGGAGGCCTCACGGGGGCACATTGCCATGTTGTGCAGAGGCCCCAAGTGCCAGGAAGGGCACACCTGAACACACACACAGTCTCACAAGCACCCATGTCATGAGTTTTGCCTGCCTGTGGCCAGAGGTGCAGGGTCCCAGAACCCATACTCCCCCTGTACATATCTCCTTGACAGCTGGAAGGCATTGTGGCCACAGAAGGCCCTAGGACGGCTGCAGTTTTCAATCCCCTGTGCCTTAATACACACACAGTGCTGCCTATGTCATGAGTTTTACTTGTGAGCAGTTTGAGGTACAGTTTCCCAGAAACCCCTCCACCTATCTCCTTGAAACCTGGCAGGTTTCATGGCCTCAGCAAGGGCTACTACCCCTGCAGTGTTCACCCCACTGTGGCCAAACACACATGTGGCATGAGTTTTGCTCTCAGGATTTGAGGTGCAATTTCCCAGAAACCCCTACACCTACCACCTTGGAACTTAGCATGTTTCATGCCCTCAGCAGAGGCCATCATCTCTGCAAGTTTCATTAGAAGCAGCCAAAACACAAAGTTATAGATATCGCATTGATTACCCATTATGCCCTATGGCCGAATCTCCGAATCGGCTCCGAAACTTTTCCAAATTGATTTGGAAAAGCGATTCGAATCTCGAAATTGAATTAGCCAAATCTGAATTGGCTGAATCCAAATCTGAATTGAATAGTTGCCTTTTTGCACAGGCCTAGTGTTTACACTAAGTGTAGCCTAGAGTAGCTATACCTTAGGCCAGGTACAAACTAAAGTGGACCTAGTGCAGTCCCATGCAAGTTTCATCTGAATCAGCCAAAAAACAACAAAGTTATAGATATTTCATTGATTCTCCATTATACCCTATGTCCGAATCCAGAGTCCAGCAAGCAACACACTGCCTCCTCCTCTCAGGAGGCAGGAGCAAAGCTTCCTGAGATTCTTCAGGACATGCTGTGGTTTCTCTCAGAAGAGAACATAGCCAGGTATTCCCTCTCTCAAGAGAAATTCTCCTGAGAGTGATTTAACTCTGGTTGTTCCCAAGTTTCTTTTCTCCTGGTATAGCCATTCTTGCTCTGGAAGAAAAATCCTGAACAGCTGTAAACTCATGATGACTCTCTCAGGAGAACCTGAGTTTCTGTGCATGACCACACAGGCTAAAGGCCCTTCTCTTCCTGATGTTCAGTGAGGACTGGAGCCTGGGCTTCCCCTCATCTGATACCTAACTAAACTCTGAACTGTACCTAGTCAGGTAACCCTTGTCTTCCTGCATTCCCAATTTCCCAATCAGATCTAGGCACATAAATTAATTACTGCAACTTGTCCATCATATACAACAACCAGACCAGGTGAGCTATAATTCAAGTTTGGTGTAGTAATTGGTGTATATAAAAAATAGCCCACTATACCATGTTTAAATGTTGGCTTCCCTTCCCCACCCTTCATTTCTTTTAAATATAAAGAACTATCTTGTACCATATGCATTTACAGTGTGTAGTACTTGGCACACTGAAGGCCTAAGCCTGGTTCATCCTGTGACATACTACTATAATACTAATAAGTGATAATACATTATTTTCTTTTTTATATATGCCATGAATTTTATTAAGAATTCTTCATTATCATATTAATATGATGAGACAGAAAGCAAAACAAATTCTGAAAACCTTGAGCCCTTTTTCTCTCTTCTTTTCACCGGAAAATAAACTTGCTTTTTTGTACTCTGTTATATGTAAGTCCTGTCTTACTTGTACCCATCAAAGCTGACCTTCTGTTGACTTCCTCAGTCTCAGCTATATTTTTCTTAAGGTGGATAACCAAAATTGGAGACAATGTTCTGAATGTTCTTGAATGAAATGAAATTATGTTCTGAATAATAACAATAGGAAATACAGTGCAACTGTAATTTAAAAAGTTACTATATGTTGCTACATTCTGAACGGTCCTTTTAACTGTCTTTCTAATTAATTGTAACTCAAAAAATCAATATATGAAGTAGGACTGTCCTGCAACATTTGACTTGGATTTTCATTTGACTTTCTGAAGAAGGTTATATTTTTGAAAGGACTATTCATCAGGCCTGTGCAAAGTGGCTAGTATTCACTTTAGATTTGGATTTGGCCAATTCAGAGGACAGCAATTCAATTCAGTGATTCAAATCACTGTCCTGAATTGATTCGGCCAAACTGATTTGGAGATTCGGCTGCTGCCAAATTGGCTGAATCTCCGAATCGAACAGGCCCCATCTCTTGCCTACTCTCCCAGCCCTGTCAATGGCTGCTTTTTTTTTTTTTTTTAAGCCCCACACTCACCACCTGTTGCCAGGTTGTGGGGGGGGAGCAATCCCCACTGCCTCCCACCGCCTCACACTGTGTGGGAGGGGGGTTTCTGCCATGAGCCCCCAGAAGCCCCAACAGCTCCTGCAGCAGCCGATGAGTGCAAGGCTTTTTTTCTGTTTGTTTAAAGAGCTGGGACTCTGGAGCTGGGCAGGACAGCCATTGACAGGGCTGGGAGAGTGGGTAGGGGTTGGGGGGGAGCTCAGAGGGGCTGGAGGAGCAGGCAGGGGATGAGGCCTGGAGGGGGTCCCCCTATGGTCCTCTCCCCCCTCCTCCAGCCCCCACTTCTACCTCCTACTTACCAGCATGGAGTCCAGGTCCAGCTCCCTGTGGCAGCAAGTGGGGACTTCCCAAATCTCTAAATCCCCCCGAATCTTTTCTGAATTGATTCAGAAAGCTTCAAACCAATTCAGACCTTTTGACTGGTCTCCTGATTCAATTCAGATTCAGAGATTTGGCTGCTGAATTGGGCCAAATCCCCTCCAAATTGAATCAGCACCTGGAGCTTCACACAGCCCTACTATTCATGTGACATAACTTCAATGGAATGGTTGAAGAATGTTACCACCTGGCTAACATATAACTTGGTATGCAATGCACTTGAGAGGTGTGAAATATGGGTTTGAACCTCCAAAGACTGATGAAGGAATTAAACAGCCACCTGATTGAATACTGTAACCATTAAGATATTATATAATGAGTTCTTTATTGGATTTAGCCCATACAAGCTCTTCTAGTATAGGAGAGGAGCCTAGAAATCTGTTGGCAGCCAAAAGGTCTTTAAAATAAAGGAACAATTATTATCTGTGTCCTATCATCTTGTCACAGTCCTGGCTTGCCAACATCACATCTGCTAAAGGCAAACTGCTTAAGGCAGTAACATCCTCAACTAAACCACCCCAGATAAACTTATCTAATCTGCTTTTGAAAACGCCCAGGGATGGAGAACCAACACCTTCTCTAGGTAACTCTTTCCAGTGCTTGAATGCCCTCATACTCAGAAATGTCTTCCTAATTTCCAGCCTAAATTTCTTCTGTTGCAGTTTGAGACCATAGCTCCTAATCTTGTTCACTACACCTACAGAGAAAAGACTATCTCCACCCTCTCTATGATTGCCCTTCAGTTATTTGAACACTGCTATCAAATCCTAACTCAGTCTTCCCTTCTCCAGAATAAATATTTCTAGCTCTTTCAGCTTTTCCTCATAGGTCATATTTCTCAGGCCTCTAATCATTTCTGTTATGCTCTGCTGGATTGCTTCCAATCTGTCCTCATCTTTATTGAAATGAGGGGCCCAAAAGTGGACATAATATGCAAGGTGAGTCAGAATCACTTCCTTTGATTTGTAAGAAATGTTCCTGTTAATATAATAAAGTATTCTGTTGACTTTTTTACAAGAGCTCACTTATCTCATATTCAGCTTATCATCTACTACAAACCCCAGGTCCTTCTTGGCAGTACTTCAGACTAACCAATCATTCCCACTCTCTAGGTGTGCATGCAATTCTGTTCCAGGTGCAAGACTTTGTACTTGTCCCTGATTAATTCCATCTGATTGATTTCCAACTATTCTTCCAGTTAGAAAGTTCTTCCTCATATGAAACCTATATTTCTCTTGTTGCAATTTAAGACCATTATTTCTTGTCTTGTCCTCTGCAGATGGAGAGAATAATTAATCATCATCCCCAATATAACCACCTGTCATGTTTTTGAAGAAAGTTATCAAATTCCTCTCAGTATTCTCTTATCTGTACTGAATTGTTCCAGTTCTTTTCTTTGTTCTGTTTTGTGTCACGTTTCCTACACTGATAATCATTTTCTAATTCTCTGCTAAACTTTTTTCTAATTTGACCATGTATTTTTTTTTTGAAGGGCAGTTTCACAGAATCAACAACACTCTCAGGGGAAGCTTTGCCTCAGGACTCCCCAAGAACTGGCCTTTTTCATTCTGCCTCAGATAAGAAGACCCCTTGAAGCCAGCCCTGACATGGCTTCACAAGGAGCAAGCCACATAGCCTCACAAGGCTTCACAAGGAACTTAGCCATATAGCATCTTTCATCATAAGCAGTGCCCAAAATTGGACATAACACTAACACTCCAGGTGAGACCTCACATCATTGCTAAACCAAGCAAAAGAATCACTTCCCTTGATGTGCAAGGAGAAACTCTGTTAATATAATCCAGGATGCTGCTGTTTGTTTTTTAATAAAAGTATATCACAGTTCCTTCTTCCCTCCCATGACTTGATCTTATCTTCTTTGGGAGACAGTTCCCTGCAAATGACTCTCAACCTCACATACTGGCTTCTTCATGGGGCTCCAGCCTCCCCTATACCCCGGCAGATGTGATGTTGGCAAGCCAGGACTGTAACAACAAAATACACAGCTAGGGCCTGATTTGATGTCAGAGTCTTGATGTCTAACGTCACAGATGATAATTATCTCATCTGTCAGGCAACACACTTTGATATGAGCTTGTACTGAAGGCCAACCCTGCACCATCTGTCTCTTGTTGATTTGACTTGGAATCAGGAAAACTAAACTGTCTCTGTCTGGAGATAACTCAGGAATGAATACTCAGAATGTGAACGATAACAAAAAATATCAGCCCCTGCTATAGTATGCCTCAGATACTTCCCTGGGTCTGCTTGTTCCTGGTAGGAAAATCCCTTCATTTTTGCTGCATTTCCCTGTTCCCAGTTACTTAGGAGTCGGACCTTTTCTGCTTCAACACGGTATTATTGGGGCACTCCCAAGTGCAGTGCTACTTCTCCCACCTCGGCCCTATCTGACTGGGTCCTGGATGGCTCTAGTCAGTACTCCAGCTGCTGATCTGGGGGCCTCTTGTCTGCTTTTCTTCGGGCATAGCCCTCTTACTGCTGCTGCTCAGCCCCTCAGTGTTGGAAGCATAGCCATAGCTTTCTGCTGGATTCTCCTCCAGGGCCGCTCCGGACCAGGCCTCTGCTGCAGGACCTGGCCCTGCCTCAGAAGCCTCTTTGCTGTGCACCTCACTGCAGTGCATCTCAGCTGCAGTACTCCACCCTATCTCTGAGATCTCTTTGCCATGCGTCTTGCTGCCGTGCATCTCAGCAGCCATTCACGGCCCCACCTCAGGAGCCTCTCTGCACATCTCTCTGCTGCGTGCTGTTCATTTCAGCAGCTTCACTCTTAGTAGCCATGCAGCATATTTGAAACCACAGTTTTAGCCTCCCAGCCACCAGAAGCAAACAGCAAGGGTAAAGCCCCCCTCCACCAATCAGCAATGGGAGGGGTGCACAGGGGAAACTCCAAGATTAAAGAAGCAACTGTGCCATGAGTGGATTATAACTCCCAATTTTTTTCTGCAGTACTTCAGCCTAGCCAGTCATTCCCCAGCCATTGTGCATGTGGTTATTCTATCATTCCTAAGTGCAGGAATTTTCTCTTTTCCTTATTAAATTCCATTTAATTAAATGTTGATCATTTTCTCATCTTATCAAAGTCATTTTGAATCCTAATTCTATCCTCAAAAGTGTCTGCAACTCCACTCAACTTGATTCTCAACTCCTCCTCAAAATTTTCTGTTCTTAATCCACCCTCCAAATCACTAATTAAGACAGTCAAATCACTAATTAAGACCCATGCCCCATTTAGGATTTCCTAGGAAACCACAAATGTTACCTTCTCCCATTTAGGCATTGATTCACTAATGACTACTATAGTTCGTCTTCCTGGAATAGGCTACCCTTGATAAAAAAAGCCAGAGGACTGCTAGCAGCACATGTTGATCTCCAGGATGCATCTCTTCCTGCTTGGGCCTTTCCCTTTAACAAGAAGGATCAATGAGAACTCAATCTAAGCTCCTGTCCCTTTATTGTTATGTCCAGAACCGTGTAGACTTTTTTGATATCACCCCTGGCAGTACCATTAGTGCACACACGAATGAGCAGCATTAGGCAGCAGTACCTGAAAATGGATGCCTCCATCACTTGCAGAAGGGAGTCACCAACTACTACCTTTGCTTCTTCTTGGTGACAATGGTCTTGATTCTCCCCAGTATTTGGGCTGCATGATTTTGACTTCTTTTACCAATGTAGCAGACTATTTTTTCTCTGATGCAGGTAACCCAGGAAGTTTTTGGAGGACATTAGGGGCAACTTTCTGGTGCACGTGCTGGAGAGGCCAACTAGGAACTGTGCCCTTCTTGACCTGATCCTCATAAGGAGGGAAGGGTAATGTAGTAGTGGATGGGGAATCTAGTAATGGATGGCAACTTGGGCATCTGTGACCACAACATGAACGAGTTCAGGATCCTGAGGAAAGGAAGGGAGGAGATCAGCTGAGTATGTACTCTGAATTTCATAAAAGCAGATTTACATTCACTCAGAGAATCATGGGGAGGGTCCCCTGGGAGTCCAGTCTGAGGGGGAGAGAAATCCAGGAGAGTTGATTGTATTTTAAAGAATCCTGACTGAGGGAGCAGGAACAAACCATCCCAATATGCAGGAAGATTATCAAACATTGCAGAAAACCAACTTGGCTTGGCAGAGAAATCTTAGTAAGCTAAAACACAAAAACAAAGCTTATAAAAAGTATAAACTTGAACAAATAACTACAGAGGAGTATAAGAGTATTGCTTGGCCATGCAGGGTTAGAATTAAGAAGGCCAAAGCACAACTGGAGTTACAGCTAGCAGGGACATGAAGGGTAACAAGAAGGGTTTATATAAGGATGTCAGCAACAAGAGGAGGATCAGGGGAAGCTTGGGTCCTTTCTAAATGGGGGAGGCAACCTAGTAACAGAGGATACAGAAAGGCAGAATTGCTCAATGCCTTTTTTATCTCAATCTTCACAGGCAAGGCCAGCTCCCAGATTACTGCACCTGACAGTACAGTTTGGGTAGGAGGTTATCAACCAACATGGTAAAATAACAGGTTAGGGACTATTTAGAAAAGCTGGATGTGTACAAGTCCATGGGGCCAGACAGGATGCACCAGAGGGTGTTGGCCAATGTGATTGCAGAACCACTGGTAATTATCTTTGAAAACTAATAGCAATTGGGAGAAGTCCTGAGTGATTGTAGAAGAGCAAATATAGTGCTCATATTTAACAAAGGCAAGGAGGAGGATCTAGGAAACTATAGATCAGTCAGCCTCACCTCAGTCCCTGAAAAAATCATGGAGTATGTCCTCAAGCAATCCATTTTTATGCAGTTGGAAGAGAAGAAGGTCATTAGGAATAGTCAGCATTGACTCACTAACGGCAAGTCATGCCCTGATCAACCTGATTGCCTTCTATGATGAGATGACTGGCTCTGTGGATGTGGGGAGAGCAGTGGATGTGATATACCTTGACTTTAGCAAGGCTTTTCATACAGACTCCCACAACGTTCTCACAAGCAAGCTAAGGAAGTATAGGTTGGATGAATAGACTAAAGTAGATAGGAAACTGGCTGGATCATTGGGATCACGGGATAGTAGCCAATAGGTCAATGTCCTGTTGACAGCTGGTATCAAGTGGAGTGCCTCAGTTCTTGGGCTGGTTGTGTTCAGTATTTTCATCAATGAACTAGAAGATGACAGAGTGCATCTTCAGCAAGTTTGCAGATGACACTAAGCTGTGGGGAGTAGTAAATATGCTGGAGGGTAGAGCTAAGATTCAGAAAGACTATACACAAATTGGAGTATTAGACCAAAAGAAATCTCATAAGGTTCAATGAGGATAAGTGCAAAATCCTGCATTTAGGATGAAGCAATCCCATGCACTAGTACAGGCTTGGGACTGACTGGCTGGGCAGCAGCTCTGAAGAAAAGAACCTGGGAGTTACAGTGGACAATAAGCTGAATATGAGCCAACCATGTGCCCTTGTTGTGAAAAAAGCTAACAGCATACTGGGCTGCATTTGCAGGTCAAGGGAAATAATTCTTCCCCTCTATTCAGGACTGGTAAGGCCATATCTGGAATCCTGTGTCCTGTTTTGGGTCCCCGACTATTGGACAATTTGGAGAGAGTCCAGCAGAGGGCAACAAAAATGGTTAAGGGACTGGGGCACATGACTTGTGAGAAGCGGCTGAGGGAAATGGGCTTATTTAGTCCATACAAGATAAGACTGAGGGGGGATTTAATAGCAGCCTTCAACTACCTGAAGAGTAATTGTAGACCAGTAGACTGTTCTCAGCAGTGGCAGACAATAGAACAAGGAGCAATGGTCTCAAGTTGCAGCAACGGAAGTTTATGTTAGATACAGTTGGGCCTCAGTTTAAACACTGGTTATGTTCTTGGAAAAACACCATGCAAATAGAAATCATGTAAAAAAAGATATCAATGGTCTATGGGAAATAAGGGCTTAGGTTCCAGATGCATCTGATAATTTGACCAATAAATGCTATTCATGCGCACAGCCGCAGCACAGAATGCATGCAGGGAGGAACAGAGCCCAGAACCTTGGAGAGCTGTGTGCAGCTGGTAAGTCTGGTGTGGTGGAAGGGCAAGGGGGAGGGAAGGGGCTTGGGAGGGTAGATCAATGCCCCTCACAGTGAGGGAGGAGTGAGGCAGGGGCAGATACTGCGCAGCTGGGGTGGAGCAGGGTGCAGGATGGAGCTGTCTGTCATCTGGGATCATGGGGCGGGGGGCAGCTCCCACTGCTATGCACAGCCCGGGGTGCAGGATAGAGCCGTGGCTCATTTGGGGGCATGCGGGGCATGTGCCCCTGGATCTGTGCAGAGTTATGCAGGCAGGCTGCAGCTGCAGACTGGATCCAGGGCTGTGCCAGGCTTTTCTCAGCAGGGGCTGGGCTAAGGGTGGGCAGTGGTGGCACTGGGAGGATGGTCGGGGGGGAGCTGCAGCCACCCCAAATTTCACTATAGCCCCTCTATAGCCCCCTTGCAGCGCCACCACTGCTCACCCCAAGCCCAGTCCAGCTCAGCCCCCACTGAAAACAGCCCCACACAGCCCCAGCTCCAGCTCACAGTTGCAGTCTGCCCTGCCGTCTGAAGATCCAGGGGGCACATGCCCCCTGTGCCACATGTAGCAGCAGGAACTGCCCCACCCCCCACTCCGCATGCCCAGATGAACCTACCTTGCCCCAGTTGGGCAGCGCCTATCCCATCCCCAGGCCCAATCCCTCCCTCACCATGGGGGGCATTGATCTGCCTGCCCCATACCCTTTCCCTCTCCCCTCCCCTTCCACCACAACACAACACACTTACCAGATACACTGAGTGCAGCATGGTGGAGGGGGGGCAGCAAGCGAGAAGTTGATTCTAGACGCACTGTGCATCTTGGTGACTGTGCTGCACTGTGTAAAATTGAATCCATACCTTGTACAAAAAAAGGGTCACAATTAATTGACCATGCATAACTGAAACCATGCAAAAAATACCATGTGACTGAAGCCCACCTGTATTAGGAAAAAATCTCTCATATTAGGGTTGTAAAGCACTAGAACAGGTTATCCATAGAAGTTGTGGGTTCTCCATCCTTGGAGGTTTTTAAGACCAAGCTAGATAAAGTCTTGGCTGGAATGATTAGTTGGGAATGATCCTGTTTTGAGCAGGGGGTTGGACTAAATGACCTCCTAAGGTCATTTCCTACCCTAAATTTCTATGATTCTTTAATACCAGGGCTTTTTCCTGTACTTCACCTGAATGAACTAAGAATAATATCTGCTGCTAGAGGTGACCAGCTGCCAGCTTCCATGTTACTGAATGTGCAGGTCTTCCTTGCAGTCCAGTACCTCCAATGTTCTCTTTCAAAATCCACTTGTACAACATACTGATGAAGTCCTGATGATGTTCACAGATGCTTCTCAGTAGCCTAGGGACAACCTCCTGCAGGTTCCAGAAAATTTACGGGGAGACATGTCACACCACAAGCACTCTGCCACCTAATGGCTTTTACAGGGATATGCAGACCACATAATTCACAAAGCCAGACAAGGACCTAGGTGGAATTGCTGATGCTCAATGGCCCCTTCTGAACAAAGCCCACACAGGTAGAAGCTGAAGAATTGCAGGCAGATTTGCTGGCATTGGCATTGCAACATCTTCCAGCCATAACGCTGACTTTTTCTTCTGGTATCACCTAGAACAGGTTCAGGCAATTATTTGGGCCCACAGAACACATAGAAAGTTTGGGGGCACTGCCGTGGGCCGGTCAGCATCCACCCTGCTTGCAACACCTCAGAGCCCACACACCCTGTGGCTCTTCCCTGCCATCACCAGTGTCTAGCAGCAGCTGAGTGCACAGCCCTGGCCCCAGCTCCAGCCTTGGCCCACCCCACACCCTCTCTGGACTTGCCCCAGCCAAAGTGGACCAGCTGCAGACCAGCCAGGACCTATGTGCACAGCCCCAAACCCAGCTTGCCCCATGCCTGCTTCAAACCACCTACCCACGCTGAGCAGCCATGGCAGAGGCTAGGCAGAAGCTGCTGCAGGAGAAAAGTGGCCAACTCTCCCTCTCTGCTGCCAGGCCCTTTTTGCTGTAGCTTCCCAGAGTCCATGCCTGGGATGTCCTGCAGATCCTCCCCATTGCTACTACTGCCCCACTGGTCAGCCCAGAGGCAGCGTTGGTAGTGGTAGTAACGGTGGCAGACAGGAGCTGCAGGGCAACCTGGGTATGGGTTCTGGGTGGCTGCAGCAAGAAGGGCTCAGAAGCAGAGAGGGAGAGGTGGCCACTTTTCCCCCACACCCAGCAGCAGCTTCTGCCTGGCTAGTGTGTGGGTGGGCAGTCCGGAGCAGGCACAGGGTGGGCTGGGGTCAGTGCTGTGCATGTAGGTCCCAGGTGATCTGGAGCTGGTCCATTCTGGCTGGGGTGAATCTGGAATGGGTGTGGGGCTGGCTGGGGCCTTGTCTGTGTATGCAGGTCCCTGCCAGTCTCCCTGGGGCTGGGGTTAGCAGCAGTGGCAGGGGGGGGGGGGGGGCG
>NW_005842159.1:1847347-1847723 GCF_000455745.1 Alligator sinensis | reverse complement strand
TAGCCCCCATACCCACCTCCCCCACCCCCTGGGAAAGTGCCACTTATTACAGGCCAGATGGCATATGGGCCAGTTGGGACCAAAGGACCTGCCACGGACCAGACAAAGTCCCTCCATGGGCCAAATCTAGTCTGTGGGTTATATTTTGCCCACCGCTCTCCTAGAAAGTCCTTCTCCTCTTGCCTGCTAATGCTCAGCAAGCTTCCAGTGAATGCAGCTAAGGGAAACTCCCCTGCAGACTCCCATTTAAACTACCCTATTATCTGGTTTAATCATTGAGCCATTCAGAAAGATGGCCTGGTCTTTATGCCTTGCCTCCTTGTTCACACTGCTATCAGCTGCTTGGGTCAGCAGCTGAGAACCTCCAACAACCCTG
>NW_005842159.1:1842988-1847245 GCF_000455745.1 Alligator sinensis | reverse complement strand
TTCAGCAGCTGAGAACCTCAAACAACCCTGTAAAATGGTTATCAACGTGAATCAAAAACAAAGCAGAAACACCCCTCAGCAGCACTTGCAAACACACTCCAAAAGCAACCAAGGCTTTCTGCTCCTTTCCCAGTGAGCAGTCTCTACCCTTTAGCTTGCCTGTGTACCTGGCTCCTACTTCATCTGGCTTCTTGATATATGTATATCTCTAGAGATCTCTCTAAAGAGATATAGATATAGTTTTGTATAGATATATCTACAGATATGCATACAGTTATGAAGCACATACATTGTTAGAAAATATTTCAAGTTGTGATAATCTTTAATTACATTAATCTATAAGGCTGCTAATTATAGCAGAAAAGATTAATATAGCCACTCTCTCAAATGCTTTGAAGTACAATAATTATCACCATTTCAACATTTGTTTAATTAAAATGCGTGAAAAACCTATAGATGTCATGTTATTTTTAGAAATATATCTATAATCTACAGACAGGAAAATCTGTTTTTAACTTCATTTGTTCTTACGATTTCCCTTGAAAGTTAGGAAACTTGATTGGGTCACCTGAATAGGCATGTAACTTGATAAGGTCAGCGAGGCCGAGAAAGAGGATTTCTTCAGAAACAGTTGTCTGTTTGCATGCAACAATATCTCTAGATCAGTAAAAGGATGTGTATTATAGACTTTTATCAACTTTTTATGTTGACTAATGTACTTCAGTTTTAGATTTTGTCTAATGATGAACATGAAAAAAATATAAATAAAAAACAGGATAAACCATAAGATGATGGTGACATTTATTAGGTCAATAAAACAGCCAGAGTTAGAGCAAAACTAGTAGGACTCTGGGGAGAATTCCAACAGGGGTCAAAAAGAATAATTATAAAATGGTGAAATTAAATCCCTGTTTGCTTCTAGAACAATGCCAGTAATGAAATCAATGAGTCATTTAATTATTTTTATAGAGGATTATAACCAGAACTTGTAGACAGGAAAACCATGCTTGAAAAGATTCAGTAGGATAATGGGCAGATGTAATGATAGAAACATTTGCTGTAGAACTAAAGTAGAGATTTTAAACTAATGTTAACAAGTAAAAATAAAATTGTGGCATTAAAGAATTTCTTTATAGATTTTTTCGAAACCATACACAGTATGCAATCTTCTGTTTCACTTTCTGTTCGTAAGTCAGTCCTTCATAAACATATTTCACTTCCAGAATCTGGAATCACTTAACCACCTCAGTTCTCAAGAGATATCAAGCCACAGAATAATGCACAGAAAAATTACTGACTCACATCTCCAACCAATCCATACAATAAAAAGCACACGAAGGTTGTAATCCAAATCTCAGTAAAATGAAATCCTGCAGGGTGTCCCATTGACTTTAACAGACTGAAACAATCTTTCAAGAGCATTGCTATTAATTAGGGTTTCATTTTTTTCTCTTAGAACCAAAAGGAATTTTGGAGTCATCCTCAATGGAAATAGGAGTGAGTCTTTGAGATGACAAGATACACTTGATCTCCTCTTTTTAAATGAGATTTCTTTGAGAGCAGGCTCTCCTAAAATAATATGAGAGCAATTATGAATCTGATTAGTCTAAAACAACCCTGGTCAAACTGTAATAATTTATTTTGATGCATATAGTATTTTATTTGGCTAATAGAAATATGTTGGGGAGGGAGACTTAGACTATATTAAACTAGCTTCAGTGGCTTATTATCGCATACTTATTTACAAATGGTTATATATTTCCATGAAATTACAAATAGAGAAGGGACACCTCTGAAGATCTCACCTTCAATATTATTTGATTTGGCAATGCAAAACTTCCATATTGAAATCAAACAAAATGAAGGCACAATTAGATTGCATGATGGGTTGAAAATCTAAGAACAATGGGCACCTACACGTGAGCATGGAAGCTGGAATTCCAGTGTTGGAGCAGACAATTGCTGCACTCCAGCAGCCTGCTGCTTCTCATGTATCATCATTGCTGCACTTAAAAATGCTAGCAGGGGTGCTTGATCTAAAACTCATTAAATAAGTTCTTTCTTGGAGCCGCTCTAATTAAAGCACTGCCCACCTTCCCACCACCACTGGAGCACGTGTAAAAGTTACCAATGTGTTGGTGACAGTTTTATATTTTAAAGTTCAATTTAAGTTATCAAATTCATTCCCAGAAGCATATTCTGTTTGGCATACATTAAATATAATACATCCCAATAATTCACAGCATGAAACAGCTATGTATAGTTACCCTAGAACAATTAAAATATATGAATCTAGGTCTAACCACTGTGAATTTAGATAAGCATAATGATGGATTTACATTCCCAGATATGACACTAGAACACTTATGTGGAGTTTAGATCATGGTTTGTATGGGATGGTTTGGGCAGGGATGGTCCTACCTGCAGCAAGGGGTTGGGCTAGAGGACCTCTGGAGGTCCCTTCCAGCCCTACTTCTCTATGACACAATACATTGCAATACTGGCAACTCATTGTATCTGGTTTGAAATGCAGGAAAAAGTGTGAACTGGTTAATACACAGCAAGAATGATCTGATGAGATGATCTAGTTGGGGGATGATCTAGTTGCTATGAGCAGGGGGTTGGACTAGATTACCTCCTGAGATCCCTTCCAGCCCTGACTTTCTGTGATTCTATGAACACCTCAAACTGGTACCAAAAAGTTAACACCTCAAGGTATTTTCAATCATAACTATAACAAGTATCCACCTCAGCAAACAATTGCTCACATGAAAGTTTAGCTTTCAATATCATGAACTCTGAGCTTCAATGCACATGAAACCTGTGATGTGTCCATCTGGAATAATCCAGAGATTAGCCCTAAAGATAAGAAAATTTGTTGGCAGAACTGAATCTAAAAGGACAATTTAGAAATTGTCTAAATTGGACATTTAGAGGTGGCAAAAGCCTGCAGCAAGGCAGCAGCCCTGGACTTTAGGAAGGCAGATTTCAATGAGGTAAGAAGAATAGTTGGGGAAGTACTGAGGTCCCGGAGGGGAGAGGGGTCGGGTGTCCAAGAAGAGTGGTCGTTCCTTAACGAGACAATCTTCCATACCCAAAGGAAGGTAATCCCAACAAAGATCAAAGGGGGCAAGAGGGCGCAAAAGCCCCCATGGCTCACCAAAAGCATAGGGGAATGTCTCCTACCTACAAGGGAGGTGTACACCCAATGGAAGGGAGGGGCCATCACCAGGGAGGACTATAACTTGGTTGCTTCGGGCTGCAGGGGGGCGGTCAGGATGGAACTGGGACTAGCTGATGGAACAGCTGATGGAGGGACTAGCTACCCGGATCAAGGACAACAAGAAGTCCTTTTTTAAATACATAGGGGGCAAAAAGAAGGTACCAGGTAATGTGGGGCCTCTGCAAGACACGCTAGGAAATCTGGTTGTCACACCAGACGACAAGGCTAACCTATTTAACGATTTCTTTGCCTCCATTTTCCTGAGTAGGGACCAGATCAGCCCATCCACCAGGACCCCCTCAGGCCCTGGGGGAGGCGAACCCAGGTCTAGGGTCAGTGAGGATCTAGTCAGGGAACTTCTGGACAGACTGGACATATTTAAATCAACTGGTCCTGACCACCTCCACCCCAGAGTGCTGAGGGAATTAGCAGAGGTCATTGCGGGACCCCTGGCATGGCTTTACAAGCACTAATGGTGCTCTGGTGTGGTGCCAGAGGACTGGAAAAGGTCCAGTGTGGTTCCCATTTTCAAAACAGGGAGGAAGGAGGACCCAGGGAACTATAGGCCAGTTAGTCTTACCTCGATCCTGGGTAAGCTTTTTGAGAGAATTATCCTGGCGTATGTCTGCAAGGGTCCAGCAGGGGAGAGTATGCTTAGGGGTAACCAACATGGGTTCATTAGAGGCAGGTCCTGTCAGACCAACCTGGTGGCCTTCTATGACCAGGTCACAAAATCCTTATATGTAGGGGTAGCAGTGGACATAGTCTTTCTGGACTTTAGGAAGGCCTTTGACACTGTCTCTTACCCCATTCTCATTAAAAAACTAGGGGACTGTGGCACCGACACCTACACAGTCAAATGGGTCACTAACTGGCTGGAGGACTGCACCCAGAGAATGGTGGTGAATGGGTCTTATTCAACCTGGAGGGATGTGGGCAGTGGGGTCCCCCAGGGCTCGGTCCTTGGGCCCGCACTGTTCAACATCTTCATCAGCAACTTGGACGAGGGGGTGAAAAGCACCTTGTTCAAATTC
>NW_005842159.1:1833940-1842840 GCF_000455745.1 Alligator sinensis | reverse complement strand
ACTCCCTTCTTATCAGTGCAAAGGCAGAAAAGGATCTTGGAATCATTATTGATGCCAAAATGAACCTTGGCTGACAGTGTGGGGACGCGGTCAGGAAGGCCAACCACACCATGTCATGCATCCACAGATGCATCTTGAGCAGGTCCAAGGAGGTGATCCTCCCCCTCTATTCGGCACTGGTCAGGCCGCAGCTGGAGTATTGCATCCAGTTCTGGGTGCTGCACTTCAGGAGAGATGTGGGCAGCATTGAGAGGGTTCAGAGGAGGGCCACCCATGTGATCAGGGGGCAGCAGGGCAGGCCATATGAGGAGAGACTAAGGGACCTGAATCTGTTCAGCCTCCACAAGAGAAGGCTGAGGGGGGATTTAATGGCCTGTTACAAACTAGTCAGAAGGGACTAGCAGGTATTGGGGGAGTCCCTGTTCCCCTGAGCACTACCAGGAGTGACTAGAAATAATGGTCACAAGCTGAAAGAGGCTAGATTCAGACTAGACATCAGGAGGTTCTACCTCACAGTCAGGGTGGCTAGGACCAGGAACCAACTTCCAAGCGAAGTGGTGCTGGCTCCTACCCTGGGAGTCTTTAAGAGAAGGTTAGACAAACACCTCACTGGGTTCATTTGGCCCCAGTACTTTTTCCTGTCATGGCAGGTGGTCAGACTTGATCTGCTCAGGTCCCTTCTGACCCTACCAACTATGAAACTATGACATTATGTTATGGTATCCTGAGGTATCCAGCATCTTGCAGCTGCAAAAAGAAATGACTAGAAAGGACTGAACCATAGAAATAATAACAGATAAGAAAAAGTCATGTCCTGAGGTCAAATGGGGACAAGTTTGCAAGATGCCTATCCTATAAAAAGATATGAATTATCCTCAAATAAGTACCTCAGTTTATATTTATACAGTGACAGATGGATTAGATAGATTAATCAAAGAAATATATTCTTTGGAAGAAATAGAAGCAATCAAATATGAACTTGCCTGTCTCAAACATAATTAAATCCATATCACATCCAATATCATATATGATGCAAAAACACTTCTAAATATTAGTCCCCAAAAAAGACTAGGGAGGATTTGAACTTGTAAGTGTATATCAGTACATCAGTAAAGTGGAAGATGGAAGTGTAAGGAGCCAAATAGTTCACTAAGACATGCTCAGGACTAATAAATATTTAGATTTGTCATTGGGTTACTTCATCATTAATGCCCTAGCCTGCAATAGGTTAATCTTAAATAGATTTTTAGCATGTGCAGATATTTTACTTTGATGGATTGTGACTTCCCTTTGCTTTCAGGATAGGGGCAGGAGTCAGATTTACCTTCTTACCCTTCAGACTTTATCCTTGTACTTGAGAAAGCTAAGGAAATATGATGCTATTCAGAAGTACTGTCTTGTTAAAAATGGAAGGCAAAGAAAGAAAGAATTGAATCAGACTACCAATTCACATATTTTCCCTGCAACCTCATCCTGCTCCCACAAAAGTAAGTGGCAACACTCACATTGACGTGAGTGGGGACAGGAACAGGTTTCTAGAGAACTCTAAGGATGTTCTTCTGCATGTTTTTGAATTTTGCCTTCTTTAAATCATGACAATTAGCCTTCTGAGAAATATATATTAGAATGCTTTGGAGGGGCCATAGTTTAACAAAATGCCTACAGGGGGGGTGGGTGGGAAGTTATAGCACATACATTAAATCCTTCTTCTTATATATATATACACTCTAATTTTCATTTAAAGAGAAAATGCATTAAAATACAAAAGAATAAAACATTTGTACATAAGGTGAAAATGAATTTACAGGGCAGTTCTTAAATACCTGAGCATCTGATTACATATGTTCATACAGCACAAATAGAATTGTGCTATCTTATTTCTTGGAAGTTGGTTCCAGGTCCTAGCCGTCCTGACAGTGAAGTAGCGCCTCCTGATATCTAGCCTGAATCTACCCTCTTCCAGCTTGTGACCATTATTTCTTGTCACTCCTGGTAGTGCTTGGGGGAACAGGGACTCTCCCAATGGCTGCTGGTCCCCGCTGACTAGTTTGTAAATGGTCACTAGATCCCCCCTCAGCCTTCTCTTGTGGAGGCTGAACAGGTTCAGGTCCCTTAGCCTCTCCTCGTAGGGCCTGCCATGCCACCCCCTGATCATGCGGGTGGCCCTCCTCTGGATCCTCTCCATGTTGTCCACATCCCTCCTGAAGTGCAGCACCCAGAACTGGATGCATTACTCCAACTGCGGCCTGACCGGTGTCACATAGAGGGGGAGGATCACCTCCTTGGACCTGCTTGAGATGCATCTGTGGATGCATGACAAGGTACAGATGGCCTTCCTGACCGCGTCCCCACACTGTCAGCTCATGTTCATATTGGCATCAATAATGACTCCAAGATCCTTTTCTGCCTCTCCACTGACAAGAAGAAAATGCCCCAGCCTGTAGGTATGCTGCTGGTTCTTCCTCCCCAAGTAGAGTACCTTGTACTCATCAGTGTTGAAAACCATCCTGTTCTTATCTGCCCACCCCTGTAACCTGTCCAGGTCTGATTGCAGCCTGTTCCTCCCTTATAGCATGCCCACTTCCTCCCACATCTTAGTGTCATCTGTGAATTTGAACAGGGTGCTTTTTACCCCCCATCCAAGTCGCTGATGAAGATGTTGAACAGTGAGGGCCTGAGGATCGAGTCCTGCGGAACCCCACTGCCCACATCCCTCCAGGTTGAATAAGACCCATTCACCACCACTCTCCGGGTGTGGCCCTCCAGCCAACTAGTGACCCATCTGATTTTCTAGATATCAACACCAGTCTCCTAGTTTTTTAATGAGAATGGGGTGAGAGACAGTGTCGAAGGCCTTCCTAAAGTCCAGAAAGACTACATCCACTACGACACCAATGTCTAAGGATTTTGTGACCTGGTCGTAGAAGGCCGCCAGGTTGGTCTGACAGGACCTGCCTCTAATGAACCCATGTTGGTTGCCCCTAAGCATAATCTCCCTTGCTGGCCCCTCGCGGATATGCGCCAGGATAAAAAAGTTTACACAGGACCAAGTTAAGACTAACTGGCTTCTAGTTTCCTGGGCCCTCCTTCTCCCTTTTTTGAAAATGGAAATCAAATTTGCCCTTTTCCAGTCCTCTGACACAATGCCAGAGCACCATGAGTACTCGTAAAGCCGTGCCAGGGGTCCCGCAATGACCTCTGCTAATTCCCTCAGCACTCTGGGGTGGAGATCATCAGGACCTGCTGATTTAAATTTGCCCAGTCACTCCAGAAGTTCCCTGGCTAGGTCCTCACTGACCCTAGGCCTGGGTGTGCTTCCCTTGGGGCCTACGGGAGTCCCAGTGGGGGTGGGGGGTTACCCAGTCCCTGCTCAGGAAAATGGAGGCAAAGAAATTGTTAAATAGGTTAGCTTTGCTGTCTGGTGTGATGGCCAAATTTTCTAGCATGTCCTGTAGAGGCCTCATGTTACCCGGTACCTGCTTTTTATCCCATATGTATTTAAAAAAGGACTTCTTGTTGTCCTTGATCTGGGTAGCTGGTCCCATTTCCATCTCTGCCTTGGCCTTCCTGACCGCCCCCCTACAGCCCTGAGCAACAAAGATATAGTCCTCCCTGGTGATAGCCCCTCCCTTCCATTGGGTGTTCACCTCCTTTTTAGTTAGTAGATGTTCCTGGATGCTTTTGGTGAGCCATGGGGGCTTTTGCACCCTCTTGTCCCCTTTGATCCGTGTTGGGATTACCTCCCTTTGGGTTTGGAGGATCATCTCCTGAAGGAACGACCACTCTTCTTGTACACCCAACTCCCCTTCCCTCCCAACCTCAATGCCTCCCTGACTATTCTCCTTACCTCATTGAAATCCGCCCTCCTGAAGTGCAGGGCTGCTGCCTTGCTGCAGGCCTTTGCCACCTTGCACTGGATGGTGAATTCCAGCAGGCAATGATTGCTGTCACCCAGGTGGTCGAGCACCCTCAGACCCCTCACCAGGTTGTCGCCCATGGATGGGACCAGATCCAACAAGGCACCTCCCCTGGTGGGGCTGTGCACCTCCTGGGTTAGATGGAGGTCCTGTATCTCAGCTAGGAACCTACGTGAGTGGTCAGACCTGGCTGACTGGTCTTCCCAGCAGATGTCTGGAAAGTTCAGGTCACCCATGATGACCACATCCTTTGACCTAACTACGTCCATGAGCTGACTTAAGAATTCCCAGTCTAGCTGTTCCCCTTGGTTGGGTGGTCTATAGTAGACCCCCACTGTTAAGTCCCTTTCCCCTCAACTTCCTTGTATTCTAACCCAGAGCACTTCAGTATGCCCCTCCTCTAATACAGTGCTACTCACTGAGGATGTGTATTTCTCCTTGACATAGAGCAACACACCCTGACTTTTCCTCCCTCTCTTATCCCTCCTATACAGCCTATAGACCTTGGTATTCACCACCCAATCATGCGCTGGGTCCCATCACATTTTGTTGAGTCCCGCTATGTCTGGGTTGGTGTCAGCTAGCAGGACGGTAAGTTCCTCCTGCTTGTTTCCCATACTATGAGCATTAGTGTAGAGGCATTTGAGGCCTCCTGAAGATGCATGCACTGCCCCCCTAATCTCAGTACTACACAGGCCCTTGTTGCTTACCTGGGTATTTGTTCTGCTCGTTGTCAGTCTAGGCTGGGCTGTTCTTGTGGGTGACACTTGGTTTAGTGGTCCAAGGCTTCCTTTGCCCTCATCTTCCCCTTCCCCCAATGAGCCTAGTTTAAAGCCCACTGGAGGCAGAGAATTCATTTTTATTTTCTGCAACTCTTTTATCAACAAGTCTATATTGAGGAAAGTGCTTAGGTAAAATTTTGCAAGCCCCTAAGTAACCAGTAGTGCTCTGTTCTGTTGAACACCTGTTGGGCTTGCACTTCTAATTAGAGTTGGTTAGGAAATTTTCAGTGAAATGTTTTTCATTAAAAAATAAATAAAAAAGCCAATTCATTACAATTGAAACCTTTAGTACAACTTTATGGATTCTGAGTAAGAAATTATAAGGAAGTTTTCTTGGGTCTAACATGGAACATTTGGTTAAAATAGAGGTGAGAATTCAGAATAGTCAGCAATTTGGTTATTAAGGCACTTAACTGAATATGGAAAACATAAGTTCAAGCTTCTGGCCTGAATCAGGAACTTTTTTACACTCCAGGAAAGTGTCCTAAGGTGCAGACAGAAGTGACAATTTTCACTTGATCTGGCACA
The DNA here is from genome assembly GCF_000455745.1 of Alligator sinensis. Classification (NCBI taxonomy): domain Eukaryota; kingdom Metazoa; phylum Chordata; order Crocodylia; family Alligatoridae; genus Alligator; species Alligator sinensis. The sequence goes on along the minus strand of NW_005842159.1, from coordinate 1,837,613 downwards.
AAAATCAGTTTATAGCTGTGACCATACAGAAGTGCACAGTTGTAAACAGATTCAAAACTGGCCAACTGGGTAAAAATCTGACCCCTCATTGCATGAGGTATCAGATAAAGATGTTACAAAATATAGCTCCTTTTGTAACTTCTATCTGCTCTGCTCCCAGCTGGTCACTGTTTTCAAAATGATAGGGGGGAAGGGGAGTGTAGGGAGTTCAGTCTGGGAGGGTTTTAGCCCTCCCTGGAGGGTGGGGCAGGTGTATTGCAACCCACCCCCCACCACTCGAGGTGGGGGGGCTCCAATTCACCCCCCCCACCCTTCAGCACCAGGTGGGGAGCCCCAAGAATGACCTCCCTCCATTGCCTTTCCCCCCTTCCCATTCTGAAAACAATGAGCAGTGGCACAGAGCCCTGGCCATTCTTATAGAAATCTATCTGGCTTCAGGCTCCCAGCCCCAGCTAGATTCCCTTCTCCCCTGGAACCAACAGTGAACTTCTGTTTGGTCTGGGGTAACATTCTAAGTCTGAATGCTTTGCAAAAATCATTCTGAGTTACAGCTGAGAGCTGTCTGTACCCCAAGACAACAGGTTATTCTGAATTAGGGACATCTCTCAAGTTTTTGCCACATATACTATCCTTTACCCAAGAAATCTTCCTGATGAGATTTTAAACAAAACCTATACATTTCCAGGAAAAGTTTTGGGTTTTGATGGAAATTTTTATTGAAAAATTCCTGTTCAGTTCTATGACCTCGCTCTATGTTTTTGTTTTGTTTTTCTCAAAGGCCAGTCAGAAAAGTAGCAGTTTAGACTTCTGTTGAGGTATAAAAAGCATTGATACAGGAAAGGACGGTGCATACATAGGAACATATATTCAAAGAATCATGTTGAAAAAGAAATAAGCTACTAAACATAGGATAAAACTATATCTACCTGAAATATGTATAGAACGTATGGAAAATCCCTCCAGGAGGGAAGCAGGAAGAAGCATATGCAGAGGAACAGAACTGCCAAGTTATTAAAAATATATCAAGGGGCAGGCTCCAGAATGAATTTTATATTCTTCATTAGAATTATATCAATTCCCCTGGCCAACACTGGTAACAAATAAATTGTTCACTTTTGTGTGATTTGCAAAAAAATATTTTGCTGCATCTAAAAATAAGCAGATCCTAAGGTGAAACCTGAGGAATACCATTGTCCATGTCTCCTATTCTTAATTTCTGTTTACAGAGAGCAATTCCTCTATGCATTTTATAAAAAAAAAAAGGGGGGGATTCATAGATTCACAGAAGTTTAGGGCTGGAAGGGACCTCATGAGATGCAATCATTCTTGAACAAGCATATTTTAAACACATAATACACTATTTTGTATAACATGCTTCAGGTTTCAGTTTGAACTATTTACTCATTTATACATAACTGGCTGGATCATTGAACACAAGGACAGTCAATGATGTCTCCACGTCTAACTGTGAAGTGTCATGTGGGATTTCCCAGGGGTCTGTTTTATGTCTGTTACTGTTCACTATTCTTACTAATGATTTAGGAGATGGAAATTAATACACACTTATTAAGTGTGTATGACAGCAAGCTTTATAAGGTAGTAAATATTTTAGAGGACTAGATTAAGATTTAAAATGACCTTAACACATTTGAAAATGGTTGGAAATAAATAGGCTGAAGCACAAATTCAAAATAATACAGTTATGGAAGCATAAACAAAGGGATACATACAAAATGGGGTACGACTGACGAGGCTACAGGATTTCAGAAAAGGACTGGACTTTATCGTGGACCACAAACTAAAGCTGTCAGCAGTGTAATATTGTTCAATTAACAGGATTGTCACATGCAAATCATGCAAAGTGATCCTTCTACTTCATTCATCCACTTGTAGGGCCTTACCTGAGTAGAGTATTGTATCCAGTTTGTGGCATCTCCCTTTAAAAATACATGAAAAACTTAGAATGGGTCCTGAGAAAAGCAATAAAGTAATTTAAAGGCCTGAAAACCTGACATATGATGAAACTGGTTATAGAGAAGAAAAGACTGAGAAGGGATTTTATAGCAGTCCTCAAATACAAAAAAAAATACTGCTATAAGGATAATAATCTATGACAATTCTCTATGATCACCGCGGAAAGCAAGAGAAAGGACTTAAATTGCAGAAAGGGTGATTTAGGTTAAATTTTAGAAAGAACTTTCTAATTACGAGGGTGTTTAACCACTGGAACAGATTACCTAGAGAAGTTGTGGAATGTACCATTGGATGATTTTAAGTAGAGCATAGACATTAGTCTGGGATGGTTAAGACTGCAATGACGCTGCCTTCAGCGGGAAATTATACCAAATGACATTAAGGTCCCTTCCACTCGTATTTTACTATGACTGTCTGAGATACGGTTTCAAAATATGAAATAGCATTTATGATTGGTGTCAATAACATCTTTGTTTTTAATTGTTCTGACTATTAATATGTATTGAGATATTACTTGTTCCTGGACCTCAGAGATGACAGACTATCATCAGTTCTCTGGTATACCCTTAATATATTTTCATAGAAGGAGCATGATGTGGTAATGGTCCTTAAAATAAAATTAAAAAATGCAACTGAGTGGATTTATGAAAATTTATGTTTGCTTTTTCAAATTCACCAATTACCCTTTAAAATGTTTTATATTGCATTTTCTATACAGATTTGATGGAGTTGTGCCCTGGAAAAAAATGAATTTGATTACAGAGGTAAGCAGGCTCCTCCTTTTCAAAAAAGGTGTGCAAAATTAATGTAAAAATAAAGAAAAGAGATTTTGATTTTCTCCGCTTCTTGAAAGACATAATAGTCTAGTCATTCCAAAAAAGGGAACAGGTAAATATATTGAGAAAATTGCCTGTTCTAGTCACAATACAGATCCTCTCTTTGAATTCCATTTTGTTGAGACCTGACCCTGAAAAATTCCACATAATATATGCACCACATCCATATAATCTAAATAGTATACAATGACACAGCTGGTCACAACTTTTAAAAAATATTATGTTGTAAAAATGTAATGAATCAAAACCAATATTTTGTTGTTTTATCAGTCCCACAGGTACCAAAACATTTTGTTTTAACATTTTTCAATGGGAATTCAGAATTTTTCTTTTTTTTTTTAGACTTTCAACTCACAAAAATGTTTCATCTTTTAACTTATCATTTTTGTTCATTTTATAATATTTTCTTACCTTGCATGATTATAAAACTATTCACCACCTAGATCTACCTGCAGGTGGAATTCAGCAGTATAGGCCACCAGCAGTATAGGTGTGAACTGGTTAATTCACAGTGTATATGTCTATACCATATCTCTGATAGCTTTTGGGTGGGGCAAACCTGAGAACATCCCACTCATAGATTTGATAGATTTTCAGGATCAGAAGGGACCTCATAGATCATCAAGTCCAACCCCCTGCCTTGGGCAAGAAATAGTCTGTGGTCAGATAATCCCAGCTAGGTGCTTGTCTAGTCTCCTCTTAAAAACCCTAAAGGTAAGGGAGAGCACCACCTCCCTTGGAAGCCCATTCCCAATTTTGGCAACCCTCACCATAAAGAAATCTTTCCTAATTCCTAATCTAAATGTGCTCTCCATCAGTTTATGGCCATTGTTCCTAGTAACCCCAAGTGGTGCCCTGGTTAA
>NW_005842159.1:1828066-1833909 GCF_000455745.1 Alligator sinensis | reverse complement strand
CATCTCTTCTTCGCCCCCCCCCCCCCCCCCCCCCCCACACCCACACACAAAAAATGAAGTTGTAGACAGCCACAAGATCCACTCTCAGCCTTCTTTTGCAGGGCTAAAGAGATTCAGCTCCCTCAATCTCTCCTCATAGGATCTTACCTGCAGGCCCTTAACCATATGAGTGGCCCTCCTCTAGACTTTCTAAAGGTTATCCACACCCCTCTTGAAGTGGGGTTGCCCAGAATGGGATGCAGTACTCCAGCAATGCTGCATAGAGAGAAAGTATCACCTTCTTAGACCTGTCCATGATGCACCTTCTAATGCATAAGAGTGTGGTTGGCTTTACTAATCACTTCATTACATTGATGACTTATGTTCATTTAGGAGTTGACTATGACTCTGAGATCCCTTTCTGCTGCTGTGCTGCTTAGAAAGTCACCTCCCAGTCTGTAGGTGTGTTGGTGATTCTTTTTCCCTAGATGCAGCACTTTGCACTTATCTCTGTTAGACTGCATGCTACTCTGCCCACTTCTCCAATCTGTCCAAATCCACCTACATCTGCTCCCTGCACTCCAGTGTGTTTACTTTGCCCCATAATTTGGTCTCATCCATGAATTTGGATAGAAAACTTTCCACGCTAAAATCCAAGACACTGATGAAGATATTGAACAGCACTTTGCCCAAGGACCAAACCTTGGGAAACTACACTGCCCACATTTTTCTAGGTTGAACACGACTCATCCACTACCACCTGGGTGTGTCCCATAAGCCAATTCTCCACCCACCTGACTGGGTAATAATCTACTTCACAACTGTTTAATTTACTTGTAAGAATGGGATGCAATTCTGTATCGAAGGCCTTTTAAAAATCCCAGTAGATGACACCTACACCTCAGCTCCTGCATATAAGCATTTTGTGACCTGGTCATAAAAAAAATACAAGGTTAGTCAGGCAGGATCTACCTGCTATGAAGCCATGGTGGTTGGCCTTCAGCATTTCAGCACTCGTAGTGCTCAGGTCAGGTCCCAGAGGACTGGAAAAGGACCAATGTGGTCCCTATTTTCAAGAAGGGGAGGAAGGAGGATCCAAATAATTATAGGCCAGTCAGTCTCACCTCCATCCTTGGAAAGGTCTTTGAAAAGATTATGAAGGATCATATTTGTGGGAGTCCATTGGGAAAAAATAATGCAGCAGGGAATCTAGCATGGATTTGTAGCAGATAGATCATGCCTGACCAATCTGGTTTCATTTTATGACTGAGTCACAAAATGCTTAGATGCAGGAGTAGAGGTGGATATCATTTTCTTGGACTTTAGCAAGGCCTTCGATACAGTATCTCATCCTATTCTCATAAATAAATTAAGAGCCTGTGACATAGATGTTTATACTGTCTGGTGGGTGGCAAATTGGCTTAGTGGTAACACCTAGAGAGTGGTAGTAGACAGGCCAGTATCAACCTGTAAGGATGTGAGTACTGGGGTCTTGCAGGGTTCAGTCCTTGGAGCTGTACTTTTCAATGTCTTCATCAGTGACTTGGATGTGGGTGTGAAGTGTACTCTGTCCAAGTTTGCAGATGATACTAAATTGTGGACTGAAGTGCACACTCTGGAGGGTAGGGAACAATTGCAGGCAGACCTGGACAGGTTAGAAAAGTTGGCAGTACATAATAGGATGCAGTACAACAAGGACAAGTGCAGAGTGCTGCACCTAGGGTGCAAAAATATTCAGCACATCTACTGGCTGGGAAGTGACCCTCTCAACAGCACAGAAGTGGAAAGGGATCTCAGAGTCATAGTGAACTCCAAGATGAACATGAGTCATCAGTGTGATGAAATCATCAGCAAAGCTAACCACACTTTTTCATGCATCAGCAGATGCATGACAAATCGATCCAAGGAGGTGATACTTCCCCTCCATGCGGCATTGGTCAGACCGCAGCTGGAGTACTGTGTCCAGTTTTGGATGCCGTACTTCAAGAAGGATGTTGATAGACTTGAGAGGATCCAGAGGAGGGCCACGTATATGGTTCGGGGCTTACAGGACAAGTCCTCTGAGGAAAGACTAAAGGACCTGGACCTCTTCAGCCTCTGCAACAGAAGACTGAGAGATGATCTTGTGGCTACCTACAAATTCATTAGGGGAACGCAGCAAAGAATCAGAGATGCTCTGTTCACCAGAGTGCCTCTAGGGGTAACAAGGAACAATGGTTACAAACTGACAGAGAGCAGATTTAGGTGAGATATCAGGAAAAACGTCTTCATCGTAAGGGTGGCCAAAATTTGGAACAGGCTTCCAAGGGAGGTGGTGCTCTCCTCTACCTTGGAGGTCTTTAAGAGAAGGCTGGATAGGCATCTGACTCCAGCACTCTTTTCTGCCTAGGCAGGGGGTTGGACTCAATTATCTGTTGAGGTCCCTTCCAACCCTAGCATCTATGAATCTATAAATCATTTTTCCTACTGGACTCCATCAAATGTGATCCTTCATCATTTTTTCAAAGGTTTTCCCAAGGATAGAGGTGAGGCTAACTGGCCTATAGTTACCTGGATCATCCTTTCTTTCCTTCTTGAAGATAGGAAGAAGGGTCCTGAGAGCCTGAGCGCCATGACTGTTCAACCAATCATGCCAGTGGTTCTGCTATGACACTGGCCAATTCCTTCAGTACCCTTGGATGAAGGAGGCTGTTGACTTAAACACATCCAGCCCCTCCAAATGTCCCTTCACTAGGTCAGTGCTAAGTGTTGGTGTGTTTGAGTCCCTCTTATGCCTATCTATAACCCCTTTGGGAGATATGTCTTTATCTGTGTTGAGGAATACAGATGCAACGAACTCTTTTAAAAGCTTGGCTTTATCCCTCCTATCTGTTACCAGTTGCCATAGTCTGTCCTGTAGGGGTCCTATGTTACCATGTGCCTTCTTTTTGCTCCCTATGTAAGTAAAGGACTTTTTGTTTTCTTTAATTTTTGTTGCCAGCCTGAGTCCCATTTCTGCTTTGGCCTTCCTAATGGATTCCTTGCAAGTGCAAGCCAAGCAGATATACTCCTCCTTGGTGTTTCCCCACTGCTTCCACAGTCTGTAGGCCTCTCTTTCCCCCCCAGGCTCTCCTGGATTTCTCTGTTCAGCCAAGAGCGTTTCTTGGCATTCATGTTTCCATTCACACACACACCAAATCTAGAAATGCTGTGATGAAAAGTTTATGGGAAATCTCCTTGGTCAGTTCTAGGCCATCCAGGCAGAAAAGGTCTGAATGGCAATTTAGTCATCACTCCAGTATTTCCTACTTGGGCCACATGAGCAAAAGCAGGTGATCAGAACATATTCAGGAAATTCCTTCCCAGGGACATGGTAAAGTCACCCCTTGTAGCTAAAATGCTGCAGCCATCACTTACATGAATTCATAATGTAAAGTGATTTCAAATGGATTAGGTTAGAAGTATAGATACTCACCTACTCATTTAGAGGAAAGGTATAATAACATACCCTTAATATTTTAAATTAGCTACCTTCCAATTGGCTGTACAACATACTCATAAATAAAGTGCTTTTAAATCTGCAGTTTTGTCCCCTTCCCTCTCCTCATATCCTCCTAACTGTTTCCTTACTGGTTTGGGATGTAGCTAATTGTGGCTAGATACAGAAATTACACATAAACTGGAATACGTGACTGGAAACCAGTCTAAACCTATAAAAGAACAGAAGTTTAGTGCACATAGACTAGTTTAAAATGGCAAAATCCAGTCGAAGATAGATCTGGATGGATGTAGTATCAGATTTAATTATTTTAGATTGAACCAGTCTATCAAGCTTTGTCTCAGATACCCTCCTGACTCAAGTTAAGTCACAGTCCCCTGACATCCCAGGATGCTTTGTGGCTCTCCTACTAAGCCTCACTTGCAGGGTGCATGGACTTGTCCCAGCCAGCACTCATCTTCTCCATCCCAGCACAGAGCCACCCCCCTGAGCTGGGGCCCCCATATGGAGGAGGCTTTCCCTATACTGCCTGGCTCAGCCAGCTAACTAGTCAACATGGGGAAAGCCCCCACCATGCAGCCCTGCCTAGTTGTGTAGACCTCAGCTCGGGGGGTGGGGTGCAGAGCAGGGCTGTTCCACTCCCTCACATGGTCCCCCACCCTTGCTGGTGAGAGGCAGTGGCTCACAGGAGGGCAGGGCTGTATAGAATGGCCTAGCTGGCTTGGCAAAACAGGGAGAGCCCAGGAAAGCCCCATGTGGCCCCCTCCAGCTGCTTTGGCTGAGGGAAAGATTTTGTGCTGGCTGTCCCTATCCCTGTGACTGACAGCAAGGGGTTGGGGGCATGTGCTGAACAGCCCTTGATAATGTCCAGCACAATGGGAAGCATGCAGAAATGCCCCCCACCTTCTGGCCTGGACCACTGCAGGCATGTGTGAACTAAAGTGTGAACATGAGTTCTGTTTGCTTCCAATCCAATTGACACAGCTTAGAGAAACCCACATAGATTGGATCCATTCTGCCTCAGGCTTTTTGAATGTCTGTACTTAGCTTTATAGTCTGCTTGTGTGCCTGTGTTGACAGCTGATTGCTTTAAATAATGATGTAACTGCTGACAAAAAGTCTTCTATGAGGAACACTTAGCTGAGGAATCTGTCTCCTTTCTTCTTACAAAACATCTGCATGTACTTAACTCAAAGAAACACTAAAAACTTGATTATTTTCAAAGCCAGTGGGTGTACAAGTGCAATGTGAAGGCGAATGACTGATCTGGAGATTTATTTTGGGGGTATTGATATTAACAGCATTAGATATCAATATTAATAATCAGTCTGAGTTGATGTGCATAGAAAAATTATTTTACATGCATGGTTATTTTAATATTACTATATTTTTAAATATTTGGAAAATGCCTCAAGATAGTGGCAACAGGAATGGTTAAAAAAAGCAATATCTAAAATGCTGGCCAACCAAATTAGATTGGGACTATTTACTCATTATTTGATAAAAACAAAATGTATTTTACAAAACTAATCACAGCAGGTGGAAGAACAGATTATTTTAAGGATGTCAAAAGATATTAAATTAAGGTGTAAAAATAGCATTAAAACACAATATATGTAAAGACAATTCCTGATTTTATTTAATGTAGTGTACCTTACTGCCACCCAATAAATGTCTTAGAAAATTGATATAATTGCAGAAATCTGAATTTAAATTCTAGTCTAGGTCTAGGTCATATAACTGGAATACTAATAACAAAAAATCCTTGAGCCATGGTTAAGTTTATTTCATGCCACTAAACATTAGCCCTGATTTTTTTCTGACATTTAATTCTGTGCAGGCTATAACAGCTTAGTAACTCACATGGTAAGTGTTTCTGTAAATATATGAGGAGTGAAATGAACCATAATTGATAGGAGGGACTACAAATAATTTTGGAAACTTACCACACACACACACACACACACACACACACACAAAAGGTATCAAAGACCACTCTGTTATAATACTTCTGCCGGCCATACACTGGAAAAATTGCAATATTCAGTTTTAGAAAACAAACTTATTATCCTAACAAGCTTGTCATTATTGTATTGCTATATATGATAATTTTATGTGAATATGGGTCAGTGGTTGATAATTTTATGTGAATATGGGTCAGTGGTTGACAGCTAAGTTTAGGTGTACATATTTATAAATTTTCATCAGTGTGGTGAAACTTGGGAACTCCCCAGACAGCCACAGTGCTGGTCTCCTACTGCTTCTGGGCATGCTGTCCACCTCCTTCTTCTGCCACACCTTGATGTCCTATTGTTTTGATAGTAATAGGCTAGAGGCTGCCCTTCAATCCACCCTGATGTCAAGGGCCTGATATACATGCTCCAAC
>NW_005842159.1:1816359-1828052 GCF_000455745.1 Alligator sinensis | reverse complement strand
AGATGTTTCCTCTAGCTAGGTAGCACTGGGACTCCAGTTCCGGAGTCTCATGTGGGACTCTCACTCCCCACTGGAATTCAAAGTCCTAGTGACCTCGTTCATGTTTCTGGGCCTAGCACTTGTATCCTTACTGGTGCACACATCGGGCCTTCCATATCCAGCCTAGCACCCAGCCTCCAGTCAAGTGTCTTACAGTGGGCCTTGTCAACTGCCTCCTCATCTCAGGGCCTCACAGCTATGCCCCACAACTCAGCTGCTTCTCATAATACTGCCCCAAACTCTGGGCTACACTACTCCGCCCTCTCTCAGGGCCATGCTGCTCCACCATACCATTCGGGCTCGGGGTCAACCACCGCCATAGGCTCAGGTAGCACTGTGCTTGCCATGCCTAGCCCACCACTCTGCTCTCTCACTCAGGGCTAGAGGTAGAATACCTCTATAGGCTCAGGTAACACTCTCCTGCTGTGCCTGGCCCACCTCCAACGTCTACCACCCCACAGGGCTCAGGTGCAGCTACTCTGCATGCCTGGCCCTGAGCTGCCTCCTAAGCCCACCTGAAGGTGAGGGCAGGGGTTTAGGCACCCTGACCCACCTTACAACAGGATGGTCCTTCAACCTGGCACTTAAGTGGCCCTGCCCGTCCACAGATAGAACCACCAGGCCTCCCTATCCTGGCAGGGCACAGTTTCAGGTCATGTCCAGGACCGATGAGGCCTCCTCCTTCCCCATAGCCTCACCCTTACTTCCCAGGTATTCCAGGAAGAGCTCAGTCCGATGTTGCCTCCTCCGCTGGGAGATGTTCCCTCCTCAGTGCCAGGCAGCAACTGCTGCTTCCAGTCTTGTTGGCCCGAGTTTAAGATGGCTGCTTGTCAAGACTGGGCTGTACCTGCCTGCTGTCTGGCCCAGTTCTTAAAGTGGCAGAGCACTGTGAGTTTTCTGACACACGCCTTCCCCCTTAAAATGGTTCCTGGCGGGGGAGGCATTTTCCCTGCTGCTCAGCCAACAAGCTCCCTGCAGAACTTGCAACTTCCCTAAGTGGTGAACACCCCACTGGTGCTCCACCACAATCAGTCAGAGGAAAAAAGAATAATGTAACCCACCAGCCCCTGCCTTCCCCCCTCCCCAATTCCTTCCCCCCACCCCTGACAATCAGGGATGTATTTTACAAAGTATTGTTTTCCATACAGGAACCAGTAGGATTAAATTCATTCTCTGCAGAAGATCATTGTAACAAACCCATCACTTGGCCCTTTACAAAACATCAGTTAATAGGTAGTCCTTGCTTAAAAAAAAACCTACCAGAATTTCTGCAGAGATGGATATCTGCGGAAACTGGAACAAGAAGATCAGTAAGATCCAGTAAAGGCAGTGGAGGTAGAAATGCTCAAGAAGAGAATGAAGGAGAACAGCTGAAACTCCCAGATGAGATGGAAAAAGGAGACATATCAGACTACAGTATTTTGAGTAATCAAGCATACAGAAGATGGAATAGCACAAAATCTAATAAAAATGAATAAAGTACTCCCTTTTTCATGTACTTGGGAGAAACAGAGCAGAGTTCACAGATTCATTGGGAGAGCAGAGTTCACAGATTCATTGGAATCTGACAGGGCCATGCTATGAGCATTTCTGTTATGGCCTTGAACTTGTTACCTCTAGACTAAACCATGTGCCTTAGCATCTGATCAATGCCAGACCCCAGTGAATACAATTAAAATTAACAATTAAAAACAGATGACAATTAAGAGAAACTATAGTCAAGCAGAGTGACCATCCAGTGGAACAAGCATAGGAACAAACTTTTTCAGAGGTATGACATCATATTGGCCTAGAGCACAACCTTCTTAGTGACAGTTCTATACCTTTTACATAACCTTCTACAGAAATGTAGCACATCAAAAGGACAGTAAAGTATGCACTAAAAAACATGATCTAGGACACACCTTGTTGACCTTCACCCTACAGAAAAACCAACAAGAAAAACCTGACAAACTGTAACCAAAATAGAATATGGAAATTCTCCATTCTTAGAAATCAAAAAACTATATTGGAAATGTAAAATAAATATATGAAGAGCTAGAAAAAATGAAATGTCTAAATTGGTACTCATCTCTTGATCAAAGCCCAAAATGTGAGAGTAACTCAGTTGAATATATGCTTTCCTATAGCAGACTTTCTATCAAACATTTGAAAAAGCTGATAATTTTCAGTTAAAGATGATGAAGGATCTTTTTTTCAAAAGACAAAAACTCATTTGTTAAATCCAATGGAGTTCCATTGGGAGTGGCATGCTCAACTGCCTGTGGAGACACTGAAAGTATATCAACTATAAAGAAGTAAAAGGAGTCAATAGCCTTTCCCAATATGCCCAAAAGATTAAGAAGGTCAATAGGCTTACAGGGTTATTGTGAGACGTCAGACAGAGTCACTAGAGAGCAAATACTCTGTGGACAGAGCAGAACAAGAAAGAAAGATGTCTCAAATATGCTTGTATACAAGTTCAAGTGTCTACGCTTCTGAAGATCAAATTTAATACGACAAAGAAGTCTTGGAAATTCAGTGATTACTTAGTAGTCACCCTGCTTTGATTTCTTAATGAACTGAAAAATCTTTAAACTCAAAGGTCTTTAGGTCCTTGATGAGCTGTTACTTCTATTTCTGAACTAATTTAATCACCTTGACCATATTAATATAACTATAAAGAAAGTAGATCATACCTGTAGATCATTCTATAAAAGGAAACCCAGAAAAGCAAAGTTGTATCAGTTTATCTAGCTAGATTTTTAATTTAGGGTGCTCAAAATGTTTTAGCAGGGGCCAGTCATGAAAGAATTCTTGATCCTTTTGGTGAATGATGTTGAATTGTACCCTAATATGATGTGCTTGAGAGAAAGAGAAAGACCGGTATAAAGTATACCTCAAGATGCAGCTTGTTTTAGAGAACCAGTTTTGTATCTAGTAGTGGCACAGATGCATCTTACTCATTCTCCAGTGACATGCCTTGACTCCTATAATAGAACAAGGTCTCTACTCAGGAGACTAAAATGTAAATTCACTTGTCTGCCTTCTAGGTTACCATATGATTGGATACTTAATCTCTTGTCAGTTAATCAGCTGGTAATTGATTTAAATTTATTTCAAATCCTTCTTTAAAACTACCCTGTGTTGTGACACCCCCAAAAGGGCTGATATTGCTTAACCTGCAAGTATAATCAGTCCACTGGTTCTACACAACAAATCCAATTAGTTTTTTGGGTTTGTAGCCATCTTTATACTTACTAGCTCATTTGACCCCAGCATTCTTTCCTGTCCATGGCAAGGGGTCGGACTTGATGATCTGCTGGTCCCTTCCAACCCTACCAACTATGAAACAATGAAACTATGAAGCAATAACAGTTTACCATGTCAGCACAGAGTTCAGTGGGTGTGTCTACACAAGATGTTATGGCGATGTGGCATCAGCAGGCATGAAGCGTGACACTGATGCTACTGCACAGTGGGGTCAGAAATGAGCCGTGCGCTGCCAGGACTGTACAGTAATGGTGGTTACTACACAGTCATTAATGCATTAATGCTAATGCATTAGCAAGTACTAAATGACTGTGCAGTAACAACTGCACGGTTGGGGGCACATGTAGACATGCCCACTGGGACGTAAAAAAACCAGGAAAGCAAGATACATTACCCCACAGATCTTCTTGCTGCTACAGTGATACTACTACCAATCCCCAAGTTAGCTAGTTTCAACCTAACTCAGTTATATCTATATTTCACTGCCGTCACTACTGACTGCACCGTAGACATACTCTTTCTGTCAAAGTTGTGTTACATTCCATTGGATAGGGAAACACACAAAAGCATTTTACTGATAATTTCACATCATTTTTCAGTGCAATTATACAGCATTATAAGCATGTTTTTGAACGCATAAATAGCTATTTAATTGCTGTCTGAAAAACTGCATTGTCATTTATGTCTTTCAGATTATAGTAATTGAATACTGACTTGACATGGAAAACTAGGACTGAATAATAGAGCTACTAGGAAAAACAGTTACCATGTAAGCAAAGAGTAAGTGACTGATTATTTGTGCTCTATAAAAATAAGATAATAACTCATCTTTGGACAAATTCAATAAAATAGTGGTCCCATAAGGACTGCTGTATTTAAAGCGCTATCAGTATTTCAATTATGTTACTATTTTCAATGATTTATATGGTAGCTAAGCTGTAAAAAGATGCTCCAGGCTGAAATGTGACATTTAATTCTTAGTCCCAGAAGCAGCATTTTAAAATATTTTCCAGAATTTCTTTTGGAAAAATATGTTTAAAAGTGTTTCATTATATTTAATAAGATGTGTAGAATATGTACAAATTATTACTTTCCTCAGTTTCTCTTGATTTTGCTACCACTTTTCTGTATCCTACATAAATATATAAATGCCAGTTCTAGACTTGAGAACTGTTTTGCTACAGTTACAAAAGATGAAATGCCACATTCAAAGGTTGGTCAAATACCAAACTCTTGAATCTGACTTAGGAAAGGCAAAGCTTCCTTCACAAAAGGGGTCTTCCCAGATCAGCTCACAATATCAAGAAATGAACCATGAAAAACTTTTATAATTAATAATTTTGTAGGCAAGTACATAAAAACATGGAGTTCTAAAAGACCAATTTATTGAATCATCTACAAAACCAAAGGTGAGAAAAATTCTAGAAAAATCAAACAGCAGATCATCACCATGTAAATTGATATTGCCCTATTGACATGAATGGAGCTGTACATATTGGGTGCATCTACACATTGGCATATAGCGCCTTTGTTATTGTGTCATCATTTAGTACTTCCTTTTGGAAGTATTAAAAAATGGCGAGTACTCTGCTGTGCCAGCTGCACATGGTTAATTTTGGCTGCTACATCACCATAGCACCATGCTATAATGAGGGAGCGCATTGCTACAGCAATGTAGTGACAGTGTCACCGTTTTTGCCAGTAGATGCTATGGCAACATAGTGCATCTCTATGGCACCATAGCGTCTTGTGTAGACACATCCATTAATCCCTATTGAGGAGCTAATGCTAGGATTTTTTCTTTTAATCCCACATTTTGTCCAAACAGATACACTCAGGAAACTTACTAAGGATACAGACATGTAGACAATTTACTATTGTTGTTACCTTGTAAGTGCTACTTTCCAGTAACAGCCTATGTTCATTTTCTTACTCTGTAGTAATTGAAGAATAATTTGTGATAATTTACCCCTTCCTTTCATTGTCAGATAAACTACCACCGCTTAGTTTCCACTTATGGCTAGGTAAAAGCATGTATAAAGGCAATACTACGAAGTAGCTGGCTTGCAGTAAAGCTCCACCCCTTTTGCCCAGTGGCGAATTTGTCAACTGTTCATAACCATAAATTGAGAAGGTAAAGTAGATTGGTAATGTTCATTAAATGTGTGTGTGAATACTCTCATTCAGGATTCAAGTAGCTTTAATTCAGTTTACCGTCATTGCTGTAGAAATCACTTTACTTTCCAAATTAATTTCAAATTAATTAAGATAAATTGAATTAAGACCTCTATAATCCTGATTGTGTGTGTCTGCATGGAGATTTAATACACTTAACCCACTCCACTTTGAAAGGTAATTTGGATGAATTTTCCTAGTGCCCTTGTGTAGACAAACACCCATTTAAATGAAAACTTATAATTTTTTCAAGTAATGCTCTTAAGAGCTATTACTTTCCTCTTCTTGTAGTAATGCTTATAAACTCATATGCAATATGATCCATCTATCTATCTATCTATCTTGTCTAGGTTTCTAGAGCAGTCTAGTCCAAATCCTGCTCCATCTTCTCAAGAAAATAAAAATGACTGCTTTATAATATGTACTGGTAAACTCAAAATGGTGTATCTATCAAATACTCACTGTGGCTCCAGTATGTTTGCATTAGTTCAGGGCACCACAGTTAGTATATAATTGGATTTTTATCCTTTTTAGTAAACAGTGTCACCATCAGTCTCAAGTACTGTAATTGGCCGTTAATTGGGCTTCCCTTGAAATTGATCTAATTGAAATTGCAGCAGCTGTCCATCTGCTCCTCTGTATAGCATCATACTCAGAGGCTGGAGCTTTTCCATTTTTCAGCCATGTGTTTCCTACTTATTTACTGTAAAACATATGAATACAAGAATTCTTTATTTAGGCCCATGTTCAATATCCCTATTCAGGGAAACACTTTTACAAACTGGAATCAATGGGACCTATGCTTTTCATTTCTAGTCAAGTGAATACTTAAATGTTCCCTTGAATTAGCTCTGTAATAGTGCATAAAAGAAAAGCAGGTGGGACACGTATGAACATCCCACAAATGTCGCACTAACAATCTAATCAGCAATTTCTCTCCTTAGGATTTAACATTTCACTGGGCTCAGAAAAATAGAACTTGTCTGAAGGAATTTAAAGGTTTACCTTCAGTTCTTTTTTATAAGCTCTAAAATAAAAATGCCAGAGAAATGGGGTAGCAAACTTTTAGGCAGCGTTCACATTCCTATTCTGGAAAGATTTTACATATGTCACTTGTCACCAAAGTGGATTTTTCAAAAAAATAGTCCAAATTTAAGGACAAAACCACTTTTCATCCTCTCAATTCTTTATAAATCTTGGGGAAAATGACACCTTGTTATTCCTCTGACCAGTAGGAAGATATATGTGGTGCATGTAAAATCACATCCTGAAGAAGAGTTCCCAGTAGGAGGTTTTGTCATTGTCACCCCTTTGCCCACTGGCATTTTGCATTGGCCACTCTGCGGACTCAGGGAAGATAAGCTCCCCAGAGGCAGTTTGAAAGCAGACAAGTGCTTTAGGAAGACCCCTATAACTGATTAAAGAATTCAGCTGATGGAATCTAAAGAGCATCTGGAGAAGTTTCATTTATCAGGATGACATCAGTGTCCCAGAAACCTTCAGGGAATAGGATACAAAGCGATAAAACCTAAAAGAATCCTCGCATGTCAGGAAATGACTGCATTGCTAAAAAGAAAAATAAATCTTTTCTATTATGTAAAGCATTAGTACTGATCTTGACTTTGAGCTGATGGGTCCATGTTGATAGTTACGTGAGCAAAATCCTCCTTCTTTCTCCCATGCCATTTTAAAGGATATTAAATATATGGCTACTGTTGACCAAAGCTTGGCCACCACAATAGAAACATTTCTATAGAACACACAGTAGGTCTCAATATTTTTCCTGAAATCCAGTTCTTCAAAAAAAACTATTAAAATGCCCCCGTTTCATGCAACCGTCTCTTGCCTTTTTATTAGAGCATTCTGAGATTGTGTTCTGCCAACTCAGGCCCCAATTCAGGCTTGTATTCCCTTAGATTTGCTACTAGATTGAAGAAGTTCTTGTGCTTCCTATTAGGTCTGTGACTGGCTTCTTACATCTACTTCCAAGCCCAGATTAAGCCACAGATTCACTACTCTACAAAATTTATCGCTGTGGAGGAAAACTTTGCATACCCAATCTAAGTAAAAACATTTAAAAAAATAAAAAAAGGAAAACTTTTTCTTTGACAGTTTGAGCAAAATTAGTTCAGCCTATTGAGTTAGTGAAATGTACAGTAAAGTGTCACAGCATGCATCTGTTCCTGAAATGGTTAGTAAGCTTTCACAGGTAGAATGACACCTAATCAAATTACAAATATTGTAAAGGTCAGTGTAGCATAACAGCCAGTTGTCATTCCCAAAGTATGTTAGGCGTTAACATTTTGACACTTTCTGTAATAAAAATAGCAACATAAATTGTTAATTGCAAAACTTTAAATTTGATCCTATAAAATTTAACTATTTTTAACACTGTGCTGGCCCAATCTATTCTTGTCACACCTTTACGGTTGGTGTCATTACAGGTCTCTTTGAGCTCAATGTCCAAGGAGTATACTCTAGGAGAGCTCAGTACTGCAAATCTAAGAATCCAGGAGGAGCTTGCTTTTTAAATTATTCATGGATCTTTTGGATTCAAGGGCAGCTTATTTCCTATGCACCTTTTCTGTGCTGCTTTCAGGCTGATGACATATCAATATACTGAATTAATCCAATCCTGCTTCAAGCAAAATATATGTATTGCTAGAGGAGCCCGTGGTAACCTTAGTCTACTTGGAAACTAAGTTATCCATTCATGCAAAGCACAGTCCTCTTTTACTATGCATTCTACAAGAAGCAGCCCAATCCTGACACAGAGCTATATGAACAAAACCCTAATACTATTCAGTGAAGAAATAAGTTCAAAACTTGGTCTGGATGCAGGATTCTACCTAATCACATCAATATGTAGATTCAAGGTCTTAGAAGGAAAACCCCATTAAAATTAAGTCTGTATGTATGCAGCATAACATTCATTTCTGTTGTAATTCAGTGACACGAAACCCATTTTTTCACCCACTCAAAGTCATTGCATCACGGGAAGGACTATTTCACTGCCAAATGTCACCACACTCCTTCCGGCAACCTGGTACAAAACTATTAAAAATGTATTTGTTTCATTTGGAGAATGATTTTTTTTTTACTCTCCTGCTAAGCAACTGCATTATTTCTGCTCACTCTCTCCATATAAATTCAAATGGGAGCAAAACCAAGAAGGAAAATCGCAATCTAATAAATGAAAATTTGGGAAATGTATAAGCAGCTTGAAACTTGAAGGTCATAACAAATGTTTAGTTTTAAGCAACAGATTGACCACAGTTCTGGCTGAAATCTTATTCCAACACAAGTTTTCCAGTATTAGTAACTCATGTTGGCTGTTGTTAAAAGATCTTGTATGCTGCTGCTTGTACTAGGTTATTCTGTGGTTAGAAAAGCTGTTTTCAATGTATAGGTCTTGAAATCTGCTAATCAAATGTGTCCAAAACCAATTGTACTCTTAGAAATACAATATCATTTTAGTTTGAAAGGCAAAAGACTAATCATATCAACTTTGTAGCCTGATGTTAGAAAGATATAATTGAAGTCTGTTCCCTAACTTAATTAAAGTAAAAGTTACTAGTGGAAAACCTATTGCAAAAGAAATCTTTCTATCAGCTTGGGTGTACAAAGAAGTAATTTGCTTCCTGACAGACCACTAGCATACTGGAGGCAATCAAATGCAACAATTTCAAAAGCCTATTACCGACTCTCAGTTGAAAAGGATTGAGAAATAGATTTTTGATTTACATTTTTTTCAGAGCTTATTAAAATAAAACGCAACAAGAAACTCCTATTATTTTTCTTTGTCATTTGAAAGTATTCCTGTGTCAGGAATAGTCTGAACTAATAATTTTCCCTTCTTTTGTCCATATAAAGCAACTGAGACTGCTTAACTAAATTAATTAGGGAATAGTGCATACACTTGCTTTTATGAATGTCATTGAATGTAGAGTCACAACTGCATAATTTTATTATATAAATTATTGTTACTGTGATGGGCTAGAGTTGAAAAATCCTAGTGTAGGCCTCCTTTTTTTGGAATTTCACTTAGAATCAACCCATTGTCTTTTCCTAGCACTAAATAAATGACTTTACTACAGCCTAATCCATTAACCACAAATGTTAATGTGGCATCATGATAGTTAACATATTTACCTGAATCCAAGAAAACTTTGAATTTAAGATGACCCCCCCCCCCCCCAGTAATTAGATTCTAGACATGGAAAATTTATAAACATGATATACTTTTCCACATCTAGAATCTAATTTTTGGAGGGTGGTCTTAAATTTGTCCCCTCACTGGTGCAACAGGGCAAGTAGAAGCAAGGGAGCAGGTGGTGGGAAGGCAGGCAGTGGAATGTCAAATTGTTTGACACCGATCATTGCCACCAACCCCACCACCACTTGCCTCCCCAGCTACCTGCTCTGCCCATTGCCTGCTTGCCCTAAACCTGTCTCTGCCGCAATGCCTGTAGCCCGCACCACCTGCCTCCCCACTACTTCACCCTCTCCTGCCTGCCTCCCCTCAGCGCATGTGCCCTGGTGCCTGGTCCCCCAATTTGCATCCTCCCCTTCTTGCCTGCCTTCCCCATATCTATGCCCCCTGATGTCTGCCCCTCCCTGCAGTGCCTGAACCCCTGGCACCTTTCCCCTACCCCACCACTTGCCCTCCCCTTCAGCCTGCTCCCCTGCATCATTTCCCTACTCTCCCTCTTGCTATCACAGCAGTTGTTGTAAAACCAGCAGCTCCAGTCCAGGCCCCAGAGTTGGCCAGAATTGCCCGTGCTATTTTATGGCAAGGTTGGAGCTGCAGGCAGCACATATTCTATGTTCCCTGCCTAAGCCTAAGGCAGAATTGGGCCCTGGGACAGAGGGATGATGCAGCCAGAGCTAGAACTGAAAAGGGAAGGTAAATAATGGCATATGTATGGGGGAGAGGGGCAGCTACAAACCTGATCCTAAGCTCAGGGACGGAGGCAGAGGCAGCTCTGTCCTCAACACTGTTGTCCCCAAAGGACAGTGAGTTCATGCCCGGTGTGCTTGTGCCAATAAACACACAGGGGTGAAGGATCCAACTTAATCTTTATTTCTGCGCAGAAAGTGGCGCTTGGCAATCGTTCGCAAAGCAAGCACCCCCACCCCAGTGGGCGTCTGCCTTATATAGCTACGTAGCAGGTTAAACTTGCTGATATGATGAAATGTGTAGCAAGCCCAGCAAGTAACCCCCCTTCCAACTCCCTCCCAAGTAACCCCCCTTCCAGCCCCAGAACTTTGTTGATACAGCTTTTCCTCTAGCGAGGCCAGCAATTAAACAGCTAAGCAACAGGCGATCTCCCCCAGCCTAAACAACCTACTCTATGTCCTTGGTTAGATAAAATACTTTTTCAGAACACAAAGCTGTTCCTGAAGTAGAAAATGCATAGTAAAAGTTCAAGGGATCTCTGCTGGACATGGCTTCCAGCCCTACTTCTGTCCCTAGGGGTTTAGCCAGGTGCCCCTGAAACAAGGGGTGCTTATCAACACCACTACATCATCCTACCAGTACTCAAATCTAAGATAAGAGGCTGAGCGCTTAAATTATTTTTTCAAAATGAAATGTAGCCACCTAAGTAATTAAGGTTTACAGCCTAAATACCTTTAAAAAATCTGATCCTAGTGCCATATGCATATTTGAACAACTTATCAGCCTTAAATATCTGCCATTTAAAATATGTAACAATATATTTGAATAATAGACTTACGAGCCAGACCCGGCTGCTCTCCATGCTGCCAGGCTGCGCTCCTGGCCACCTGTGTGCATGCAGCATTGATCGGTCACATTATTGGCCACATTAGTTCTGTGTACCCACTATGAACTTTTTAAGTTTCTCTAAAGGTACACACACCCCTGGTTGACAACCACTGATTTTGAAGGTTCTTGTAAAGTCTTAATTCGTGTAGTCTCACAGATATTTTCAATTTTGGGGATTGATTTCCCCATTTAAGTTTTGGAATATGCTTCTACCTAAACATCACTGGGAATATGTTGTCATATCAATAGTAAATGTGAAGGCACTGAGATGTAAGGCACTGAAATCATACTGTATTTTCTTGTATATAACACCCCCCCAAATATAATATGAACCTAGGTTTTGAAAGGCATTACAAAGTTCTTGTTTTTTTTTCCCTTCACAGTTACAGCTGCAGAGAGCAGGAATAGAGCCTCATCTTGAAGTGACTCAGCCTCCCAT
>NW_005842159.1:1815121-1816328 GCF_000455745.1 Alligator sinensis | reverse complement strand
GCTTAACTCTGGTTAGCTACTGCTGAAGACTGTTTTCAATTGGTAGAGGTATGATCTTGAAAAAAGGTAAAGAGCTGTGAAACAGGAGAAGAGACCAGAAGCCCTAACAGATAGAATAATTGCCTTAAGAAAGGTTAGACTGATTAGTGGAATGACCATTAAGAAGGAGAGATGATTGTTAATACCTATGAAGTGAAGAACAATGGGCCATTAACTCAATGGTCCATTAATGAGTCACTGACTCCTTCAGCTGCCTGAATAGTAATGCCAGAGCTGCTGTACTGTGGAGCAGAAATCAGAGTAGGGTGCAAAAAAAAATCAGCTTCCTTGCTTAATAAGTGCATCCCAATTCTGGAGGGCTGATTTTAGGGGGAAATGTTTGTGCTGTCTGTGAGAAAATATGGTAGCTTTTATACATTCATAGATTTTAAAGCTAGAAGGGACCTTTATGATCATGTAATCTGACCTCCAGTTTAGCACAGGTCATAGAATCTCACCAAGTAATTTCTGCATCAAGGCCATCATTTCTGTCTGAGGTATAACATACACAATCAAACCATACCTTTAGTTACTCTGATAGCTTGAATACAATTTGTAAAGGGAGTTACAGGAAATGAATTAATTCTTCTGTGCTTTGAAAGCCATATCCCTGAGATTGCCAAGCACAAAAACTAGGGTGGGAGGAAGAGATGAGACTTTTATATTTCTCCAGCCCTAGAGCTAGACTGGGGCTGAAATGGCTCTGGCATAATTTACAGCAGTGTAAGGTCTACACAGAATTGCAGTGACTAAAATAGTCTCATAGGGAGTGCAACACTAGCCAGGAATTACTGAGATCAATTTATATGTCACATCTTTCCTGTCTTGGCCTTACCAGGGCCCTACTACAGTCACCAGATTTATTGGAATTCAGAAGAATCCCAATCTGCCTTCCTGACATGTTGAGAAGCATAAAGAGGATGAAAATAACGGCTGGTATTCAATCCTGCCTTCCCAGTTAATTATTGCTAAATTATGCATTCCTTAGTCAAATAGAAACTCAGGTTAAAAATGACAAGTAGAGGTGCACCAATAGAGATTTTGGGGACTGATACCAATATCCAATTTTTAAGGATATCGATCAATACTGACCTGTTTTCTGATACAGCTGTGTGCAGCTGATAAGTCTGTTGTGGTGGAATGGGAATGAGGAGGGAAGGGTGGGGGG
>NW_005842159.1:1814170-1815024 GCF_000455745.1 Alligator sinensis | reverse complement strand
GGGGAAGAACTGTGGCGTGTCTAGGGGGGAGGGGGTGAGGGGTGGCTCCCGCTGCTGTGCACACCCTGGGGGGATATGTGGGGTGTGGGGCAGGCTGCAGCTGCGAGCTGGGGCTGAGGCAGTGCTCTTACCAGCAAGGGCAGGACTGGGCTGGGCTCAGGGTGGGAAGCGGTGTTGGGAGAGGGGCTATGGAAGGGGGGCAGCTAGTCCAACCCCCTCCCCTCCACACCGGGAGGAGCCCAGTACAGCCCTGGCCTCAGCCACAGCTGCAGCCTCCACCACCACCCCACACAGATTTGAAGGCACACGCCCCTGCCCCCATGATCTCCCAGGGTGTGAGCAGCAGAAGGAGCTTTCCCACCTCCCCGCACCCCCCCACCCCAAAGAGCTGCAGTTCCATTCTGCACTCTGTTCCATCCTGGCTGGGCAGCATCAGCCCCAGCCCCAGCTCCACCCCCTCCCTGACCATGAGGGGCACTGATCTGCCCCCAACACTCCTTCCCCACCCCTACCCTTCCACCATGACAGACTTACCAGCTGCATGCAGCTTTCCAAGCTGCCAGGCTATGCTCTTCGCTGCCTGCGTGCTGCACTGTAGCTGCACGTGTGAGTGGGCATTTATTGCCCAAATTATTGGCCACATCAGGCCAATTTCTGATACAATCAGTTTTCTTTATATTGGTGCTGATCCAATATCAGACCAATGAATCGGTGCATCTCTAATGACAAGTAAAACAAAGTTCTGATCCTCTGGAACTACAGATGCTTAGATTCCCCGACTATAAGTGCAAACCAAAGTAAATTGTGTCTCTGAGTATTTGATTTTGGCCTCTAAGGTATTAGGGTACACTCTT
>NW_005842159.1:1806921-1814156 GCF_000455745.1 Alligator sinensis | reverse complement strand
TTCAGTTTATTTCCACAAAAGAAAGTCTGCTTTCCCTAATGCAGTATGTCTGTATTTTTCAAACATACTGGATGCATCTATTTATGTGTGCTTTACTATGGAGTTAACTAGTTAGCTTCTCAGTAAAGCATTACCATACATGCATGCTGGTATTAGGGCACAGCAAATTAACTAACTCCAATATAACATAGTACTGTCAGGGACAGTACTATCTTATGGTGGAGTAATTAATTATAATCAAATACTCTTGTGGATGGTGAACACGGGGAGCAAATTGCACCTGGACAGCACAGCTAGCCAGGGGTCTGACCCCCAACTCCTGCCAGTCTCTCTGCCACCCAACACTACTACTTGAAGCCTAGGGCTGACCACCCTTCTCCCTGTCCCTCGCCCCTGCTCCCTGTCAGCCCAGGACTGCTCTGCCTCTGCTCTAATTGCTGCAGTGCTGAGCATATGCGGTTACTATGCCTGGGAGCACAGCAATTAACTCCAGTTCAAACTGCTCTGGAGTTCATCGTGTCACCTTAATAGCATGTGTAAATGTACCCACTATGCCTTTAACTAACCTAAACACTGAATAAGTCTTTTTTTTTTTTTTAACTACTACTGGAAAATGACTTCCAATATCATATAGTTATACCCTGCAAAATATACTTAGTAAAAGTATACCAAGCCATCAAAAATAATTTGGAAAGTCAGCCTGTTTTTAGGTATCTGCCTGTTTTTAGAGATCATTTTATCATTTTGCTCTCTCTACATTGGCACACAATGCAACCAATTTGTCTTGAGTTAAGTTATATTTTCTAATGTTTCCATTAAAGCTGGCAACGAGACAGTATAAAAAAGAAATTGGAAAAAATATAGAGAATTCTCAAAAGCTCAATTTTTTACCCACAGCTTCTTCTAGAGGCTTTTTTTTTAAAGTAAAAGCAAATTAAAGTTAATTTTAACTGAGTAAGGCCTTTTGCTGGTAAAGGCATAGGAAATGTACAGTACTGGTTTATATGCTACATACAATTTAGATTGTAGTTATAATTGCATATATCATGCCCCAAAATATAATATGCACCCTGGTTTTAAAAGGCAGATTAAAGGAGGAAAAAAACCCAACTCCCCCCCCCAACCTTACTCTACAGCACAGGCAAATAACAAATCTGGTGTGCTGGGTCTGGGACCATGCACTGAGTCTCGGGCCACACAGGCCTGATCCAGTGTACAAGGACTGTCCTCAGTCAACCTACATATGCAAGATTGATCTGGTACACTGGGTCTAAGACTGTGCACTAGTTCTGATCCCATGAACCAAGAAGAAGGAATGACCTAGATGTTCACCAGTAAGAGGCTCCTGGAAAAGATGGATACCTAAAGAGTTTTAAAAAAATAAAATTTGTAGAAGGCCAAAAGACCCCTTCCTTCAGAAGAAAACAGAGGATAATAAGAAGTATGAAGTTGTAGGTAGGCTTTATGATGTCTCTGGGTAAACATCAGAGTGGAAAGCATTGGGGGAGCGGGGGTGTTGGTAGATGTTTGCTACAGGACTCCAAACCAAGAGGAGAAGGTGGATGAGGCCTTCTTTAAACAAATGATGGAAGCTAACAAATTGCAGGACTTGATTCTCATGGGGAGCTTGAATTATTGGGATGTCTGCTGGAAGGGAAACACAACAGTGCACAGGAAGTCCAGCAAGTTCCTAGAAAGTGTTGAGGATACTTTTTTTATTCAGATGGTAGAGAGGGAAATGAGGGGAAAAGCTCTTCTTGACCTACTGCTCACAGACAGAGGGGAATTGGTTGTGAATGTGAACATGGAAGGTAACTTGTGTGACAGTAAACACAAAATGATACAGAGTTCAAGATCCTAAGGTGAGGAAGAAAAGAGAGTACCAGAATAAGACACTGGACTTCAGAAATGCAAACTTTAACAAACTCATGGACCTGGTAGGCAAGATCCCTTGGGAGGCAAGTCTGAGGGGAAAAGGAGTCCAGGATTGCTGGCTGTACTTTCAAGGGTGCAGAAGCAAGCTATCCCAATGAGGTGGAGGAATGGGAAGTTCAATAGATCAGCCTGGCTAGACAGTTCACTCTTGAAGTTCAAACTCAAAAACAAAATTCTATAAAAAATAGAAAGTTGCTTATAGTATTAGGAAAGGGCATAAGGCATGCAAGGAGAAAATTAGGAAGGCTAAGGCATAATTTGAGATTCAGCTAGCAAGGGACATAAAAGGCAATACTAAGGGATTCTACAGGTTGTCAAAAGTGTCAAAAGTGAAAGGAGGATCAATATGGACCTACTCAAATCATGATTTAGCAATTTTTGTGGAAACTGTGAAAAACTGGTTTCTGCAAACACCATGAAAAAGGGCAATTTTCACAATTTTGCATGGAATTGCCAAAAAACTATCCTAAAACTAAAATGTTGGCTCTCCAGTTGGAGAGCCAGTGACTGGCCTTGCAGCCCATTGGGGAAGGGAAGCCTGTGGAACAAAGCGAGCATCCAAGATGGCAGCTGATCCCTCTGCCGCTGACTGGATGAGAGGGCTACCTGACTCTGCCAATCAGTTGGAAGGGATGAGGGTACATGAAAGGCAGCCCTCTCAGCCAATCAGCAGTTCAGGGGAGGGAATCATTGCCATAAACCCACAACAATGGTGGCTAGTGCCACAACTGGCCCATAAAATTGCCCTTCTGCCACCTCAATTTGGATTGTCCCTAAAGATCAGTGATTCCATAAGTGCCATGTGTTTATGGTATCTTCATCCAGCTCAGAGAAGGAGGTGTTAGTGCCACAAGTAGAAGTGATGGTAACACTTGCAGTGGGAAAGGAAGAGGAGCAACCCAGGGCCACTGTGAAAGACAGAGGAGAGCTACAGGAGGACATGGAACAGACCACCCCCAGAAAACATTGGCAGGACATTGCCACCACCCCCAGAAAACATTGCAAACAATGACACCTTTAGAGGAAGGAATGGCAGTGTGTGGGAGGAAAGTCCACAGCTAATACATTATTGGAGAACAGGCAAGGACATAGTCCATGAAAGTGTTGGGCCAACAAGAAAAGTAATAAAGACCCAGTGGTGGAAATGTTCCACCTGTTTTTCTCACAGGATACCCTGACTGTTATCATAAGAGAAATAAACAGAGAGGCAGAAAGAAGATTCAGGGAGCCATCCTGAAAATAGAAAGGAGTTGAAAAATCTGGATGAAACAGAGCTGAAAGCCTACATTGGCCTCCTCCTGCTGAGTGGTCTATACCATGGTGGTCACAAGGCACGGGAGGAGTTGTGGAAGTAACGCACCGGGCATCCTTGCTTTCATGCCACCATGAGTTTAAAACCATTCCATCAAATCACCAACTACCTGAGAATACACCTGATGGTTAATGAGCAGCTCATTACATGCATGGGTCACTGTCCCTTCAAACAGTATATGCTCAGCAAGCCTGCGAAATATGGCTTGAAAAATTAGTGGTGGTCTGATGCAGCAACATCATTCCCCCTGTGTGGAGATATCTACTTGGGCAAGCAACCAGAAACTGCACAGCAAGGTAATTCTGGTACCCAAGTCATTGAAACACTGGTTCATCCCTGGTACAAGACAGGAAGGAATATTGTGGGTGACAATTTCTTCGTAAGTACTGACCTGGCAGAAAGACTGATACAGCAGGACTTGACCTATGTGGGAACAATTTGGAAAAATAAAGCCGATATCCCAAACAAAATGCAAGCAAATCGAAGATGGAAAACTTTTTCATCTACTTTTGCTTTTTATTTGGAACACTCCCTAGTTTCCTATGTTCCCAAGAAGTCCAAACTTGTGCTGTTCCTGTCAAGCATGCACCATGACCTGTTAGTGGGTAGAGAGCAAAGAAAGCCAGACATCTTCTATAACTACAATAAAAATAAGGGTGGAGTGGATAACCTTGATCACTTAGTCTGTATGACCACCTGCAGATGGAAAATCAACAGGTGGCCAATGACACTATATTTCACTGTGCTGGATGTGGATGCTATTGCCAGCCCCATCATTTGGCTAGGCCACAATGCAAACTGGAAGCAAAGATAACAGTCACGAAGATGGCCCTTTTTTTGCAGGAGCTTAGAGAACAGTTGATTGATGGACATATAAAATGAAGAATAACGGACACACGTAATCTGTCTGTCAAGTCTGGTATGACTGCCATAAATTACAAATTGCCACAATGCACCCCTGCAGAACCTTCTGCAAGCATGAGCGGATGTTGTGCTTTTTTCCAAGGAGAAATGACTGCAAAACCAGGAAATGATTTGAAGATTGTAAGCAATTTGTATGCAACACAGTACGTCATTGCTGCTTCGTGAGGAATGCAATATTTAGTTAAAACAGGAAAAGTTTTTGGAAGTAAGTATTCATTTGACAACAGCATGAACTGCAGACTTAGCAAATTGTTCAGTCACATTTTGAAACTCTAAAAAAAAGTTTAAATTTTGTTCATATTTCTAGTTAAATAATATTTTGAGTTCATATCATCAATACTCTTTCAAACAATCTGTAGGTTTAATAAATAGTTTTTGGTACATTGATAGTGTTGTCACTGGTTCCATTTTATTCATGTGGGTGGCTTACTCCATGAGACCAATGATGTCGAATTGCAGGGTAACAAGTTACCCCAGGAGATCAACAACGGTTACAGTTTCATAAGAACAGATGAGGGTTAAAGAATGCAGAAGGCAATTTAGTCAGAGAAAATGCAAAGAAGGCTGAAATATTTAATGCCTTTTCTACTTCATTTTTCACATATAGGGGCAACTACCAGGTGATGAGTGCAGTTAGTAGCAGAGATTGGGAAGGGAACAAACATCTTAGAGTAATGGCAGAACAGATTAGGGATTACTTAGAGAATCTAGATGCTTTCCAGTCAGCAGAGTTAGATGGAATGCACCCAGGGGTAACAAAGGAATGACTGAGGTAATATCAGAGCATTGATTATCCTTTCTGAGAATTCATGGAGGTCAGATGAGGTCCCAGATGACATGAAAAGGTCAGCTATAGTGCCTAACTTTAAGGAATAGAAGAAGGAGGATCCAAGGAACTAGAGACCAGTCAGCCTGACCTCTGTACTTGGAAAGATCATGGAGCAGTTTGTCAAGGAATCCATTGTGAAAAACCTAGAGGAGAACAAGGTAATCAGCAGGGATCCTGGTTTTCTCTGATTTAAAAAAATCCCCAATTATCTGATTTAAAAAAGTAACCCCAAATCCCCATTGTTCTATGATTAAAATGAAAGATCACTAATATATTGATATATAGCGGTTTCATTTTAATCACAGAAAAAATGGGATTTAGGGTTACTTTTATTATATTTTTTTTTAAATGGTGATTTTTTTTTTTTTTTTACTAGGGAAAACCAGGATCCCTGATAATCAGGAGTGGTCAGCATGGATTCAGCAAGAGCAAGTCATGCCTGACCAACTGATTTCCTTCTAGGATAAATGACAGGCTCTATGGATGAGAGGAGAGCAGGGGATGTGATATACTTTAGCAAGATTTTTGATACTATCTCCCACAACATTCTATTCAAATATACTATACAGTGGATAGAAAACTGGTTGAATCACTTTACTCAGCAAGTAGCCCTCAATGGCTCAATACCTAGTTGGGAGGAAGTATCACATGGGGTTCCCCAGGAGTCTGTTGTGGGTCCAGTATGGTTCAACATTTTCATTAAAGATTTGCATAATGGGATGTAGTGCATATTTGGCAAATTTGCATATGACACCAAGTTGGGTGGATTGCAGACACTCCAGAGGGCAAGGCTAGGACCCAGAGTGGCCTGGATAGACTGGATAAATGGTCCACAATCAATTAGATGAAATTTAACAGGTACAGGTGCAAAGTCCTGTGCTTGGGATGGAAGAACTGAATGCACAAATACAGACTAGGGAACACCTGCTTAGATTGCAGTACTGAAGAAAAGGACCTGGGGATTACAATGGACCAGAAACAGAATATGAGCCAATAGTCAGTTCTTGAAAACCATCATCATCCTGGGATGTATTACCAAGAGCATCACTTGCAATTGAATAGAAGCAATTCTTTCACTCTATTCAGCACTGGTGATGCCTCACTTTGGGCACCTATACACGTGCTGGACATCTGCTCTGAGGCATGCTAATTAGCATGCATCAGAAAAGACTCAATTAATCAAATCTACTGGAGCGTGCTAATTAGCATGCTTCCACATCGTGTGTATTCAGCATCCCTGCACTTCAAAATGGTGGCACAGGCACTTTAACTGAAGCTTGTTGAATTAACTTTAGATAAAGCATCCCTGCTGTCATTTTCTAGTGTGGGATGCTGAATGCACGTGATGGTTGTGGGAGCTTTAATTAGAGTGGTTCTCAGACCCACTCTAATTAAAGCATCCCACCCCCGGAGCACATGTAAAGACACCCTTGGAGACTGCCTATTTTTGGGCCCCACACTCCAAGAAGGATGTGGATAGTTTGGAAAGAGTCTAGTGCACAGCAACCAACATGATCAGGGGCCTGAGAGATAAGACTTATGAGGAAAGGTTGAGAGAACTAGTCTAGAAAATAAAAGACTGAGGCGGGATTTGATAACAGTCTTCAAATACCTGATGGGTGTTTATAGAAAAGCTTGTCTATGTGGATGTAGGGGACAGTACTAGGAACAATGGCCTCACACTGTAGCAGAAGAAATTTAGTTTGGATATTAGGAGGAACATTTTACTAAGAGGGTGCTCTTAGTAAAAAAGTAGGGGTATGTGAAATGGGCTGCATTCAATTCAGATTTGGATTTGGATTTGGATTTGGCCTGAATTAGGGACAGTGATTCAATTCGTTGATTTGGATCACTGTCGCCGATTTGATTTGGCCAGCTCCAAATATGAAGATTCAATGCTGATTTGAAGAATCAGCAATTTAGCCATAGACACAGCTTTAAATGTTTTTCTACATACCTCGAGGTACCAGGCATGGCTCATGAATGCTGTGATGGTGGGGCAGATGGAGCATCCCACAGGAGTGCGGAGGACCTCCCCACCCCACGTGCTCAGCAGTGAACTTGGAAGTGGACCAGAAGTACTTCCTGTCCGCTTCCGGGTCTGCCTAGCAGTGCGTGGGAGGGCCTCCCTTGTGCCCCCCTGGCTCAGTGATTGGCCACAGGGGGACCCCAAGTGCCCCCTCCCCACCAGACCCAGGAATCACCAGTCACTCAGCCTGGGGGGGGGGGGGCACC
>NW_005842159.1:1784965-1806787 GCF_000455745.1 Alligator sinensis | reverse complement strand
CACAAGCCACCTGGTACCTTGAGGTATGTAGAAAAAACATTTAAAGCAGTCTATGTACAAATCATCAAATCTTTCTGAATCTCTCCAAATTAATTCAGAGGGTTCCGATTCCATTTGGAGAAATTAAAGGGTCTCCTGATTCAATTCAGATTTGGAGACTCAACCAACAAATTGGGCCAAATCTCCACCAAATTGAATCAGCGAATGAAGCTTCGCACAGCCCTAGTGCTCAGGGATTGGAACGGGCTACCTAGAGAAGTTGTGGAAACTCCCTGCTTGAAAACTTTTAAAAGCAGCTTAGACAGAGACTTGGGTGGGATTGTTTAGTTAGGTATAAACCTACCTTGAGCAGGGGCTGAACTAAATAACCATATGATATCCCTTCCAGCCTTACTTTCCTAGGATCCTATGATAAGATAGGCAATTAGAATCATTGCAGGGAAAAAAGGAGAGGTATTTCTGGACTGGGCTTATTCCAACCTAAAACTTATCTTAGTTAATTAGACAATATTATGTCTTGAGTCTCAATATAAAATGTTTGTATAACCCTACTTTTGATGCCTAATATTTCAATATTTTCTACAAATGTCATTGTTATGCACTAGACAAAGATTTTTTGGGTAATATCTTTAATTGAACCAACTGCATGGTTGTGATAAAGACAGACAAGCTTTTGAGTGCAAGGCACTCATCATTTATGATCATTTCATTTGATGCACAAGTGTATTATCAAGGATACTTGGTTACCATAAACTCTGCTTTGTTTAGCAGCTGCTGACAAAAACTGGATCTCAAACACCAACATAACATTTCCCCTGCATCTAAATATGTATTTTAATAATCAAAACTCTATGGAGCTTACATAACAGAGCCATCAAGAGTTTCTCAAAAGTAACTTCAATGACAGTCCTTTCACCTGCTGTTTATACCTAACAATTTATTATCAGTGTAATGTCGCTGTTTGCAAATACTTCAAAGAGTACTACATTATGAGAAAAAACACTGTTGTTTTTCAACATTGTTGAAGAATCCTGCACTGCATTTTTATACTGGATAATTCAGCTGCCACAATTAAACCTACTTCTTTGCTCAGCATATCCAGTTATTTCAGTGAAGTCTACTTCATCCTCTACCCCTTTCTACTGAGATTGATTTATAGCTCCAGTCAAATTGGTGAGTACCTGCATGGCCTGTATGACATTTCTGCTATTATTAGGCCCTACGCTCCTGTGCCCACAGCTACTATACTAGGTTCTGATGTATTCAGCATTCAGTGAACCTTCAGCTATTAGCACCATTTCTTTCAATGTCATTCCATATAACAATGAGTTAGTGTCTGTGCTGATTTGCCACTTGGCTTATATATTTATTTCTTCTAGCTTGACTTACTCAAGAAAGCATTAAGAGAGGAAAATTTTAAAACCACTCCTATGATGATATGGTTTTCTGTCTCTTCCTTTTAGCTCAGCTACTATATCATTTCTATTTCTTATTTAGTTTTTATTACTTCTCTCTTTCTAACTTTCTTTTTGTGCTAATTAGGATATCTATGACTTGACCTTTTCTATTTGTAGACTTTGTCTTACTAATTCTCCTTTTATTGATTTACTGCCTCATACCTACTTTATATTAACCTCAGTGAGGTCATTCATATCATTCTCCTTATTTCCTATCTACCTCATCACTCATATGCCATCTGTTCCCTGTATATACTAGAAAGGAACATATTTTTAATTTGCTTCAATGAGGTGTGTTTTATTCACTGCACTCACCATGTACGTCAGTCTAAACTAATTTACTTGAGTGAAGTCACCCATATTCTCTCCACTCATATTTTGCCAGTAATATACACTTTATGGCATTGTCTTCACTGAGGCTGCCTGCATTCTTCTCAACCTTTATTCATCATAGCAAGCTACATAGGGATTGTGTGCAGGTATTTTCAGTCTTTATAAGATCCCAGTAAAGTCCTTTAGTAAGGTAGTCATTAACCCCTTTCTCATGTTTCATAGTTGGTAGGGTCAGAAGGGACCTGAGCAGATCATCAAGTCCGACCCCTTGCCATGGCAGGAAAGAGTACGGGGGTCAAATGACCCTGGCAATGTGTTCATCCAGCCTCCTTTTAAAGACCCCCAGGGTAGGAGCCAGCGCCACTTCTCCTGGAAGTTGGTTCCAGGTCCTAGCCGCCTTGACAGTGAAGTAGCACCTCCTGATGTCTAGCCTAAATCTACCCTCTGCCAGCTTGTGACCATTATTTCTAGTCACTCCTGGTAGTGCTCGGGGGAACAGGGACTCCCCCAATGTCTGCTGGTCCCCCCTGACCAGTTTGTAAATGGCCACTAGATCTCCCCTCAGTCTTCTCTTGTGGAGGCTGAACAGGTTCAGGTCCCTTAGCCTTTCCTCATATGATCTGCCCTGCTGCCCCCTGATCATGCGGGTTGCCCTCCTCTGGACCTTCTCCATGTTGTCCACATCCCTCCTGAAGTGCGGCACCCAGAACTGGATGCAGTACTCCAACTGCGGCCTGACCGGTGTCACATAGAGGGGGAGGATCACCTCCTTGGACCTGCTTGAGATGCATCTGTGGATGCATGACAAGGTATGGTTGGCCTTCCTGACCATGTCCCCACACTGTTGACCCATGTTCATTTTGGCATCAATAATGATTCCAAGATCCTTTTCTGCCTCTGCAATGACAAGAGTGCATGTAATCCCACTAAAATAAAAGACTAGACATATATCACAATGATCTTGTTGAAATATGATATAAAGGTGAATAGCGATTTAAATATTAAAAATCTTCAGCAATCCCTTGTAGTCAAGCATAGTTGTCTTCCATGATTGTCTTATCCGTGTGTATGTAGACAGCTCATGAAGCCTACCTGGGATTGACAGTCTCTACTGTAGCTCGGACATGTGTTTCTGTATGGGGTGGATGGAATTGGATTTTTTATTTGGTCCATGACACACTGTTTCTGCCACTCCCGCTTTTCCATCTCCTTTTGTTGTCATGAAGTTTCAGTGTAGTGAGATCCTTGCAGTAGACTATTTATCCTTTTGGGGTAGTCCTGGGCAAATCTCTCATGAGTTGATAATGATGTTGGGGGTGGGGGGAATTAAGCTAGCCTTAAGGATGTCCCTGCAGCATTTTCTCTGCCCTCCTCTTAAATGTACAGCTTGGCTGAGCTGGGAGAATAAAATTTGCTTAGACAATCTGGAGTCAGACATCCCGATGGCATGGCCAGCCCAATAAAGTTGATGTTGGGTGATCATTGCCTTAAAGGTCATGGTGTTTTTTTGCAGAAGAATGCTAATGTTGGTGAGTCTGTTTTCCCACTGGATATGGAAGATCTTCTGCATGCAGAATTGATGGTACTTCTCCAACAACTTTAGATGTCTTCTATACATTGTCCATGTGTCAGCTCCACACAGTGAGGTGGGCATCATGACTGCTTGATAAACCATGAGCTTGTTTTTAGATCTGATGTCATGATCTTTGAACACTCATTTCTTCATGTTCCCAAAGGCTGCATGTGCACATTTGAGGTGATGTTGGATTTCTTCATTAACGTCAACCTCCTGCAGAAGATGGCTTCCAAGGTACTGGAAATACTCAATGTTCTCCAGAGTCTGGTCTCACTATGGATCTGAAATACCAAAGCTGGGGATCATTCATTAGAAGCTTGTTGGGGGAGGACCTTAATCTTCTGAATATTAAGCCATTTTCTTGTATGCCATGGTAAAGATTATGACAATTACCTGAAGGTCTGCTTCTGAGTGAGCACACACTACAGCAGAATCAGTGTACTGAAGCTCAATGGTTAAGGTTGGGTGTTCTTGGTTTTGACTCAGAGTTGGCCGTGTGTCACAGGACGCATCTGGACCAGGCATCTTCTTGCTCTCAGGTTCCAATTCTTATTCTTCCCACCACAGGATATCACACCTGCCACTTCTTGATGTCTTCACAGGAAGCTTTGAGGGAAAAACTTACGTACCCAGAGAACTTCCTAGGTGAGATTTCTCTCAGGTCCTCACTGTCTTCACCAAGCAGTAGTTCCTCATGATCAGTGTTTATGTTTTCTAGGACTCCTCTACCTCTCCACCCCAGTCTGTCCTTACCCGTTGATCTTATTGATGTTAGCTGTTGCATAGGAGTGTAAATCTGTCACTGCTTTCCAGACTCTCACAGTCTGTAACAATCAGGATTAAATTACAGTCCTTATTAGTCTATTTACACACAACAAAAATTATACAAATTGAAAAAGCAAACAGAAGGATCCCAGGTCTATGAACTCATATTCTTAATCATGCTCCAGCTTAAGGGCACCCTTTTGTCATAATGGAACCCTCTTTGTTCCTTCTTTGGATCTCCAAGTGATCTCCCTTATTCAATTGCTGCCCAGAGTTGGGTCCTCCCCTCTTCCCTTTCTTGGGGCTCCAATACAGCCGGCTCCAGGTGGGAGGCTTTCCTGCTTATTCCGCCACCAGTTCCCCAAAATCACAGGCAGCAAGGCATACAGGCCTCTCCAGCCCAGCGTCACACTCTCTGCTGCCTGAACAGGTGGCTGACTAGTGACACCCTATGGATGTCAGCAGGTGTTCTGCAAGCCACAGCTGCTACCTTAGTCCTGGTCTGCCCATGGTATTTTGTTGCTAAGCAGGGCTATTAGCCTTCTCAGAGTAGATAGCTCACCTGTTTGGCATCCCAATCACCCTGCTGCTCACAATTTCCACTAGCTTCCATGTGTGGTCTCTCACTGGTCTCTGGCTGCTCTGTATCTTTGTGTGCAACTGCAAGGATGTCATGCTTCCTTCCAGCTCACTGCAAAAACTCTGATGCTGCTCCCAGCTTGGATCTGCCCATGTCTCCACAATGACACCTGGTAAGCCTTTGGTCCCCAGCGCTTTCCCTCTCTTGGGAGGAGGGGAGAGGAGAAGGAAGATACTCCTTGCTTTTGCTCCTTGCTTACTAGAGCTTTGGCCTGTCTCCTCAGACATGAAACTTCAGCATCCCTTTTGAGGTTTTGTTTCATCCCTCTCAGCCTTAGCAAATGCCAAACTTAAAGAGGCTACGTCTGCATTGGGGAAGTCCCTCTGCAGCATTTCCAGTTTCAGCTCATCAGGGAAGATGAGCATAGCAGGGTCAGGACCCAGTTCCCTACTAAACTGAAGTTAAACAGCTTATCATCCATTTGGTAGTTTAGCTCCACTCCAGCTGGAAGCATGTTGGTGGACAGATGTAGCAATGTGGCATGGAATATTGAGAAGTGTTGGAGTGATGACGCAGCTTTACTTAACTGCTGTTTTAACCTCAAAGGGATCTGTGATAGCTTTATTACTGAGAACCACCACTCACATACCATCATGGAGCAGGCAGAGAATGGTGACAAATTTTGTGGGCATCCATACTTCAGAAAGATCATCCACAACACTTTGTGGCTAACAGAGTTGAAAGCTTTTGTGAAATGAAAGATGACCACGTGGAGAGACTTATGGTGTCCCTGACATTTCTCCTGAAGCTAGTAAGCTATGAAGATCATGTCAGTTGTGCCTCTTGATGCCTCTAAACCCACAGTGAGATTCCAGGAGGAGCTCTTCAGCAACTGGAAGGAGATGGTTCAGTAAGGTTCTCACAGTGATATTTCCTGTGGTGGGCAGTAAGGCAATCCCTATGTAGTTTCTGTAGTCAAATGTGTCTCCTTTCTTGTCATAATCATGATGCCCCTGAGGCGGATATATCCATCTGTTCCAGATGACTTGTTGTTCTTCATCTGCTTGGTGGCTTTCCTCACCTCATCAAGGGTTGCAGGGATTCCAGGATCACTCTAACTGTTGCAGGATGGAGTTGAGGATGGATTATCAACATAAAAATAGAAAAATATGAGGCATTAGACTAGGAGGTGTTATAATGGTAGTTTTAGCACGATATTGTAGCCATGATAGTCCAGAAATTATGTGAGAGACAAGGTTTACTTAGGATGATATTGGACCAATTATCTAGTTAGGATAGAGTTAGACAAGCTTTCCAATGCACAGCATTCTTTGACAGGTCTCCTTTTTAAAGTTTTACATTTGAAAGCTTCTCTAGCTTTATCTCAATGACATAGTTGGTCCAATAACGAATGTCACCCTAGTGTTATAATAGCATTAGAAAGTTTATGTAAGAGGCAAGGATGTCTTAGGGTGATATCTTGTATTGAACCAATAAATAATGACATCACTACAGGAGAGAGAAGCCCTTACACAGTGACCATTTCAAGCCCCTAACTTGAAATCTTGAAAGCCCCTAACTTGAAACTTGAAATCTGCCTAACTTAGGTTCCATTGGTTTGAAGCCAGAGAGGGGTTATAAATTGTCCTACCTTCTTCCTGCAGGAAGGAATATGCTAATCTTGCAAATAAAACAGCCAAGGACCGATGATCCCCAAATTAGCCTATGCTCTTGGTTTTCCCATATGCTCACATGCAACGTACCCCAGAATAAGGTACACAACTTGTCTTTAAAAGGCAGAATGAAGAAGCAAAAGTAATTGAGGGCCTATCCACATATTCAGGTAAACACACAATGGGATCTAATGTGCGATCCACATGATTGCACCTCCTGCTAGGCCACATGTGCACAGGAGGTGTGACTATATAGATTGCACATTAGATCACATTGCACCTTAATGCCAATGCAGCGTGTGCTTGAACCTTGGAACCCCCTGCACCAGCAAGAAGCAAGCTCTTGCAGTTGAGATCACCCGCAGTTGATTGGCTCCCATTCATGGGGGCACAGCATGTACTCCCACAGCTGGGAGCCCAATTAGCTAAAAGGGTTTCTTCCAGTCATGAGGGTGCTCACATACCCTGGTGGTTGGGAGACCACACCTAATGTGATCTCCCAGCCACAGCTAATGCAATGGGGGTACTTTGGGGGTACTTTACTCCAGCAGCTAGGAGATTACATCAGCTGCAGTCTCCTAGCTGTGGGGGTACATGGGGCACCCCTGTCAGCTGATGGGGGTCCCAGCTGTGGGGACTGAGAGCAAGGATCAGCTGGGAGCTCCCAGGCCCAGGGGTGCACATACCCTCCCCCAGCTAGAGGCTCCAATTAGCTTATGGGGCCCTCTACCCACACATTCAATTAATGCTGTGGTAGGAAGCTACGAAGTTATTACACATATTACAAGACACATGAGGTACTTGCACTTATTATGATATAATATGCCTCTGAGTTGAGGAATCTGAGTTCCACACTTGGTTCTATCACAGATATCTTACATGATTTGGGCTAGGTCACTTAATCTCTCTGTGTATTCATTACCAATTAAGTAGGGAAGTTTTGAAATTTCCTGAAAAATAAAAATCCCAGCTAAAAAGATTTTGGTATTTAAAGAACCCATGAAAATGAAACAAAATCATGAAAATGTTTTGTTTCATTATACCTGAAAGCACTACATAATGTGTGCTGGCAGACATGGAAAGAAACCCCCAATAACTTTACTGGAAGAAGAATTGCATCATTTTGCCCTGACTCCCCAGTGTCTATATAGCTTGTGCATTTCAACAGGGATTTTTGACTTCAGAGAGATAATTTGGCTTTAGTTATTAGAAGTGACAAAAAACCCTCCTGAAACACATGAGCTATACAGATGCTAGGTGAGCCAGGTCAAACTGATGGGCTTCCTCTTCTGGTCAGGTGCTGTGTTTGGTGCAGGGGCACACCAAGCTGAAAGTAAGGCACTGTTTGTTTGGTTTGTTTCCACATCTGTAAGCAGCCTATATCTTTATCAGGTTGGTTGTTACAACTAAAAGAAATTATGAGTCCAAACAAAGTATTTTGGCCTTACTGAAATAATATTCTTCAATAATTTTTTTTCTGAAAAAGTACAGGAAATGTACACTTGCTCTGAGCCAAAAGGCCAAGAAGCAAACAATACATACCTGCAAAATACTTTTACTCCTTTGAATCAGCTTTATTTTCAGTTTTGAGGATTATTGTTAATATAGTGTACTGCCACCAAAAATGTATGGTCAGTCAGGACACAAATTATTGCCTGTTTTGTGATATACAGCTGTCATGGAATAAATGCTTTGTATGCCAGCTAGAGTCTTTGGGCATCCTAGAAGTATCTATTTTCTGTACAATGAAAATACAGAGTTCATCTTTAAGTGGAATGCAAGAGGTCAAACTCACCGTACTTTTTACTGCACCATAACCTGATGACAGATTTCTGACAGAAAAATTATGTGTTGTTCTTTAAAAATACAAGCCTTTACACCACGCAACCACAGTAGTTCAAACTGCTTTTCATGAGAGCTTCTTAAAGATACAGTTCTTCACAGATTCTAAACACACCAGGGTCAA
Source organism: Alligator sinensis (assembly GCF_000455745.1). NCBI lineage: Eukaryota > Metazoa > Chordata > Crocodylia > Alligatoridae > Alligator > Alligator sinensis. The sequence continues at coordinate 1,798,437 of NW_005842159.1, read as the reverse complement.
TGACATTTTCAAACAGGAAGACTGACACAAAACAGTATAAATCTTGTGCTAAAAAGTCCCAATAGCCCAAGAACTGCAGGCATATTCTATTTGTCTCAATGGCATGAAGAACAGTACTCATCTTCACATTCAAAATCTATTCCCACAGAGAAAACAACTTATTAGTAAACAACTAACATTTCCCACAGAGAAAACAATTTATTTCCGACAGAGAAAACAACTTATGAACAGAAAGCACACTGAAGATGCAATCTGGGTTCTAAAGAGCAGCTGCTCATCAATAACTCTATATTCAAAAGATGCATGATAAGAACTGCTGTTAGAAGGTGCACACTATGGTACGTCAAATACCCACACTACTGTGACTTCATATCTTGATAACAGAATCATTCCAAATGTTATTATATTACATGAGCAATTCTAATCCACCTGGATTTCTTGTTTAGAAAGTAGGCAAACAAATTCAAATACATTTATAAAACCTACATTAGTCACCACAGGAAATATTTCTATTAAAGACAATCTCACTCATGGCTTTTTTATTCCAAACACACATAAGTGCTGAAAGTACTTAAATAATGTACAGAGAAATCTTAGGAAATAAGTAAAATCAAGGTTCATAGTGAAGAAGCATACCAACATTTAGCATCAAGAGGAGAAGGAAATAACAAGACAAGAAAATCCCACTTTATCTTTGACTTCACAAAAGATCAAACTTTTTAAAAATAGGAATAGCTAAATGAATATATTGTGTGGATTACTAATCAAAGAATACTCTTGACATAGCAAGGGAACAAAGAAGAGGGATCTTGATTTCTAAATCAGATGACCACAAGTCAAGCCATTTGTGATCTGCACTTTTATCTAACCCTGGTTTGTAGTTTTAACCTTCTGCAATGGAAAGTTGAGACATTTTGGCACTCGATAGGTGTTCGCAGGAAGTGTTAAGAATGTGCATGTGACACTATCAAAAGCAAATGGAGGTGGCTAGAAATGGTCTGACAAAGTGTTTTCCATCAGATAAATGATCATTTATTAAAAATATTTTGCAGAAACACTTTCCATTTCAATGAAAATTTCACTGACCCTCAATCCTCTGATGGTTAGAAACTTTCTTCTAATTTCCAGTCTGAATTTATTCAGGACAAGTTTACACCTTTTGGGTGCTTATACATGTGCTCTGATGAATTCTAATTAGGATGCATCAGAACAGACCTGATTAATCGAGTCTGCTGGAGCATTCTAATTAGAATGTTCCAATGTGCTGCAGCATCAAGTGTATTCAGCATCCTGCATTTCAAAATAGCAGTGGGGGCTCTTTAATGAAAACTCACTGAATGAGCTTTAGTTAAAGCACCCTCATAGCCATTTTGAAATGCAGGATGCTGAATACACATGATATTGGCATGATTTAATTAGAGTTGCTCTCTGGGAGCTGATCTAATTTAAATGCTTCTCTCCCCGCACCTCCCTCACACCGGAGTATGTGTATAGACACCCATTTTGCCTAGTACTAGTATTGTCTTTGAACTTAAATGGACCTTTCCCCTAATGGATCAATCCCTTAATGTATTTATATGCAACAATCATATCCTCTCTCAAGCACCATTCCATTAAAGAAGTTAAATTCCTTTATGGCATGTCTGTATGGAATAAGAAAACTTTAGGCAGGAGTAGCTTAAGATAAATGAACATTTAGCTGACTACTGACTTACATACTAACTGAACCAGAAACAGCAATTCTAACTTATTACCTCAGGTGTAACTTCACACTAGCATGGCTTCTAATTTGGAGCTAGCATGCACACAGGCAACTCAGGGTATCTCTTCACCTTTCATTCAGTGTTACAGACATACCCATACCCTTATTGTGTTAAACAGACTGCCCATTCCTCCCAGTCATTCTCATAGCTCTAATCTGCACCTGTTCTAATTTGAATTAATCTCTCTTGAACATGGGTGACCAGGACTATACACAGTGGCTACATGCAGACATCCTGGGAGTTTAGGGGGACGGTTAGATCACATAAAAATAGCTGCCCAATCTAAGATAAATCAGGCTGGGGGGCTAGCAGGAAAGGTTGGGGGACTGGGTGGGACAAACAGTCTCTGGGGCAAGATTGGAGGGTCCATGGCAGGGATTAGGGGGCAGGTAGAGTCAGCAGGGGGGATCCAGGGAAATGGGAGGGAACAGTTGAGGTCCACAGGGGAGTCTTGGGGGAGATGGGGGCTCTCTCCTCCACCTCCTGGGACCAGGGACTAAATATATATAACACCCCTCCCCCAGCCAAACATCGCCCCCAGACAACCTATCCTTCATCTGTCCCACTCTGACTTACTTCTTCAGCTCCCGGCATCAGTGAATACAAATAAAACCAGCAATGGGAGTGGCTTACAGAATGGGGGGGGTTGTTGGGCTGGAGGGGGGTGGTCTGTGGGGAGAGTTGTCCATCTGGGGATTGGGGGAGTAGCTAAGAGGCTAAAAATAGCCCACTGCCATGGAGGAGGTAGAAAAAACATAGACCCAGATCCCTGGGGATGCACTGGGAACTGTACAGAAGTTCTGTTAGACCGGTCTCACTGGACTCTAGGAAAGTCAGGCTACTTCAGAGGTCTATTTAACTTATATTGGGTTGGGCATCTTTCTTAGACTGATCTAGCGGTCCTGGACTTCTGTACAGTTCACATATAGATCTATACGCAGCCAATATTCCAGTTGATGGTGTTCCTCTCTCTACTGGAACTGACTTGCCAGATACACCTTAGGATGGTTTCTGCCTTTTCAAATCATATTGGAGATTCACCGTCTGCTGAGTACCCAGAGGGCCTTTCTTCTGACATTACCAATACTGAACTTGTAGCCTATAGACTTTTGTTATTACTCTCTGGGTGCATCTATGTATGCAATTAATGCAACACGATAAACTCTGGGGCAGTTTGAACTGGAGTCAACTGTGCCCGGGCACAGCATCTACCCAGCACAGCAGCAATTTGAGCTGGGCTGAAGCAGACCCCCATCTGGCTGGGCTGACTGGATGCAATTTACTCCAGTCACCATCTATATGTGCATTTTAGCACAGTAAAGTACTCCACTATAAGAAAGTACTGTCCCTAACAGTACTATCCTATGGCAGAATTAATGAGTTTACCTAATACTGGCACAAGTGTAGATGTTGACACTTTACTGAGGAGAATCAACATAATTAGTCTGCTCCACAGTAAAGCACGTGTAGACGCACCCCCTATGTACCATAAATATTTCACTTTTTCACATTTCTAACACTTCAGATCCAAGTCACCCAATTCTTCTATTTTTATTCCTCCATATAAGCAACATCTCCCAGCTTTGAATCATAAGCAAATTTCATAATGATTCTTCCACTTTTGTGCCAAAGTCATTAATTAAAATGTTGAATAAGGTTGATTCCAAAACTAATCCTTGGGGATCTCCAGTAGGTTTCTCTTTTAGGCCTTACGGTTGCTCTTTCAATACTACACGTGTATTTATCAGAGAGATTTCCTTTAATCAAAATATTATAAAGCTACAGTTTAAAAAATGTGTTTACACTTTTTAGTGATGATGAAAACATATTAATCTCAATTTAGTTTTTTTTTCCCCTAGGGTGATGACCCAAGGGCAATACACTTTTTTTTATTTTTATATATCAAGAAGAAGTATTGTGCTCAGTTGGTAAGAGCTTTAGAAGGGGCCACCACTGACAGCATTTTTAGGTCCCATTTTTTACTTTACTGTTATAGCACTCATATAGCAGAGTAGAATTTTGGACACTGATTTATTAGGGTTGCCTGGGGCTTGCTTTGGGTTAGCTTTCACAGACTAATTCTATCAGAGGAATTTATGTTCTAAAGGCCAAATATGTAAATTAAATCAAGCGCATTTTTTTTTGCACATTAACACAAATCTCTTGATTGGACACATTTTCCCTGAGTATTCCTTTGTGCCCCATGTCATAGAAATATATGGCTAAATTCTCATTTGCAAAATGAACTGGTAAGCAACTCCATTTTTTAGCATAAAAGTAATTCAATTAGATGGTTCATCTCCTGAACTGTGGAATTGTTCACTAAAGGCCTATTTTTTATAATCGCTACCAATATCAAGATTTGAGGTCCAATATCATTATTCCCTGTCTTTAGTGCATTTAATTTTTATCATGCCATTTTTTCTAGACTTAAACTGAAAAAAGTTAAAATCAGTAACATTTTGTGGTCATATTTCTTTTTTTTTTTTTTTTAGAAGTAGAAGATCTAGGAGAAGTTACATAAAATCTATAATAAATCCAAACTATAATATTGTATGTACTTATTTTATCTGTATTTTAAAGAAAACACTCCATTTTTACATGTAGGCAAAAGTGTGTTGTAGTATATATACCATTTGATCTCTTTGTTTGTACATCTGGTATATATGTGTTACATGTATCGTGAAAGCAAAATGTAGGCTAGCTCCTTTCCTGGGTGGGAGGCAGAAAAGAGGGCAGGTAGAGAGAGTGCAGCTACCACTGAATTTAACCTCAGTATAGCTCTCAGGCAGTTCTAAGGAATGACGGTTTGAGTGATGACAAACCTAGTGCTGTGCACTCCAGCTCTGCTGTCTCTCAAGCATCTACTCCCTTCCCATTGCCTCTACTGGTACAATAGAGACAGAGATATTCAGCATGGTAGACAAAAAAAGAATCAACTTGATATTTTAACACAATGGATTTTATGTATCTATAGTAGGGCTAATTTCTGGCTTTAAGTCACCGTTCACAGATACTGGTGGTATAGAAGAATAAAAATATTCTAGACCTGTGATGTATTTTACGTGCGACTTCACTAACGTGACCCGTCTACTTCCAACTCTAAAGTAATTTTGAAAAGTTCCATTGAGAACTTCATCTGGCATTCATGCAACTGAAATGTTTCTGACATACTAGCTATATATACATACAAGTTCCATTTCTTTTGGTTACTCCTTATTTACAGAAGTAAAATTGAGATTAAGTTTGAAATAACATTTGCTAATGTGAAAAAATATGTAACAAGAGATTACGTGTTCACCAAAATAAGCCTAACCTGAAACATTTTGTTTAGTATTTTTCATAGCTGTATCAGAAAATGCACCAATATTTATAGGGACAAACAGTATTCTAACTCTTGTTATCTCCTGGCATATGTCTTTTCCCCTTACTAAAATATGACAATATGTTTAAGGCCCTCTTGAAACTTGTAGTCTAAAGCCGTGGTTCTCAATTTTTTTTGTATCAGGATCCATTTGTAAACATCAATGACCAGTCCCGACACAGTGGCCCTCATTCCAACTTGCTGCCCCCTTCCCCAAGTTCCCTGCCCCCCAGTGTGTGGGGCAGGGGGAGGGCAGAGCAGGTACAGGGGACCCCAAGAAGCCCCTCGCAGGCTGGAACTCTGCCAACCTGCAAGGGAAACGTGAAAGTTTCCCATATTTTTCTCTAAAGGAGAAATTTTTAAAATTTTTTTCTAAATTTTTCTTTAAAGCAGAATCCATTTTTAAAGTTTGTTGATCCATCTTTTAAGTTTTATTGCGACCCATTCATATATTCTTGAGACCCACTTTTGGGTATAAAACCCATGGATTGAGAAATGCTGATCTAAAGTATTTAGTTAGGTAAATACTCAGATCCTATGCTCTCCTTTGAAAAACCTAGTTTTATTTCATTTCTACAAAAAAGACAAGTTTGAAGAGGCTAGCTTCAGAAATATGACAAGAACAGTGAGGACACTTTTCTATATTGTGTCATCAGTTGACAAAGGGAAGAAAAAAGGACTAGCATGAGACATAATAAGAGGCTGTGCAATCTTTTATAGGATGCTGAACACGGAAAAGGGAGATCTAGGTTTAAAACCAGTTCTACCATTGTCTTACTACATAACACTGTGACATTTACTTCATTTCTCCATGCCTTGGAGTTCCCTTTCTCCTTTTATTTTCATTGCCTGTATAGATTATAAAATGGATTAGGGTACAGATTATCTCTTTCAATGGGCATGTCTATGTATGCCTCTTAAGTTTAGCCTAAAATCGCCATTTTTAAGGATTATTAAGGGCGCATGTCTAAAGCAGGTATCAAATGTAGGTGTGAATAGCTAAATTGCATTAACATTCATGTAGACACACTAATGCATATTAATGTGGTGTGCATCAATGGATAGATACTGCATTAATGTGCATTAGTGTATCTGCATGTGTACTAATGTGATTTAGCTGTTTGCACCTAAATTTAATGTGCATTAGCATGTCCATGTGTAGATATGCACTTAAATCACCTTAATGAGACTTAATCAAAGGTGCATTAAGGTTAGGCATGCATAAATACACATGTAGGTATGCCCAGTATGTTTATACACTGACTACATAATGCTCTCTTAATTTGTTGAAACCACCAGAACTATAGTAACCATCAGATTACTCCATGTTAAAAAAATAGAGTTATTTTTAATCTGTGTTGCAAGTTTTTGTTCACATTTTACTTCTGCACTGACTAAAGAAAAATATGGGCCATTATTTATTTTGGTGTTGAAATGTTGTATGTTAAATTAGAATATAAAGTAGAATAGCTTTATTTATTGTTCTACACAATAATAGCCCACCCACCTCACTCCATGGAATTGGCTTTTGAGCACTTTCCTAAACTGTGGTGGTTTATTTTATCTCCCTTCAAGGTAATCCACAAGTGCTTGCACATTTGTGAAGCATGATCATAGATGCTTAGAGAGCTATTCATCATTTCATTCCGTCTTGTCCAGCATCATTGATTGTTTCTTGAAGCAGAACCATTTCAAGGAAGGCCCATGCACTTTTCAAAATAAATAAATCACACTTTTCAATGCGCTAGGACCTTTGCTTACTGCCACCAAACACAGACTGATCAGACTTAACAACGTATTTGCAGGTTTCCAAAACTCATTTGGCATCTAGGCCATTAGAACTTGGTATATACATAGAAATGGGAGTTTGGATTAGGAAAGTTAAAAGTTGAAAACACCTCTTTGATTTGAATATCAGATCTAATCGTATTGACCAGGGATTGGCAACCTATGGCCTCTGGGCCAGATCTAGTCTGCAAAGCCATTTGGGGATTTGGCAGCGTTTGATGGTGGGGTCTTTACAGGTGGTTGCTTACGAGGGCTGTGTGAAATTTTGCTGGGTGTTTTGTTTTGAAGCTGTTTCAATGCATTTCGAGCTTGAAACAGCAAAATCAAAATGAAACAAAACCCTTCAAAACAGTTTCAGAATGTAATGAGGGCTTTCAAAATATTTTGAGTTTTGAAGCCAGGCTTACTTGGCTTCAGCACTGGTCCCAGCTGGCAGCAGCAGCCTACTGTCATTCCTCAGGCAGATCCAGGGGCCCGCACCCCTGGGAGGAGTCTGCCACAGCCCCGCAGCCCTCCTGGGGGTGCGGGCCCCCAGATCTGTGTGGTGGAATGCAGGAGGCTGCCACTGCCAGCTGGGACCTGTGCTGGGCACAGCTCATGCCCAGCGCTGGGAAGATTGCTGCTGCCACTGGCCCCAGGCAGTAGCGGGAGCCTCCTGTCATCCCACGTGCAGATCTGGGGTCCTGCATGCCTGAGAGGGCTGTAGGGCTGAGCTCCATGGAGCTGGCAGAGCCACTCGGAGTGCAGCCTGGTGGTGGGAGGTGGGAGAGAGCCGGGGCTGTGCTCTGCCAGCCCCACAGAGCTCAGCCCAGTGGCGGGGGGTGGGGGAGAGCCAGTGCTGGAGCCACTCAGAGCACAGCCCTAGCCAGTTGCCCTCCCCCACCTCCCACTGCCAGGCTCAGCTACATGGGGATGTGGAGCCTACTGGAGCTCAGCCCTGGTGAGCCCAGCCCAGCAGCTGAAGACTCTGCAGTCCCATGGAGCTGAGCCTGGTGGTGGGAAGCAGGGGAGAGCCACTGGCCGGGGCTGCACTTGGACCAAGGGCTGCACTCTGAGTGGCTCCACCACTGGCTCTTTGCCATTGCTCGCTGCCGGGCTCAGCTCTGTGGGGTTGGAGGAGCCACTTGGATCGTGGCTGTGGCTCTCCCCCACCTCCTGCCACCAGGCTGTACTCTAAGAGGCTCCACCGGCCCCACAGAGCTCAGCCCCACAGCCCTCCTGGGGCTGCAGGCCCCCAGATCTGCCCAGCAGCAGCCTCCTGTCATCCCACACACAAATCTGGGACCCATGCGAGGAGTCCAGCACAGCCCCACAGCCCTCCTGGGGGTGAGGGCCCCCAGATCTGTGTGTGGGATGACAGGAGGATGCTGCAGCTGGCAAGTGACATGAATTTTGCTTGTCAGCAGCTTGAGGTACAGTTTCTGAGAAAGCCCTGCACCTGTCTCCTTGAAACTCCAGGGGAGAAAAAGTGGCTGTGGCATCTCATCCTATGCCACCACAGAAAGAGGAAGCAGCAATGGGCAGGACCTACTGCCCACCCACCCTCTTCTGACTTGAGCTGAGTCATTCTGGCCCACAACCTGAAGAGATTACCAACCACTGGTATAGACAGACAACAATTATATTGACATCAAAAGGATAACAGCATAAGCTTTTACAATGCAACTGTTACATTGACGTGACATCACAATGTTACAAGTGTAGCAAAACCACTCCTGCTTTAACTCTGCTTTATGCAAGGTCAAGGTTTAAGCAATTTAGATAACTTGCATTGTTACAGAATCTTGCAAATATAATAGTTAGATCACAGCAGCGTCTCTGCTCTCCTAAGGAGCAATTTGCCTCTTACCCTTTATAAAGTAGCTAAAATGTCCTCAGTTAGGGGTAGTTTGATAGACTGTTCTCTAACCCGTATTTTCAAAAAACAAGCAGTTGCATGCCACACACTCAATTTCAATATATTTTCTGTTATTAATTTTTCAGTTTCTCATAGTTGCTGTAGAAATACTAGTCATTCCCTGTATACTGGCCACATTCCTTTGCAACATGCTAAGTTCACAGATCACTTTTTATCACATGTAATAATCTGAATCTAACTCTGAATCAAAATCATTAATATTTTTGCTACTCTTTGTGTGGATGGAAAAAGGGGCTCTTTTTACCCTCTGAATGTAAAGCAATCTGGTTCAGCTTCTAAAAAGCCTTGTTTGTGAAATTTAAAAGGAAATGAATTCACTGGCAGCTGTAGAGCTTTTTTCCAGGGATGAGTCTGGTGATATGGGGACCACTTAGACATACTTTCCTGGTATACTTAGCTTGGTGCATCTTCCCATATAAAAACATTTTGATAACTCCAGATTTTGTCATTCGGCAAGTTGTTTGACAATTCTAAATTTCATTTGGATGTCACCTTCTTGCATGGTATCTATGTGTTCTTACTGCTCCTGGATATTAAAATTATTTTCAAGAAATGTCTAAGCTTAATGAGTCTAAACAGGGCTGCCCAACTTCCGAGAAGTTGTGGGCCATACACTCTGAGGACTGCAGTTCCAGGGTTGGCCTGAGGCACATGCTGAAGACCAAGAGTCACTTGTCTCCTGAGCAGTCCCCCCAAACATCCCCCTTGTCCCTGCTGTGCAGGCAGTCTGTCCCCTACCAAGACTGAGTACACCAGCAACTCAATTCCCCTTCCCTCCTGGCCACAGAGGTAGGCGCTCAACCACATAAGCAACATCCTCCTCCCCTCCAACTCATGCAGCCACCTGATCTGCAAACAGCCTGGCTCCTGTCTTTCTCATGCACAATGTGAGCAATCAGGCCTTTCCTCTCTTGTCACCTATGTAGCACGGTCATCTTGCCCGCTCCTGCTGTGCCTGCCTCCCCCGCCTGGGGGAGGAAGTAGAAGCTGGAAGAGAGTAGAAGAACCTGAAAAACTAGGCTGCCATGGAAGAAGCAATGGTGAGGGGGAAAGGGAAGGAGCAGTGGCAACTTTGCCGGGAACCTGTGGGCCTCCTGCTAACTCTTTGGAGACTTCATGCAACCCACAGCCCAACAGTTGGTCTAAAGCATCTATGAAGTGTTACAGTTCCAGAAGTTTGGCACTGCCTGTTCAGCAAAAGTTTGGGATTTAGAGTTCAAGTAACTCTAAACAAGTGGATGTAGCAAATACTGATCCAAATGTAAAGCAGTTATATAAACTGCATATGTTATTGTGGATGATGTCTCATAAACTGAAATTAATGGAAAAAATAACTACTACAATTAAGTCTTTCTGTATGCCACAAGGTTAGGATATTCTCTCTACCACTTATTTCATGTTAATATTTTCTTTAACCAGAAGATGACATACTGTTGAAGCCTTCTCTTCAGAGTTAAGCACACTGCTAATATAGTACTACCAGTCTTTGTTAGTCCAGAGACCACAAAGCTTCACTTAATTCAGACCCAGATCTCTGCAGAAATAAAAGTCCCACCATTAAAGCCCATCTCCTGTGGCACCTTCTAACAAAGTAACTGGCCTTTTCTAGTTTCCTTAGTAATGAGGCAGGGAGAGGAAGTGAAAAGAGCTGCTTGTTCAGCAATATGATTTATTTCAACTTGGCAGCTTGGACAACCACTGTGCTTTTTCTCTAAGCTGTTTGCTTGATAGATGGTATCCCAGTACAAATGGACAGAGAAGCTGCAGAGGTGATGGTAGCATGCCCTTAACTCATGTTTGGTTGATGAACCAGAAGAACCTGAAGCGTTAGAGAGAGCAGAGTGAATACAACTACAGAAAAAGAACACTGAGCTCAATTCTGATCTCATTCACAAAAATGATTTCACTGAAAACAATGGCATTGCACTCCTGTAACATCGGTGTACATAGGAACAGAGTCAGGCCTATAGTCTTTTATGCTTGTATCTTTTTCAAATTGAGCTTTGGTATATAGAATCTATTATTCCTTATTTATGCAGGCATAGCTCCCATTAGTGTCAGAAGGAGTTACCGTTTACCTGCTTATTTTAAACAGAATAGACTCCCCTGTGGCATAAGAGTGGCGAGATGGACTTCCTTGAAATAAAGAATACTATCAAATGATAAGGCAAAATGCTTGAAATTTTAAACCCTTTAGATTATGAGTATAGCTTCACTGATTGTCCAGATGAGGATAAGAGGGCCATACACAGGAACATTGGAATGTAAAAGAGCTGGCAGTAAGCCAGTGAATTTACAAAAATACAAGGCTCCTTAGGGCATAGTCTAAACAAGACAAGCACTAAGCAGGTGGCTGGTTTGCTGATTTAGTATCCGTTGTTTGGTCAGGTTTTTAACAGTATCTCAGTACCACATACAGAGTAATAAGCTATAGCTACATTCGTAGGGGACATTTGCCCCTTGTGGCATGTCAAAATCTGCCTCTCTTCTCCAATACTAATCTAGTGAAGTGCATGAGTCTGCATGACTGTAAATGGGAACAAAATTAAATCTAATTACAAAGATTCTCAGCTGTAGTAAGTGGGCATAGTTTCATTGACTTCAGTGAGCCACATCAATTGACATTAACTGAGAATCAGGTATCTGGAACTCAGGAAGTTTAACTGAAGAATAGCCAACATCTTCTGATTTCTATCACTGTAATTACTGTGACCCAGCACATGGAAGGGATGAATGAGGGCTAATACCACTCCCTTCACATTGGTGCTAAAAAGGTACAATGCATAGAGCTCACAGGATGAAGAGGAGCACTGTGCATCCCTGTTCTTTTCTGCACAGACCCAATGAATGGGTCAGGTTCTTGCCCCAATACTCTGTGTTTCTCCTCTAACTGAGAACAACCTATCTTCACACCTTCATATAACACCATACTGGCATTTTAACACCACAATTTCAACAGGGTTGTCATTACAGACTTACAGATAGAGACTTACAGATTTACACTGTCTAATCAATGACTTGTGAAAACTTGACCTGTTCTGAGAAAATGATTTCTTAAGAAAATCTAAAATGATAAAGAAAGGCTTTATAATTATTCATAACATTTATCAAGAGTTTTTATAATATATTATTGAACTACATTGGGTGGTGGGGGAGATTGCAGGTTACTAAATGTTGCCAACATATAATGAAGTCAGTTGTAATTTACAGGAGCAAAAGTACTTGATATCATAGAATAGAAAACTGTCCAAGACTTCTTTTTCTTAGCTCAGAAGTCATATATGCATCAATCTGAAAACAACAAGTTTAAGGTCAAGTGCATAGGAACTAGAAATAAAATGAAGAGAAATTATTACATTTGTATTTAGTGGCAAGAGTGGTACCACTCCAACCCCTGCCAAAAAAAGTGAATAAACTACTCTGCTAATGAACTTAACAATAGTTTGTATTTATCCCTGATTTCCATTATCCAAGTCTTTTTATTTCTACTTTCCTTTAACTACAGCATTATTAAGTGCACAGAGCAGCATTTTTTCCTATAGTGCAAAAGCATCAGTCTCTGTCAAAACCTGAGTAGGAACTATCATTTTGGCTAGTGGTGCTGTCAATGCCAATGTGTTTTGTTGTTTTGTTAAAAGAAACCCTTTGCTCTCAGCTTTCTATTCAGAATTTAAGTGAGTAAGGGGTCAAAACTGGAGGACAAAAGGCATGGTTCAAAACTACTTCTTACTATTCCATGTCAACTGGATTTTTTGCTATGACCAGTAATGAAAGAGTTAATGGTGACACAGACTGTTTGATATTGCAGACAATTAAATGAAATATGTAGTTTGTAGAACATTTAAAAATATTACAATAGAGCCCAGAGGTCCAATCAGCAACATCCTAGCATTGCCTAACCATACGCTAGGAAACACTTTCTCCCTGAAAGAGTTCACAACCTAATTGGTGACAAGCATAGATAAACAGTATAGAAAACTCAAGGTAAAGCAGAAAACCTTAAAAACATGACAAGTGTGCTTGGGCAGATCTAGGATTTTGAAAAGAGGGGTGCAGATGGTGTGACATGTCACCACATAGATGACACACATTTTTCTCCAGTTAAAGAGAAATTAATAACTTTACTAATAAGGTAGGGTCTAACCCTATATTAGTCAGTTTAAAATCAAACCAAAGTAAATACAAGTAGTGGAATTCTCACTAATTTGCTAGCTTATATATTATATATTTTTTTTAAGTTATGCAAAAAATGGTCAAATCATCACAAGATAGTGTTTCATTAGTCCTGTAGACATTATAGTTAATGTATATCTCTTAGGGCCTTGTTAAACAGTAATTTGGGGCAGCTCCAGGAGCTCATAACACCTGAATTGTCTGCACATTAAAACCTGAAAATAGTTTTAAGCACTCATTAGGTGGCTCAACATTTGCCACTCCAGGGCAGGACTCTCTCTGATTTGTGTTACCCAGCTCATGTTACGCTAAGGCTAAGTACAGACATTCAAAAATCCCAAGGCAGAAGTGCTCTAAGAATCATACTTTACTCAAAGCACCATATGTTAGGTTGAGAGAGAACAGAAACAGAACACGCTTTTGCCAGGAAGGGGGGGGGGGGGGGGGGGGGGGCGCGTGAGGCCCC
>NW_005842159.1:1781200-1784936 GCF_000455745.1 Alligator sinensis | reverse complement strand
TCCTGCAGGCCTCCCAGGAGACTGCCAGAGAATACCCAGCCCAGCTAAGCCCAGTTGAGCAGCCAACCACCCCTGATTGGCCAGCATGGCCCTCTCCTCAGTACCCGACCAATCCCTGCTGGGTTTCAGCTGTCAGTGGCAACAGCTGGAGCACACACCCGACCTGGTGCTGCATGCAGCTCCCAGCTTGCTGGCTTGGGTTTTAGGAGTGGGGGAAGGCTAGATCTTTGTGGCAGGGAGCTCCATTCCCCCCATATCCACTCCAGGCTCTTAACAGCTGCAGTTCAGAGCCAAACACCGTTTTTTGCTGCACCAGGAACTGGATGCGGGGCGGGGGGAGGGGCTGGGGAATGGATTCACCCTGCTATGCGGACCTGGCATGTCCCCCCCCACCCCAAGACCCAAGCCAGCAATGCCAGGGGGCCTCTGTTCTCCCACCTCCCCACCCCCAGTTGCTGATGGATCAAAAAGTCTGGCAGCTTCAAGCTGGAGCTGTCAAAAGCCTGGGGTTGGGGTGGCAGTTGGTGCAGAGGCATGAAGTCCCCCAATTGCAGAGACCCATCCTGCCCCACCCCCCAAGACCTGAGCCATCAAGCTTGGGGATCCACACAGCAGGGGAACTCCATTTCCCTCCCCCCCATGCAGCCATGCAAGGAGGAAAGAGAGCCTTTTCTGTTTCCTCTCTATGATAGAACAGACAAACACCAGACAAGGCTAGCATGCCACCCAGGGAGGGGCCCCTAAGGGACTGCAAACTAACTTGAGTAGTGAGGGGATCTGGTGCAGACATTCAATAGAGTGTTGTAATTTAAACCACTTTAGTCTGATACTACATCCATCCAGATCTATCTTTAGCTGGGATCCGCCATTTTTAAAGGGGTCTCTGTGTGATAAATGTCTATTCAGTTATGGGTGTCAAGCATATTCTGAGTGTTTATCACATGGGCCCCCCTGTTTGCTGGCTTGGTTCTTGCATGGGACTAAACTAGGTCCACTTTAGTCTGTACCTGGCCAAGGTATAGCCACTCTAGGCTACACTTAGCATAAACACTAGGCCTGTGCAAAAAGGCAACTATTCAATTTGTATTCAGATTCAGTTGATTCAGATTCAGCCAATTTGATTCAGAGATTCAAATCGCTTTTCCAAATCAATTCGGAAAAGATTCAGATCTGATTCGGAGATTCGACCATAGGGTATAATGGGGAATCAATGAAATATCTATAACTTTGTTGTGTTTTGGCTGCTTCAAATGAAACTTGGAGGGATGATAGCCTCTTCTGAGGGCATAAAACATGTCAAGTTTCAAGGTGAGAGGAGTAGGGGTTTATGGGAAACTGCACCTCAAATTCTGAAAGCAAAACTCATGTCACGTGTTAAGGCACAGGGGGGTGAAAACTGCAGAGGTGGTAGTCCCTGCTGAGGCCACAAAGCCTAACAGCTGTCAAGGAGATAGGTGCAGTGGGAGTCTGGGTTCTGGGACCCTGCACCTCTGGCTGCAGGCAGGCAAAACTTATGACATGGGTGCTTGTGGGACTGTGCGTGTGTTCAAGTGTGCCCTTCTTAGCACTGGGGCCTCTGCACAACATGGCAGTGTGCCCCCGTGAGGCCTTCTCCCCCACAAACTCATGGACTCAATATAGATTAGACAGTGGAATTCTGATACACTGCAACCTGCCGGACATCTGATTCCCCAGGTACCTCTGTATTTTTAGCTGCACTGCTACATCCCTCTCCATCCCTTCCCCCCGCCCCCCCGCCTCTCCCTCACATCCTGACACCTACATTTCCATTTTCACTGACTGGCTTTCTTGCCTGAATTGCATTCCAGGCTAGCCCATGGCTTCTTTACTATTTCTTCCATCCAGGACCAGGAAACACACTAACTGCACATGCTTCCTCAGTCTGAGAAAGGGTTTTTCACCCCAAAAGCTTCCTAAGATACATTTTTCTAATTATTTAGGGGTTTTTTGTAATAAACATATAAACATAAAAACACAAGATAAGCCATCACACACCACAAGTAACATATATCCAACACAACATCTTTACTTCTTGCTGTCAATTCCTTTATAAAGAGAAAGGCTCTGTGGCACTTCCATCTGGGTACCTTTGATACTGCTGATGCTATTGGTGTTGAGCCAGCTACGTTATTTTGACCTGCCATTGATTACAGTGGTGGACTGAGCCAGGGCTGTAGGGGAGGAGGAGACTTCATGGGGGCACACTGCCATGTTGTGCAGAGGCCCCAAGTGCCAGGAAGGGCTCACCTGAACACACACACAGTGTCAGGTATGTAATGAGTTTTGCTTGACAGCAGTTTGAGGTAGTTTCCCAAAAATCCCTGCATCTATCTCCTTGTAACTTGGCAAGCTTTGTGGCCTCAGCAAGGGCTATGAATCCTGCAGTTTTCACCCCACTGTGGCTTAACATACACACGTGCCACAAGTTTTGCTTGTCAGCAGCTTGAGGTGCAGTTTCCCAGAAACCCCTGCACCTATCTTCTTGAACCTTGTCAAGCTTTGTGGCCTCAGTAAGAAATACCACCCCTGCAGGTTTCACCCTGCTGTGACCTAACATACACACGTGACATGAGTTTTCCTCCCAGGACTTTGAGGTGCAGTTTCCCAGAAACCCTTGCACCTATCACCTTGAAACTTGGCATACTTCATTCCCAGAATAGAGGCTATCACTCCTGTAAGTTTCATTTGAATCAGCTAAAAACAACAAAGTTATAGATATTTCATTGATTCCCCATTATGCCCTTTGGCTGAATCTCCGAATCACCAAATCTTTTCAAAATCAATTTGGAAGCTCTGAATCAATTTGGAAAGCCTAAAGCTTCTAGTGATTTGAGCTGGATTCATAGATTCATCCTCCGAATTGTCCAAATCATCTCTGAATCCGAATCACAATCAGACGCTTTGCACAGCCCTAGTAAACACCCTACCAACTCCCACCCCCCACTGGCCTGAATTGGGCCAGCTGCCCCCACGACTCCTGCCCTTCTCAGCACCCCAGACCCCTGATCACTGCATCCCACACCACTTCCTTCCCACTTGCTTGTGGTTGTTTGTTCCAGGGGAGCTGGCAGGGAAGGGTTAACCTGCTACCCAGCCACTTCTGCTCTCTGGTTGGGCTCAGACTGGAAAAGAGCAGCAGCAGCAGCAGTGGCCAGGCAGGAACATGAAATCTTCCCTTCCTGCTTCCCTGGAAAATACAGAACAGGCTGGGGGGTGGGAGGAACCAGAATGCATGGGGGAAGGTTCTTACTTTTCAGTCCTCCAAGCCCCTGCTGGCCTGAATGTGTGACAACTCCAAACTTGAGCTAGCAATAACACCACTCAGCAACATTTGTGCAGCTCACAATGTAACATGCAACAAGACCCTTATTCAAATTTGTAAAACAAAATATTGTGTTCTTCCACATCTTGACCATGTCCCCAATACTTCACTGTCAGCCATTGATACACATGAGTGAATATGGCTGCTTCTGAGTTAAGGTTTTTAGCTTGAATTAAAAATAGTCTGCAGGGCTCTGAAACAGGAGAGAGAGATTACAGGAATGGCTAATAGAAAACAAAATTGCAGGAGAAAGAATAGTTTGAATAGTGCAACATTAAGACCATTAACAAAGGTCATTAACAACTGTAGAATGAAGAGAGGAACCAAACTTATAATCAGCCATGAAGTCATGACTCCCTCTGCCCTTCCAGAATAGAAATGCTGTTGAGTTTT
>NW_005842159.1:1743068-1781169 GCF_000455745.1 Alligator sinensis | reverse complement strand
AGCAGGAATTGTAACAGGTCCAACTGCACCCCTGCACCCTTCCGAGAGCCGTCCCTAAGGGGGGTGAATTAGGGCAACTGCTCCGGACCCTGCAATTTGGTGGGTCCCACAGTCAATGTCATATAGGCACCACCATAGCCACCATGCATTTCTGCCAAGCGCTGCTGGCTCCAACCTCCCTTTCCTGCTCCGATGGCTCTGGCATTAAATAGTCCCTATTTGTTAAATTGTAAAGTGGGTTCCCTTTATGTGAATTCAAGTTATGTGCCATTTTCCAGGAATGCATGTACAGTATAAAGTGAGGGAAACATGTATTTCATTGTCCGTTACATGTTTTCACATTCCTGAAGTTTCTTTCACTGGCAGAATCTTGAGAGACCATGCTGTGTTTTTCCCCTTCTATGACAGCACATTTGAATCATTTAAAAGTAGTTGGAAAAATACAAACCTTCTGTATTCAGCCAAAAGTAAAATTAATTCTGAACCCATTTAAAAAGCCAGGGGGGTGGGGGGGGGTGGAATGGCACTTGTCTATAGATTGTTTCCCATGGTAACTTCATCTCTGGTCAAGGAAAAAATTACTCAAATGTATTAGTTACCATAAACCAGTCCTGAGTCAGACTTGATGATCTGCTCAGATTCCTTCTGACCCTACATCTATGAACCTATGAAACTCTGAATCTTCCCTGAAGAAAAAAAAAATGGTTATATTAAAGTAGAAGGTGTTTCCTCCACACAAAATCATCTCTGCTAGGTATCTTAGTCACTTTGATGTGTTTTGATCATTTATTCTTAAATGGGTGCATTTACACATGCACTTAAGGCAAACAGATAAATGCCAGATCATTTTAAGCCCAAGTACAGGTGCAGTGTCTACACATGGACCCAAGACAGCAGCACTTTGAGCCAAGACAGAGCAGACCAGGGCTGGCAGCAGGCTCAGGGCGTCAGCCCAGGTTCTGGGTGGCAGCACTAGGTGGCATTGGGTTTGCTGGGGCATGAGAAAACCTAAAGTACAGAGCCATGTGGCTAGGCAGCCCCCACACTTTAGCACCCTCATTCTCCAGCCAGCCCGTCCCCATTTACATGTGAATTTCAGCGCAGTTACTTACTCTGCGATAAGATAGCACTGTCCCCAGCAGGACTATATTATGGTGGAGTTAATTAGTTTACTGCACCGTAATAGTAGTGAATGTGTAGATGGTGATGCTTTACTGCAGAGCTACTCTACTCTGTACTAAAGCACACATGTAGATGCACCTGGCAGGCGTATCTACGAGAGACGCTTAAAGCTCACTGGACTAATTCTACTGTGCATTAGCATAGCTGGCAAAAACTGGACTAGTGTGCAGTAACTTTATTCCAATGTGCATTAAACTTCACACAAAAAGCATCCACCTGTGCTAATGAGCAGTAGCACCAATTACAGTGCATTAAGTTAGTACTTGTTATTACACGTACTAAACTTAATGCCCCATACTTATGCTGCGTTAATGAACATGTAGACATGCCCAGTATTTAGCAAACTGATTTGCAGTTGTTGCGACCAGCTCCCCAACTTGAGAACTTACTCCAGTGCAATTTAGACTCATAGAAAATTAGGGTTGGTGGTCACCTAATCCAACCCCTTGCTCAAAGCAGGACCATCCCCAAGTATATTATCTCAGCCCAGGCTTTGTCTAGCTGCGTCTTAAAAACCTTCCAGGGATGGAGATTCCACATCCTCTTTGGATAACCTGTTCCAGTGCTTCACCACCCTCCTAGGAAAGTTTTTCATAATATCTAATCTAAATTTCCATCGCTGCAACTTGAAACCATTGCTCCTTGTTCTGTTGTCTTCTGCCACTGAGAATTGCCACCTCTTTGGAACCACCCTTCAGGTAGTTGAAGGCAGCTATTAAATCCCCACTCAGTCTTCTCTTCTCCAGACTAAATAAGCCCAGTTGCCTCAGCTTCTCATAAGTTATGTGCCCCAGCACTCTAACCGTTTTCATTGCCCTCCACTATACTCGCTCCAATTTATTCACATCCTTTTTGTAGCAGGGGACCCAAAACTGCACAGAGTTCTCCAGATGTAGCCTGACCAGTGCTAAATAGAGAGGAATAATCACTTCCCCCAATCTGATGGTAATGTTCCTACTAATGCAACAAGAATACATTGTTAGCTCATTACCCCTTAGAGCTGTCGGTCAAAATTGCACCACCAATTTAGGGCTCCCTCCTGAAGGGAGGCAGAATACAGTGTGGCAGAACACTGTTCCTGGTCTGATTCCTTTGCTAAAAGTGCAGGGCATGTATCTATGGCTGGGACATGTACCAGAGCAGCACAAATGAGCTTGGAGGGAGTTTCCTCTAGCAAAAGAACTCTCTGCTCACCGTTCATAACTCAAGTCTGGATTCCATCACATCATGAATGATACAAAATGACTGGTTCACACTGGAGAATCTATAGTGATCTTGCTTCATATGAAGTATTGCAACTATTTACTGTATTTGAAGAGGTGCAAAACTCCTTCTACTAAAGGACTTTGTCCATTCATATTAAAGAAGCAACTGAGTATTTATTTCCTGGTTAACCATTAGAACCAAGAAGAACAAATCAAACATTACAAATGACACCATTTCCTTTCAAATAGAAAATGGTTTGCAAAATGCATGATGGGCACAGGATCAAAGGCTGAAGGAAAGCAGAAACCTGCACCTGCCAAATTGGAGAGGACACAAAATAAACCAATGTAATTCAATTAAAA
The DNA here is from genome assembly GCF_000455745.1 of Alligator sinensis. Classification (NCBI taxonomy): domain Eukaryota; kingdom Metazoa; phylum Chordata; order Crocodylia; family Alligatoridae; genus Alligator; species Alligator sinensis. The sequence goes on along the minus strand of NW_005842159.1, from coordinate 1,778,419 downwards.
TAGCCATTTTGTTTTTCTCTTAAGTTTGATACCCAAAACACTGGTTCAGCATACATATAAAAACATACTCAATCTGTGAATAAAATCCCAGGTAGTATCATCACATCTCCTGAATCACTAACTCGTCAAAGATAAGACTTAATTTAAATACAAATATTTTTAAGGGCTATTAAATTATTCTCCTTAGTAGCTGATCCAATATATTAACTATATGTTAAGACTCAGTTAAAACTAACTGTAACTTAGTTACAGTTGACTATGCAACTTAGTGGCCTATTTTATTTGTTTAGACATATGAATATCCCACTGAGGTAAATAAAAGCTAGATCTATAAAGGGCACTGCAACATTGCAATGCTGAGCTTCATAATAACCAACTCTGAGGAGTCTTGCCCTCCGTAGCATTGCACACACTCAACCTAAGATGCACTGGATCCTTATACACTTAATCGAGTTGGCAGCGCCACTCAAATTTGAGCTATTCATCAAGCAGTTAGAGCAATCACCTAGAATATGCAATATGAAAGCTCATTTCTCTCTTTGTGTTGAAGGGATTTGAGCTTGTATCTTCTACCTACTTTGACTACAGGATACAGGAATCAAAGGTGGAACCATCAGCATTTTAGTTTACACCAAATCATTAAATGTTCATTAAACTAAAGAGCATATGTGCTATGGTCTAGTTCCTATATTCTCAACCTCAGCCACTGGATGTTAGGTGCACTCCCACTTCCTCTGGCTATGTTTCATGTGGAGCCTAATTCAGTCCGTGTCTCAGAAAATGATCTCCCAATCATGTACCACAGATAAAGGAATGGTTAGTTTGTGGATTCTGATGAGTTTTACCAAGAGCTAGATGTCTAGGTGTTCATTATGGTCAGGACATAGGCAGTTCTTGACATGTCCAGCAACAGAAATTTTCTAGCAAATTTGCAGAAACTCAGACATCTAGGGAATTAAGCACCTCCAAGCTTTGGCAGCAGGGTTTATAGAATCTAAACTTTCCATTTAAGGCACTTGCAGTGGCAGTTCTATACTGAAGTCCTTCTGTGGTTTTGGTGCTAAATATATATTGTTATTAATACTGCTATTAAATATTATTAAATGAGAAAGGCAAACCCATGTGAAATGGGACATTTTAAGTTTTTAGCAGAATATGAGAAATGCCATACTAGCTCAGACCACAGGTTCATCTAGCTCAGCATCCTGCATCTCACAGTAGCAGGAAATATGTGCTAAAGGAAAGCAGAACTTCAGACCCTGCTGTGCTTCAGTTTACTTTTCTTTTCCATGGAAGGCCACATTAGAAGCAGGAGTCTCTTCACTAACTTACTTTCTTCTTTTGAGAATCTGGTTGTTTAAAAAATTCAAAAAACCATAAGAAAAGGGATCCAGCACTTCTAGCAGGCTTGTGTAGGCAGTGCTGGACTCTTAAGCCCTTCCTGGTTGACACTTGGATTTAACAGGCTTGTTCCTCCTTTTTCCAGCACTGTTAAATAGCTCCTGCTCTGTGAAGGTTTCATAGAATCATGGAAAATTAGGTTTGGAAGAGACCTCAAGTGATCATCTAGTCCAAGCCCCTGATCAAAGCGACACCAGCCCCAACTAGATAATCCCAGCCAAAGTTTTGCCTAGCCAGGTTTTGAAAACCCCCAAGAATGGAGTTTTCACCACCTCTCTGGGTAACCTGTTCAAATGTTTTACTACCCTCCTAGTGAGAAAACTCTTCCTAATATCTAACCTAAACTTCCCTTGCTGCTACTTAAGATCAGTGCTCCTTGTTCTGCAATTTGCCACAGCTGAAAATAGCCTAGCTCCATCCTCTTTTGAACCCTGCTTCAGGTAGTTGAAGGCTGTTATTAAATTCCCACTCAGTCTTTCTTCTCTAGACTAAATGAGCCCAGTTCCCTCAGTCTTTCCTCATAAGTCATGTCCCCCAGGCCCCTCACCTTTTTTGTCACCCTCTGCTGGACTCTCTCCAAGTAGAGGGGGGGGGGGGGTGGGAGGCAAAACTGAACTCACTACTACAAATGTGGCCTCACCAGTGCTGAATAGAGGGACATAATCACTTCCCTTGACCTACTGCCAAAAACATGTACCACTGCAGCCCAGTATGCTGCTAGCCTTCTTGGCAACAAGGGCACACTGTTGACTCATATTCAGCTTATTGTCCCCTGTAGTCCACAGGTTCTTTTCTACAGATCTGCTGACCAGCCAGTCAGCTCCCAGATGGGATTGTTGCATCCTAAGTGCGGGACTTTGCACTTGTCCTTGTTGAACCTGTTGAGACAAATCTCCTAATTGGATCATAGACAGGCACAAAAGGGATACCAGCCCACCAAATGTTAGCACCAACTCATTGAATAGATGCTTGGAGAGGTTGGATGTGTTTATGTCAGCAGGCCTAGGTGATCTTCATCCAAGGGTGCTGAAGGAATTGGCCAGTGTCACAGCTGAGACACTGGCATGGCTGTTTGAGCAATCTTGGTGCTCAGGTCAGATCTCAGAGGACTGAAAAAGGGCCAGTGTGGTTCCCAATTTCAAGAAGGGGAGGAAGCAGGATCCGGATAACTATAGACCTGTTAGTCTCACCTCTATCTTCAGGAAAACCTTTGAAAAAATTATTAAGGATTACATTTGTGGGAGTCCAGTGCCCTTTAGCATTGTGGGAGTCAATGCTAAAGGGTAACCAACATGGATTCACAGCAGGTAGATCCTAACTGACTAACTTTGTTTCTTTTTATAACCAGGTCACAAAATGCTTAGATGCAGGAATCGAAGTAGATGCCGTCTACTTGGATTTTAAGAAGGCCTTCGATACAGTATCTCATACTATTCTCACAGATAAACTGAGTGGCTGTGATGTAGATGATTACATAGTCAGGTGGGTGGCAAATTGGCTTAGGGGTTACACCCAGATAGTGGTGGTGGATGGGTCGGAATTGACCTGGAAAGATGAGGGCAATGAAATCCCACAAGGCTTGCTCCTTGTACTGGTGCTGTTCAATGTCTTCATCAGTAACTTGGATGAGGGCATGGAAAGCACTCTGTCCAAATTTGCAGATGATACTAAAGTATTGTGTAAAGTTAATGCACTAGAGGGTAGGGAAGGAATCCAGGCAAATATTGACAGGTTGGACAAATGGGTTGGAACAGAATAGGATGCAGTTCAATAACAACACATGCAAGGTGCTGCACCTAGGGAGAAAGAATTACCAGCATGCTTACAGGCTGGGGAAAGACCTTCTCAGCAGCACAGCAGCAGAAAGGGATCTCAGAGTCATTGTTGACACCAAGATGAATATGAGTCATCAATGTGATGAAGCATTCAGTAAAGCTAACCATACTTTACCATGCCTTAGCAGGTGCATGAAAAACAGGTCCAGGGAGGTGATCCTTCCCCTTTATGTGGCACTGATCAGGCCACTGTGTCCAGTTTTGGGCACCACACTTCAGAAGGGATGTGGACAAAATTGAGAGGGTTCAGAGGAGGACCACTTGTATGGTTAGAGGCCTGCAGGCAAAGCCCTATGAGAAAAGATTGATGGCCCAGGATCTCTTCAGCCTCTGCAGGAGAAGGTTGAGAGGTGATCTTGTGACTGCTTACAAATTTATGGAGGGGAGGGGAGAGAGGACAGCAAGTAATAGGAGATTCTTTGTTTACCAGGGCACCCCCTGGAGTAACTAGGAACAATGGCCACAAACTGATGGAGAGCAAATTTAAGTTGGACATCAGAAATATTGATGGCCCAGGATCTCTTCAGCCTCTGCAGGAGAAGGTTGAGAGGTGATCTTGTGACTGCTTACAAATTTATGGAGGGGAGGGGAGAGAGGACAGCAAGTAATAGGAGATTCTTTGTTTACCAGGGCACCCCCTGGAGTAACTAGGAACAATGGCCACAAACTGATGGAGAGCAAATTTAAGTTGGACATCAGAAATAACTTCTTTATGGTAAGAGTTGCCAGAATCTGGAATGGGCTTCCAAGGGAGGTGGTGCTCTCCTCTACCTTGGGGGTCTTTAAGAGGAGGCTAGACATGCACCTGGATGGGGTCATCTGACCCCAGCATGCCCAGGGCAGGGGGTCGGACTCGATGATCTGCTAAGGTCCCTTCTGATCTAAACATCTATGAATCTATGAGATTACTTTTGGTCCAATCCTCCATTTTGTTGAGGTCAGTCTGAATCCTAGCTCCACCCTCCGGTGTATCTACTACACTTCTCACCTTGGTGCCATCTGCAAACTTCCTGAGTATGCATTCTATGCCATCTTCCAGGTCACTAATGAAGATACTGAACAAAACTGGCCCCAGGACTGACTCCTGGGGCAATCCATTTGATACCAGCTGCCAACTAGACATTGAGCTATTGATCACTACTCTTTGAGCCCGATGCTCCAGCCAGTTTTCTATCCACTTTACAGTCCACTCATCTAGCCCATACTTCCTTAACTTCCCTCTGAGAATGTTGTGGAAGACTGTATCAAAAGCCTTGTTAAAATCAAGGTACACCACATTCACCAGTCTCCCTACATCCACAGAGCCAGTCACCTTGTCATAGAAGGCAATCAGGTTGGTCAGGCATGATTTGCCCTTGGTGAATCCACGCTGACTCTTCCAAATCACCCTTTTCTCCTCCAATTGCTTACAAATGGATTCCTTGAGAATCTGCTCCATGATTTTTTCCAGGGACTGAGGTGAGGCTGACTGTTCTGTAGTTCTGTGGATCCTCCTTTTTCCACTTCTTAAATATGGGCACCATGTTTGCCCTTTTCCAGTCAACCAGAACCTCTCCTGATTGCCATAAGTTTTCAAATATGATGGCCAAAGGCTCTGCAATCAAATCAGCCAACTATTCCAGCACCCTTGGGTGCATCTTATCTGGCCCAATGGACTTTTACACATCCAACTTTTCTAAATAGTCCCTGACTTGTTCTTTCACCACTGAGGGCTTCTCACCTCCACTCCAAATTGTGCTTCCAGGTGCAGTAGTCTGGGAGCTGCCATTGACTTCAAAGCAGTCTTTGAAGACTGAGGCAAAAAATGACATTCAGCACTTCAGCCTTTTCTGCATCCTCTGTCACAAGGTGGCCTCCCCCATTCAGTAAGGGCCCCCACTTTCCCTGATCCTACCCTTGCTACCAACATACTTGTAGAAACCCTTCTTGTTCCCCTTCATATCCCTTGTAAGCTGCAACTCCAATTGCACTTAGGCCTTCCTGACTTCATTCCCTCATGCCTAAGCAGTGCTCTTACATTCCTTCAAGTTATTTCTTCAAGTTTCCACTTTCTTATAAACTTCCTTTTCATGATTTAGTTTACTGAAGAGTTCCCTGATAAGCCAAGCTGGTTTTCTGCCATACTTGCTAGTTTTCCTTTGCATCAGGGTGGCTTGTCCCTGCACGCTCAGTAAGGCTTCCTTAAAGTACAGCCAGATCTCCAGGACTCCTCAACCCCTCAGACTGGCTTCCTAGGGGATCCTGTCCATAAATTCCCTAAGCAAGTTGAAGTCTGCTTTTCTGAAGTTCAGGGTTCTTACTCTGCTGCTCTCCATCCTTCCTTTCCTCAGGATCCTGAACTCAATCATCTTGTGGTCACTGATGCCCAAGTTGCTATCCACTACTACATTCCCCACCAATTCTACCCTGTTTGAGAGTACCAGGTCAAGAAGATCATGGCATCTAGTTCGCTGCTCCAGCACTTGCACCAGGAAGTTGTCCCAAGTACTCTCAAAAAACTTCCTGGATTGCCTGTGCACTACTGTATTGCCCTCCCAGCAGATGTCAGGGTGATTGAAGTTCCCCATGAGAACCAGGGACTGTGCTCAGGAAATTTCTGCTAGTTGTTTGAAGAAAGCCTCATCTACCACTTCCTCCTGGTCTGGTGGCCTATAGCAGACCCCCATCATGACATCACCCTTATTGCTCTCCCCTCTAACCTTAACCCAGAGACTCTCAGAAGGCCTATCTCCATTTCCATACAGGAGCTCTTAGCAATCATATGTCCTTCCTAAACAGTTTGTACCCATCCATGACAGTGCTCCAGTCATGCGAGCTCCCACCAAGTTTCCGTTATTCCAATCATGTCATAGTTCCATGACTGTGCAAGGACTTCTATTTCTTCCTGCTTGTTTCCTAGGCTCCATACATTTGTGTACAGGCACCTAAGGTAATGAGTTGATTGCCCTGATTTCTCAGGAAGTATGAAAGCATTTTCCCTATTGACCTCTCCTGCTTGCTTTTCCTCCAGGTCCCCTGCTTCCCCACTTGCCTCAGGGCTTTGGTCATCCCCTGGTGAACCCAGATTAAGGCCTTCCTTACTAGGTTAGCAAGCCTGTCTGAGAAGACACACTTTACTTTCTTCATCAGGTGGATCCCATCTCTTCCCAGGAGTCCATCTTCTTGGAACAATATCCCATGGTTGAAGAAGACAAATCTCTGCTGGCAACACTACCTGTACAGCCAGTTGTTGATCTGCAGGATGCACCTGCTCCTGCCTAGGCCCTTTCCCTTGACCAGAAGGATCAATGAAAAACACAGCCTGAGCCCCAGATACCCTTGCACCCAGAGCCATGTAGTCACTTTTGATATACTCATGGTCTCCCTTGGCAGTATCATTGGTGCCCTCATGGATAAGCACCATGGGGTAGCAGTCAGAGGGCCAGATGAGCCTCAATAATCCTTCCATGACATCTCGGATATGGGCTCTGGGCAAGCAGCAGATGTCCCAAGACAACAGGTCAGGCTAGCAGATGGCTCCTTCTGCCCCCCACAGAAGGGACTCTCTAGCCGCCACCACCTGTTGCTGCTTCTTGGTGGCAGTCCTCTCAATCCTAATCACCTTGGTGAGGCCTGGTCTATCTTCCTCCACCAATAGAACATGCTCCTCCCTCTTTGCTGCTAGAGCTGCACATCTGTTCTCCAGATGAACAGCTACAGGTGAAGATCTCTGCTTGCTGCCAGAAGTCACAAGACTCCCGCTTCCATCCTCTTCAGTTCCTTTACCTGGCAGCTACAGAGGAGTTCACACAGCCATCCTATTCCTTTGAGTTCCCCTTTCATTCAGAGTGCCCTTTGTATCTCCATGTTCTGAGGTATGTGTCCCTACTGCATGACCTCATTCTCTTTGCCTCGGGAGACAGACAACTCCTGGCCCTTTGCTCCATTTCCTATGAGACACTGCCTTATTACTAAATGAGTCAACTTATTTAGCTGTCTTCACTTTTGGTTCAGTGCATTTTCCATGATTTAAATTCCACATGGATGCTTTACTTCTAGATCATATATAGGCAACTCCTTTTCAAAATAGTCAGAAATATCACTCTTTCTACAGGAAAAAAACCCAAAACATTATTATGTATATTTGCAAAAGTCAAACCGTCAGTTATTTTCCAGATTACTAACAATGAATAACTTGATAAGAAAGCTTCTGTATATGATCATGCTCTGAAGTACCTGTTTTATGATAAATTCTCTTGAGTAACTCTTGAAGTACACTTTGGTTTAACCATTTACACTTAAATTTGTCCATATGACCATGAAACCAAAATGTAAAACTAACTGACATTTCCTGTGACCAAAATAATTGAATTATTTATATGCCAAATTAAAAAAAAACCCATAGTAACAATAGGGCATCTCAAAAGATTGTGATTACCATAATATGATCAGGTATTTATAAGAATGAGGGTCTAATGCATTGTTGTGCATCATAATGGTCCAGTGATGTTAATTATCTTCCAGTGGCCACATGTTTCACCAACACAAGTATTCAGTATACAGTTGTTTCTGAATGTTATTCAGAGATGCAGATCATCTGCTTGTTTTTGGAAGGAACCTAAGAAATTGGCATGCTATGCAGGATAAAGCAAAAAGTGCTTTTAGTATTAATGGTAAAAATTGAATATAACTGGATTCTTTCACTTGGAGGGGTTTTCTGTTTGCCTGGAGGGAATGAGTCACAAAGAAAGAAGTATGTGCCTTTGGAAAGGTTTAGAATTTTTTTAGGTCTTGAATCTCCAAACTTTGTACCAGTCATAAGAGTTATGATTGCTTCTGAAGTGGCAGAGATAGAAAACTAACAGTTTTATTGGAATAAATACCTAAAGGAGAAGCTGCAGAAGCACTTAAGAGCCATGTCATTTACAACTATAGGTAACTTAGTTGGGATAAAGGATTTGGATTGACAGCCTAGTATATAAAGGTACTTCAAAGAGAATATGCTACAGCTGCTGAGGAGGACCTCACACTTAAATTCCTGCATTAGAGACAGTGCACTGAATTTAGGTGCAATTCCCTTTGTGCTGTCAACCCACCAGTCTAATACCCAAAATCACATGGCCCAGGAAAATTCAAGATACAAAATAAATTATGTGAAGGGTTACTTAATGCTTGAAGGGTATGATTTGTGGGACAGAGCAGAGAAATTCCTGAAAAAGGATATTAGAAAACGTAAGTATTGGCATAATTATAGGTACCAGGGAGGACTTTCAGAAATGTTCTATAGGAAGAAATGATGAGATTTGGACATTTCTGGGTATGAGGAACAGTCAAAGAGTTCTAAAAATTATGGGCTTGAGATAAAGGGTAGATACTGAGCCACATTACTGTATGATTACTATTAACAATATGGTAAGTATTGCTGGTTTGTGAACCAGCTATGTTAATATCAGACAATTGATATTTTTCTCTCAGGCACAGGATTTTCAAAGGGGTGTAGCTGTCTTAAGCTCCTTTGAAAAAGCTGAGCCTAAACACTCATTTCTTCATTTGTTTTAGTAAAATTATGCAAATACGTATGTATTCAGGGCCGAACACAGAACATTTCAGTCACTGCTTTCTCAAATTAATACATTAATAGGGTTCATTTTGCATCTCTGCCTGTCATGTACAAGTTACACAAGAAAATGAAATTTGATATATATTTTTTCATAATTCTGGAATAAATTCATACATAATGATATAGCTGCCATGAAATTCCACTTGAAACTTAATTCCAGTGTAATTCAAATGCACAACACTGAGTATCCATGCCAGCTGTGAGCAAAAATAAAGAGTTTTCAGCTTTAGCAAGACTGAAAGCAACATCTATAATCTCACTGGAAGCTAAACAGAGGCAGCAATGTATTTAGACATGTACTTGCATTTCCAGACAGTTCAGTCTTTTATGTAAAAAAACCCCAAAAAAACTATTGTATTGATTTTAAATATGGACTGCCTATGCCAAATATGATGAAGCTGTAACAGTTCAAGGCATGCAAATATTCAGACCCAGGGTGACCGTCATTCTCTGCAGGAAATGAACAATATGCAGGCAATATAAATAATTGATAATATTTTCAGAACACAGCTGTAAATAATAAAGCCCAATCAGACTCTTCAAGTGGGACCCAGAAGTTTGAACATTTTGCACAGGAGGCAGGTAGGATAACACCAGACAATAAAGGTCACAAAAAGACATCTGTCCTCACACTTGAAATTTGGGAGCAAGCAGAATCCAGCATCACAAAAATCCCACTGCAGTGCTTTGGGCATGTAGGAATCCAAGGGAAGGTTTAGAACATGGCTGAAAGAGTAAATTGAGGCGTCATTGTACCCAATTACCCTGTCAAGTATGTCAGAAAGAGCGCTTTTTTTTTCCCAAGGAAGGTTCTGGAGATAGACATGGGCACTCAGGTCCAGAACCACAAAGTGACATAAGAATCTGGCTCTCATAGAAGAATTCATAAATCTGTATTCAAGCTTACTTCTCCTGCTTCCTAGGAGACTGCAATAATCACCAGCCTTGTAGGCCAGGCTGAGGTGGAAGCACACTCAGCACATCCTGTTTAAACTGGGCCACTGTGCTCAAAATCCTGGGTTCTAGTCCTTACTCCCAATAAATTTTGTGTCTTTTATTTTATGACTAATTCTAATTTCAGAAGCATTGATGGAATCTTGATGGTATACATAGACCTACAGAGTTAAGATGTTACTAAGACCCAATCCCTATAATACCCTGAACATGATTCAGAGTTTTGAGAGCAGAGACTGTGGTCTACACCATCATTAAATACAACCCCCTTCCACCCCCACTTTAAGTATAATACATTTTCTTATTAAAGATATAGAAGAAAGAAAATCAGTTAAAGCTTTTTAAACAAAGTATTAGTAGGGATTTAATTCAAATGTCCCTTAAATTCCCTTTAGCTTTACAGAACTGTAAGGAAAAAACAGATTTGAAAATCCTTTTGAATGTATGAAAACTGGTATTAATTGTCCTTATAAGTAGCCTGATCATAAGGAAATCTGGGACATCTGAGACATTCAACAAGGATGCCCAGAATACTGCCCCCTCAACCACCCTACCATGCTCTCACAAGTCAGTGGGAGAGAGACAACATGCCGGGCAGGCATCTGTACCTGCCTGCCCACTTGCAAGGCTCTCCATGCTGCTCTGACCCCCAGACAGACTGTGCCACATGCCCCAGCACTTTTGGGATGCTCATTATAATTCTCAACAGCTGTCCAAGGCCAGACTCTGAAATCCAGGACTGTCCTGGTTAAAACAGGACATATGGTCACCCCCCTTATAGGGGGAAAAAGAAAATTCATTGAGATAAGTTGAAACTGATGTTATGAAGTGCTAATCATTTTCCTTGAAGACAAAGAGACCTACACAAAAGGAAACTTATATAGAAAATTTATTTCAGGTGCTGACTGCACTTGCAGTGGAACTGCTGAAGAAACAGCCCAGCAAACATTTTTATTTAAGCATCAGTTTAGGGCATTGTGGTCAGCTGTCTTTGGTCATGGGCACTGCTATAAAAGATACACCTTTAACAAGCTAAGAGACTTTCCAAAAAAGAGGCAAAAGGGGAAAGATAAAAAGGAAGGGACTTATGAAGACGTGACAGCAGAAACTCAAATCTCTCATTCCAAGTGCTATCCACCTGGCATGAGTCCTCCAAAGACTTTTTATTTTTTTAAAGAGTCCCCCAAAAGTGGTGACTGCCAGAATAGCCTATCTGCTCATTCTGGTCACCTGTCAGGCCTAATTTCTGATGCACCAATTTTGGGCCATAGATTTCCAAGTGTATCCTCTTTGTTTACTAATCACAATCTTAACACAGTCCTTCGTTGGCATAAATTGATTGTGCCTGTCTGTGTGTGACTAATCCAGTATATCTGCTCACTTTTGTAAAATAGTTTTATGTAACAGCCTGAATTGGACTTCTCTTACCTTGTGCTGAGGCATTTCAGTAGTCCAGAAGGACCATGCAGGAAGGTGGAAAGAGACACTGTGAAGAGAAGCCATCTCCCAGTAGTGAATTCTGTAGCCTTTTCTCCTGGATTTAAAGAGAGAAGTTACAGAGGCTGATGATGGGTACTTGCTGGTTTTATCATTTTCCTTCAAAGGAATACCATGCAGGTGACACAACAGGACTTATGGGGTGGAAGGTAAGGGGAAAGGACTTTTGGATAAGAATACAAGTTTTAAGTTAGTAAGCTATTCTTCATGGGCCTAATGAGTAAAACCAGACATATCACTTTCTGTGGAAGGGGGGAGAGAAGGGAAAAAACCTAATGGTATATTACAGGAATGTCAGAGGATTTAATAATGCATGATCAGATAGGTCTCCCCAGACTCCTCCTCCACCATCTCTCTTTCTTCCTAGTAATCTGTTCATTCAGCTAACATTAACAGGCTGGTTGAGAAAACCACACCCCACACCATGTTTCAAAGTATTAACTCTGGTCAAGTTGATGGCCATTGCTGTCTGTGAATGAGAAAACAAATCCGATGATATAAGAGAAAGGATGAGGAGCTGACCTCCCTTGAATTCAATTCATGTTGATGTGGTGGGGGACAACATTTTGTGAGATCCTTGTTAGTCTTAGTCCACCTCAGTCCAAGAAATTTTGATCTCAGGCCTACAGATGATTTCAGCCACACCGAGATGCTGACTTAGAATACTTGAAAATTAGGGTTGGAAGCAAACTCAGGAGGTCATCTAGTTCAACACCTCGCTCAAAGCAGGACCATCCTTAGCTAGATCATTCCAGCCAAGGCTTTGTCAAGCCAAGCCTTAAAAACCTCCAAGGATGGAGATTCCACCACCTCTCTAGGTAACCTATTCTAGTGCTTCACCATCCTCCTAGTGAGAGAGTTTTTTCCTAACGTCCAATTTAAACTTCCCTTGCTGTAACTTGAGACCGCTGATCCTTATTCTGTCATCTGTCACCACTAATAACAGTCTAGCTCCATCCTCTTTGGGACCACTTCAGATAGTTAAATGCTGAAGGGTGTTTTCAAAGAGGATGGAGGTAGACATCAGTCAACTCGTTTCTTATTTATATTAGTATAAAGGAGAAAAAGAAAGAAAACAAACCCTAGCATATCTCCATCTATGAAGCAGAACTTTTCCCTTTTTTAGTCTTAGTCAACATTATAATAAGGTTCAGTACGAAGGCACATTTAACAAAAGGGAAATAATTTTCTCCCATTAACAATAACATACAAAGTATCCTTCTAGTTCTGATGTGACCTAGCCCTTGTGCAACTCACTAGTGGGTTTTGTGGTTCTTACAAAAAGTAGCGTAACACTGGTTTTACATTAGGGCTCATCTAATCAGCTGATCTATGTATTTCTTAAGTATATTGGTTTAGCAGAATTGTTGCTATGCATAGAGTCCAGCAATATTAACCAGAATAATATGGAACAAGAAGTTTGATAGTGGCTGTGAGCTAGAAATGAGAATCTTACAACAGCAGCTGAAGCAGTCAGGCTGTCAGTAGATTCTCTTATTCCAGTAACTGATAGGAAACATCAAAACATTGGCTAATTGACATTTGCAAAATCCCATGTGCTGAATTCCATAACTCCCCTTCAGGAGCCACCTACTTTTTAATATATCAGGTGGACTTTTAGCGTACAAGCCTCAGGTAAAATAATTAAATTTAATTGTTACCTTCTATTTAAAGCCAAAAGTAGAAATGATTAAATTTAACAGGAGCTACAGCTTCTGACTACTTGCATAAGGCTGTATTTTAGTGGATTTAGGGGACTTTCAAACATATATACCTGCGTCTTTAGAAACTTGCATAGCTTAAAATATGATTCAGAAAACGAATAGAAACTTGTATAGCTTCAAATATGATTTGAAATAGGCTAAGTGGGCTGAATGGTCCTGAAGTTCTGGTGTAACAAGTTCTTGTTACAAGATTCTGTGTCAGAAAAAGTGTAAGGAGCAGAGAGCTGGGGTATAGGCCATATGTACATTGTAGGCCTGTGAAGCACGGGCTGTGTCGTAACCTGACCTAAGCTTGACCTGTGTAGCAATGACATAAGTTAAGCATGCACTGTAGACAGTGATTGATAAAGTACATTAACATAATACAAGGAAAAGGAAAAGGATTGGCATAGCTCCAAAGTATAACCAAATATGGAAAAACTGTGTTAAGCGTAAGATGAAAGAGGACTGGTATACTAGGCAACCATCAATCCTCTGGACCGTGGTGTGTATGCATAAGAGGTCTAGTCAGGTGCCTGATTAATCCACTTTTACGGAGTCCTGTGACCATCACACCAAGACCTTTGACATATATGCCTAGGCAAGAGCACGGAGGAGTAGAAGCTACCCAAGACCTACCATCACCTCTTTAGACCACTGAGACAGAGCCCAAAGGCCAGACATTCAGTGTCTTGATGGTTGTAGCTTCTGCCACAGACAGACAGATAAGAACTGCTGCTGACTGTCTAACACCTCAGTGAGAACACATTTTCTGTCAGGGTGATGTCTCTAAGTCTTTCTCAAATCAAGGAGTACCCACAAGGCAGTGGGGGCTAGGGTTTTGAGGTGCCCTATACTTGCCTTACTCTGAAGACTGCAACATTGTGTTATTTTATAGAAGCTACCCTGCTATGGGTAGCCCCACCACGTTGCCATCAGACCCTGCATTTGGATGACCATGCCTAGGACTATATCTCCAAAGCATAACTAAATATGGAAAACTCGATGTTAAGTATATACTCTGGTTAAACCATGCAACTTCTGATTTCTCTGAAGCTCAGCAAAAAAGAGGAATCAAATCAATGAAAGTCCCCAATAGAGAAGAGAAGGCAGGCCAGTGGACCTGATTTCCTCTTGAATCCAAGGCTAAGTAAGCACTGTTTTTATTCATACAAATAAGTTTCTGCTATTGTGTATTCTAATCACATTTTCAAGTTTTGACCAGATTAGTCTCACTGATCATCAGTCTCACTCTCAGCCCCAGTTAAAATTTAGAGTAACAGGGGAGAGAAAGGTAGTCCCAGGAAGGACAGAGAGAAAGTCCCAGGAAGGACAAAGTAGAGTAAAACAAATAATTCCTGTGAAGACAGAATGGAGTCTGAGGAAGGACACAGGGAACTGAAGTAGCACAATAAAGATAGCTTGTTTGGACCTATTTGGGACATCAGCACACTGTTCCCGCCTCCCTCTCCCCCTCCCCCACACACACGTCTTTGAGGAAGAAAACACCTCTCTTCCCAGGAACTGACCAGGAAAAAAGAACTCTTGGAAGTGGAGGGTAATACAAGTCACCACGGAAGACAGGGACAAAGAAGAACCAGTGTCTCAACCCAGAGGCTTGTCCCTCAAGAGTCTATGCTAGGGCTGGCTTAAGGGACTCCTGAAGGAGGGAGGCCAAATAAGGCTTCTTCTGGGGGAGTCCCAAGGCAGAACTTTCCTTTTGTAAGCAGCACAATTCCATGACAGTGCTTGACCACTGATCCACACATCACCTCCCTTACAAATATACATACATATTGGGGCGGGGGGGGAGTGCGCATACACATACATACCCATGTATGTATGTCACCTCCCTTACAAACATATGTATATATTTGTAAGGCAGGTGACATACATACACTGGTAGTTCTTTTGGACACTGGATTCATGCCCAGTGAACCCTTGCTAGCAACAGATCTGTATTTGGGGTTCTCATGCCTCTGGTATAATGGTGTCATTTTCAACCTTGGATGTCATTCTTGTTAAGCCTCTGTTGTTGTTCTTCTTCTTCTTCAACAAGTGCTTTTGTGCTGTTGCCTTTTTGAGGTTGGGCTTGGACTAGACCTTTTGAGGTCCCATCAATCCCTAATTTTCTGATTCTGTTTTCCCTCCACTACATCTCCATGTGCTACCTCATTTCTGTCTTTTTAAAGATGTTTAGTTTCTTTCTCATAAACACAGCAGGTCAAAAATATACCTCAAAACATACCTCAAAACAGAAAAGTAGGTTTTCAATTACTGTTTACTCTAATAACATGCTCACTTTTTGCCCCCAAATTAACTTTCTCCAAAATTAGTGTGTTTTAAGTGAGAAAATGGATTTTTTTTTCCTGCCAAGAATAGAGGCATAGATATGCTGTAAGATGGCTGCTGTTTCTTTTCCTTCTTTCCCCCCCTCCAGCAACTGTATGGAAGGTGGCCAAGGTGCAGTTACACCCACTCTGATCCACACAGTTTACTGCTGCCTGAATATGCAGCAGCAGTAGCATATTCAAGAAGTATTGATGTGGTCAATTGATTTCATGGCTCATTGTAGTATATCAAGCTGCCCTTTCTTTGGCATTTTTTCTGTTGGTTAAGGTGAAGTTACATGTTACACTTAAACCATATTAAAGGACACTTAATATGTGACAGTCTGCAAAATACAGCTCATTAACTCATGGTAAAAACCCTCTGGGCATTTCAAAGTTAAGCTACTTCAGGCAAGGCTTAACTTTGGGTCATGCTATGTAGCTCATATTAAGGTAACTTCAATCTGCTTAGTGGATACAAAAGATACAATTTTCAGTCTTCCACTATCCCACGATGCATTGCTCCAAGCCAACCTCCCACCCAGAGCAGAGATAAAGCCTAGATTTCCCGACTCCTAGCCCTACCCCTGCTTGCCAGGGGTCTAGTGGTGAGTCACAGACATGCAGGCAAGAACCAGTATTAACCCTTACCCTGCAACTGTGCATAACACATTCTAACTTTAACACTGATTAATATTCCACAGATTTAGCATGATCTAAGTGGTCATTTCCTATTTCACAATGCTACAGACTATTTTCAGCTCTTTTCAAAATCCTAGATATGCCCACAGAGTCCAGTTTTCAGCAGTAGCTATAGTCTCAACTACTGACAAATCAACTGTGAAAGGATTAAGCTTTTGCTTAAGGAGGAAAGGGAGTGTGAATGAACTGCTGATTAAGTTCTATCTGTTTTATATGGCTAAAACTGAAAAAAGTCTCCCCCAATTTCATTCTGCCTTTCCATAACCAAGATACATGTGGTATGCAAGAAAATATGGTATCCCTCCCCTCTCCCCATCAAGTATTCCACTCTTCTTTTTCTTTTTTGGAAAGTCACATTCCACAAAGTGGAATTTATAAATTGTTTTTCACAGGGAAAAAATATACCTGGAAAGGTGATGAAAACATTTTATCAAAGGTTTAATTGGAAAAAAGATACTTTTCATGCTGCCACCAGTTTCCAACTGCAGCATATAGCATGACCAAACTGGCCATGGATGCTGAATTGGGACTTGTCCCACACTGCATGCAGTGCCCCTACCAAATAGGCCTCATGTTAGATCTGGAAAGGGCCCACTTTCTTGCAGGGCTGGATGGGTTTGACACTGATTATGTAGAAAATATGGCAATAAGCATACTTTCATGAAGTAAATACAATTTTCTCTTAGAATAGAGATTTTTATATTTAGGAACATGCTAACTAGCTAGCATGCTAGTTCTCTTGGAATCAACGCGGAACATAGCAGGTGTTTCACAGAAGCTGTGGATTGATTTGAACTCTAAGCTGGAAAGTTTCTTTTCTTTCTTTCTTTCTGTCTTAACATTTCCTTTTCTTAAAGGAAAAGGCATAACAAAGTGGGCATAACAAATTGGGCTGTTTCTGAAAATCCATTGCTGTTACTCATATTTTATTTTGCTAAACTACTGCAGTAGTTTACAATCTGCTTTGTTTAATGAAACACCAGACCATGTAAGTATAAGCAAATCCATATAGAATTTGCTTGAAAACAGTTTTCTGATACTGTTGCAAATAAATCAGCAGTTTGTGGCTCTAATATGGGGAGAGGGAACTACCATGATTTATCTACCAGTATGGACAGTATCTTAGAATAAGTTCTGAGATGTTAACATAGTGAATGTTGGATAAATTGGTCCAGTATGAGCCACTGATGGGAAACTAAATATTTATGGTAATTAGTAGGCCACCACATGGTCACAGAAAAATACTGGTGGTATCAATAAGCTGGTAGATTGCAGCTAGAATGCTAAAAAACCCCAATACTTCTGCAGGAGAACATTGGCTAGATGGTTTTCTCTGTAAATACAAAAGTAATGCTTCAGTGCAATTTACTTTAGAAGAGAAAAGTATTTCAATTTCAGAACTATATTCCATTCAGCTTTCAGTAGGACTCAGTCTGGTTAGTATGAAGCTAATTCACAAACTAGAACAATATTTTGAAGACAATGTTATGTTAAAAGGCTAAAAGAAGAAAAGGGGGGAAAAAAAAGAACTGCATAAGTAGGGATGGAAGGGGCTTTATCTCACAGAAAAGGAATAAACTACTTTCCTGGCTTTTTCTTTCCAAATTCAGAAACATGACTTGGTACTCTTTATTGCTGCCTCACTATTTTACTCCACTTGTACCAACAGAAGAAACAGAACATTTGCCATGTTTCCCCCATCCATTTAATCTGACATAGAATCTATATCAGACACAAGGGAAGTGAGCAAACTTGGCAGACAGCAATCATAAAAGGAAACAGCTGAGCAGCAGTTAAAACCACGTGGAACCGTGCAAATGTCTGAGTGGAAGAGATACCTGTGAAATGTCTGTCACCTGGCAGGTATACAACATTAGTCAGTATTGTCATATCAGACATACTCCAGTTGTTTAATCCAGTCCTCTCTCACCCTTTTTGTGTTCATTCATAGAAAGAGAAAAGCACCCATAAATCTTTTGGAGTTAAAAGATGAGGCACAGAAAGAGAATTATAACAATTAATTGGTAAAATATACCCTTATACCAAATGGAAACTTGTGCTCTGCTGCGCTGAACAATACCATGTTAATGGGGTGACTCAATTCAGAACCAACTTGAGTTTAAGAAATTTTGATAAGTATTTGGTAGGAAGTCAAACTGATATTGTTAGCTCCCTGCGCTGACTCATTTGATTGTGGAATGGTATGATTTTTCTAGTCCATCTGGAAGCAAGCTATTTTCACATTGACAAAGGAAGGTCTTTAATTGTCCTGTTGTTGATATGCGTATGCAAGAAGCACGCACTTCTTCCATTCTTGTTAGTGCCCAGAAAACATTGAAACAAACAAAATAAACAATGGTTTCTAAACTTAGTAATTTGTCTTTGCAAAGACTTCATTGCTTAGAAAGCCATTTCCTGTGAAGCCTCTAGGAATTTAGCTAAATTGTGCTGGCATGATTACATTCAGTAATTACAAGGAAACAAAAAGGAAAAAGCAAGAAAGGTAAGGCCTCTATAGTCTACTCTCAGGAATTTAACACCTTGAGGTATACATTTTTCTGAATTCTTCAGTAGAGTCACCTGCCAAAATCCTGTTTAACAAACAATAGGATTTATTTTATTACCTCTTGTGGAAAGATTTGAAATTGTACCCATTTGCTAATTATGATTATTCAGTACTACTACTACTACTGAGCAAAACATTGCAGTTTCACTACAAAGGAACATTTTTCTCAGTTTGTATTCTCTGAGGTTTCAATTTCTTTTAAATTATAAGACAATATCAGCATTCAGTTGGAGTTGGAGATGTGTTCATTAATGCTGAAATAACCATAATGATTTAACTTGAGTAGGTGGGGGTTACCTTTTAACCTTGTTGTATGTTGTTTAGGTGGACTCTTAATATCTCAAGTTATACTGACATGAAAAGTTAATATGTGCACCTACCCAAGAAGAGTTTCATTACTAACTGAACTTAACTCTAGATAAGCTCTGAGCTTCAAATATGAATAAACTAGCCTTTTTTCATTGTTTCCAGTCTATGATTCATAGACTGATAGGGCTGGAATGGAACTTAATTATCACGCACTCCACTCTGTACAACTGCAAGGGATTTCGCTATCCCTCAAGTCTTAAGACACCTGAAGTTCCTTTCAATGCTATCCTCCCTTGATTCTAAAGTCAGTTCAAATAATCAAGTTTTGTGCAAGATAATAAGGACAATTTTAGGATCAACTTAAGCCTGTTCAAATGGTCAGCAAAACTGGATGAACTAGTCTAGTATTTGATATTCCAGAAAAGAACCCCAAGATAATAATATATTTATAGAGCACCGCCTTCCAATCCTAAAAAGGTTTCCAGGCTACAGAATAACCATAATTCTTCATTACAAGCTAGCTTTTCCTTGAGTTGGTGTTTCATTGATAAAATGGAAGATGTACATTAAATTTGGTGCATTCAATTAAAGTATGGCCAAACAACACAGACAGTGTAGCCAAAGGGAAAACCATGGTACCAAAGCACAAATTGCATTTCCTGAGAGAAATAATTAGAGAAATTACTTATGAAAGAAGATACTTTTTCTTTTTTTTGAGAGAGAATGTGTTTTAGCTACAAATCACTATTCTAGATTAGGGATGTTCAGACTTGAAAAAGCATGATAATGATAATGTGCCATCCAATGTAGCTCCTGTGCATACTGTGACACTGCCTTTTCAAAGCAATGTCATTATACAGACATTACAATTTTATTATTCTAAGTATCGATTCCATTTCTCATCTCAGAACCTCCATTCAACACATTTTTTCCTGGGTTCACCTCTTCCTATTTAGAGTCAGAAAACTTTATCTTCTCCACATTACTGGCAGCACAGGAGGTCATAGAGAAATCATTACAACTGATCTCTGTTCATAGAAGAGAATCTTGATTAACCTTACTGCATGAAAGTCCCACACTGGGGGTGTGTCTACACATCCATTTACTGCACAGTATATGGCTTTTAGAGCGGCATCTACACATGTAAGCATTACTGTGCAGTAACGTTGTGTATGTTTGAATTTGGCAGTAAAGTTACTTCCAAGTCAGAATACATGCACAGTGTTACTGTGCAGTAAGGTGTCTACATGTGCCTTACTGTGCAGTAACTAAGTAACCGCATGATGCAGGTAGCAAATTTGTGCATAAGTCACCATAGTTACTGTGCAGTATGGGCACACGTATGTAAACACATGCCCATAATGCATAGTAACCTAAGTTACTGTGCAGTAACCATGCACATGTAGACGTGGCCCTAAGTCCTGAAAAACTTGATGAAGCTGCAGACATATAAAGTCCAATTCACCACTGCCCAGTCTTCTGTGTAGTTATTCACAGAACAGAGTGCTAAGTGTTCAACCTGACAATGGGTGGTTGGACCCAGATTATGCGAGCAGGCCGGGGACAAATGGGTTTCAGGGCCTTATTCCTCCCTCTTCTGTCTCTCCTTCCATCAACAGAAAAACACCAAGGAGGCGGTGAGATAAGTAAATGCTTTACTCACAGTTGTGCGGGCCGGGAGCGACCCGAGCCCTTTTCGCGCTGCACGCGGGCTGTGGCCAGCAGCCCGGGCATGCCAGGGTGGAGAGGGAAGGCCTTCGAGCTGGAATTAGGCAGGACGCGTAGCGGTAGTTTAAAAGATTGTTTACTTACACCGAGATGGCAGTGGTGTAGGCTGGAAGCTTGATTAAGTTGCAGTTACAGACAAACAACACAGACGGTCTCGTGGAGGTTGCTAGGCTCCACGGTGCAGCGCTCCGGATCCGCTAGGCTCCTCTGGATCTCACACAGGGTTTCTATTACCCTGTCATGTACCCAGAGTCCCCATGAGATGGATGTGGAGTCCTCTTCGGCTTGGGCGGAAACTGCTCAAGCCTTTTATACGGCTAGCAGGCCAATCGCTAGCTGCCACGTGTGAATAATTTAGCACTAGCCAATCACGGGGAACGAATCTGCATACCGGTGGCAGGAACTCTTTTGCACCGTGCATTCCTCTTGCAACATGAGCAATGCACTCTGCAAAAGAAGCTGCAGAAAAGGCGGGAAACTGGTCCCTGCACCGGGGTTTCCTCTGCAACAGGAAACACTCCCGTGCAATGTTCTGCAACTTGACGGGGATAATTCTGGTGCCGAAGCGCACACACACAATCATGCCTTTTGGGTCATGACAACAGTTTAGGCAGAAAAAAAACTTCTTAACAGCTGTTTCAAGGTTAAACTTGCTGATAACTCAAGAGCTCTTAAACACGTTCGGATGGTATACCCAGTTGTGATGGGGGCGTCCGGGGGGAAGGGATTTCGTGGACATAGGACCTCTGGTGAGGGTGATCAGGCCTCTCTGATATTGTGCGGGTCCCCCTTTCTTTTGGCACGTTCGCCTTTTAAACAGGCTGCATCCTCCCACCCTCTGCCAATCGGCGCGGGCCGGGGCCGCCACTGTCAGGCCGCACCCACTACTTCCCCCACACCATGAGCACGACTTGCTCCTACATTTGGCGTTTGGTCATTTTTTCTTTCTTTTCTTTATCACACTAAGTAAATCCAATTTACGTATATAATTTTCCTAAATCAGAAAAGTTGCACTTTATATCCCACTATGTACTAGAGGAAATGCAGAACAATGAGTCTGAATCAATTTGAGTATCACTGTTCTACGTGCTGAGGTTAGAAATTCTTTGAGCTGTTCTGTCTCAGGAATAACTGCCTGACATGCATGATCCTCAAAGTTTTGGAAGAGCTGATTTTATTTTTTCAGCTTCACAGCTTTAGCTCAGCATTTGAATCTTAATGCACATCCTAATCTTGGTCTGGAAATCACACTAAGACAAAGCTGTGTGACTAGCAGCCTCCAGGTCACATCTGACCCACAAAGCATTAATGTGTGGCCACTTAGCTACTGTCCAGCTGCCACTGCTCCCATTCTCTTCTACTTGCTGCAGCACAACACAGTAGGAAGCTTGCTAAGATCACTGCCCATGTGACAAAACTAGTGGTGTAGATGGGAGGAATCAACTGCATTGTTGTAGCAGCAAGGGGGCTCATGTGGCAGCACTGGGGGGAGGGAGGTGAAGGAGCATGACTCCTTCACCTCCCTCCCCCCAGCAGCTCATGCTGCTCATGTGGCTGGAGTCCTGGACAGTACATGCGACTCCCATGGCATGCAGTCCATATGGTGTGTGGCTTGGGGCCAGTGATGCACGTAGTCCATGGCTGCTCTGAAGTTAAACAGCCCTGGACTACACCATGTCCTATCACAGGAATTCTGGTACACCTGGATTTTAACTGTCATATCTGTCATATATGCTGCGACAAGCCTCCCTCACTTCTGTATCAGATGAAACCTGGAAGTGGAGAAGAATGTAAAAAAATAGAAACCAAACTTGTTCAATGTGCACCAAAGAGACTTGGCTACAGTGGTTGATGTTTTTGTTGCATACAAATCAGTGTTCCACATCTACCCAAAGACAAGATCATTATCTTCATAAATAATTGTTCTTCTGCTCTAAAGTGAAGAATACATGCTGATAATTATTGTTGATGAGTACTTTTGTGGCACTCACAAGCTGTTTTCTTCAAAGAGAGGAGTCAGAATGTTGCTTTCTAATCAAGTGGAAACTGAGCCTTCTTTCCACACTTTGAGCAAATTGGGGTTGCAAAAGTGTAAGCCAAGGCAAACCTCAATCTCTGTATTTCCTTTCATCTTTTACTTCTGGTTTCACTGAGCAAGAGAGGGGTCCTGGAACTTTAAAAAACAACAACACCAACAAACAAAGCCTCTGCCACTGAAAGGAAAGAAAAACCATTGACTTTAGTGGGAGTAGAGTTGGCTCAAGGTTTTTCAGTGGTTCATTTACTGTACAGTTTTTAGCTGCAGGGAAGTCACAGGTCTCAATCCTTCCTGGAGCTAAGCATACTCAAGTACTCAAGTACTAATAGTTCTGGCCCATTGTATCTGTCCAAGCTTGATAAGACATACAGTCTGGTCTTAATTAGTAAGCATTTTGAGCAAAGATGAGTCAATATATATATATAGCCAGTGCTAATGTAAAAGGTTGGACACTTTGACAATAAGTTGATGTTTTCATTTGACATAGCCCTAGGAACAGCAAAGGAACTTTTTTAGGATGGCTCTTATTTTAATAGCAGATAAATATGTATGATCTTAGTTTTATGACAGATGTCAAGAATACTGAAAAGTACTATAAGAAAGATCATTTTAATGCCATAGCAATAGGAGGCATCTTGTGTGATTAATGGAACTCCTTTTTCCAGTTTACTTTTTCTTTGTCACATTACTGACAGCAAGAGTAAGAGATGTAGCAATGGGTGAATATGCATATGCTTCTGTGCCTAGTATTATGATTGCTATAAAAATATTCATTTAGGTTGAAATTACATACAAAACCTATGCTTAGGTCATGGTATCACTAAAATATATACTGACAAATGCCGGAAAATTCAAGTGCATGTCTAAAACATGGTGGTCCTAACTTAATTATAGTGAAAAAGAATAAATAAGAGTTTGCAGCTGGAAGTAGGATTTTCTGACATATTTGTCACTATGTGTCACAATAGGAAAATATGTATGGAATTCTCTCAGAAGTGGTTGGGAAGAGATGGCAGGTAAACAGACCCCAATTCTGAATAGTCTGCGCACACTTATGACTCCAAAGAGTCTGAATACACATCAAGATCAGACGTGGAGTTGGATGTTTTAAATGGCCATAAGGCTAGGGACAGCCATTACACATAAACTGGTTTAAATGATCAGAAACTGTAACAGAACAGATGTTTAACGCACATAAACCAGTTTGAAAATGGCTGAACCCAGTTTGAGATAAATCTGGTTGAACGTAGTATCAAACTTAACTGACTTGGGGCAACCAGTTTATGTAATGTCTGTCCCAGACCCCTTGCTAGTTTAAGTTAAACCAGACTCTACCAGCATCCTGGCATGCTCTCTTAGATGAGCATGGCTCTGCTCCACAGCAGAGCTGGCCCCTCCCCTCTGGCCCCTGGCTGCAGTTCCAGCAGCTTCTACAGGCATTTGCCTGGCTTCAGCTCCCCCCCTCCCCCCACTCTCGGCTAAGCAGACATTCCCCCATCCCTCACGATACCTCTCAGCATTAGCTAGCAAGCCATATGCTGGCTACCTCCGAGCTGTGGCACATGAGGACAAAGGCAGAATCAATAGATAGCTGGTAATGTCTCTCTGTTGTTTTCTTAGTAAACACTGAGTTAGGGGTGATGAACATTCCCTGATGGGCTGGTCAGGAGTCAGGGGAGTGGGGGGGGGGGCGGGGAATCCCCTCCCTAATCATAGCATCCTGCTGGGTCCTGGCCATGCCCCCGTCCCCAGCTCAGTACTGTAGAAGGAAGGGAGAGCTGCTCTAGCACCCTCTGGCTTCTAGCCTGAGCCACTGCAGGCATGTGCCTACATGTCTTGGATGTCTTTACGTTTACACAGTGATTTAGCCTAGCCAGGTTAGACTAACCTGCGAAGATTGAATCAATTCAGGCTCAGGGTTCTTGAGTGTCTGTCCCTAGCCTGAAAGATTAAAAAGTTAAAGCTTTGTCCACACCCCCACACCCTGTGACAGTATTTTAGAAGGACTCCATAAGTTGTAGAGAAGGAATAAAGTAAAACTTTTAAAGGTATAGCCTCTGCCTTCTGTGCATCACATTGTGTATAGACAGGCTGAACAACCCATCTGTTTTCATAATTTGGGGAGCAAAGTGTTTCATTAGTGGGGAAGGAACACTGTTACCACAGAAACTTTTCTTCTGCTGAGCAAGCTAAGGAGACTAATGTGACTGTAAGCCCCCCATCAGTGGAACTTACATTTCCCAATCCTATCTGATCCAGGCAGGATGCAGCTCTGTTACAGCTCCCAGCTAGAAAGTCTCGTTCTTTTGCTCAAGCACAAGGATTCCTGCTCTAGGTTCTGGAAGTCCCTAGTGAAGTAATACTGTTCTGGGGTTGAATAAAACACATGAGGCACACTGTTTCCATGACAGGTAAAATCAGAACCATGATCCAAGAAGAATTCAATGTCTGTTATCAGAAAACCACTGAATTTTGCAGCTCGCACCTATTTGTGCATACACAAGGTCCTTTCTCATTGGACAGGAGCTTCATTCTTACTTTTAAATGTGCTTTTTTTGTTGTGAAAATAGGGATACTGTTTTATGAACATAGCTTCTGACTTTAATTGTCCCAATCCCCAAGACATACCAAGGGAAACAAAGCCCTTATTTTGCCAAAGAAGGGGTTGATGGAAGATTAAATTTCTCTTCCCCCACTCACCTTACTGTTTCTTTTGGTAAGAAGAGAACTCTAGCAAGAGTGGGGAGAATATTCCAGTTTAAAACTCCCTCCACTAAATTAGTGGGTAAAGAAAGGCTGGTAAGGAACAGGAAATAAGACCCTTTGATTTTTCCCTGGAACAAAGAATGAATCATGAGAGAACCATTATGTGGTCTCAGGCTAGTAGGACTATGCACCACTCCTTACTCCAAGCAGGCTGTAAAGTTGCAATAAAAATAAAACCAAGTGTTCTTAATTTTGAAGCACTTCTCAAGATTGCTAAATATTCCTGAAATGAATTTTCACTGCTACATATCGGAACAAGGAAAAATACAACCAGCTACACTAGACTAGTCTTCCCAGAGCAGATGTGTTCTAAAAGTTAACCCCAAACTGTTACAAAAACAACACAATTGAGTTCAAAGAATGAAAAATGTCACTCTACTTCCTCTCATATGCAGCTTGATTTACTCTAATAATTGTATTTCCCCTGGATTAACACTTGTCAATTTAACCAACTAAGGGTTAGGGAAATGAGACAGGCTGATATTTCTCCACTCATTGGGTATAAACCTGCCTTGAAATACAGGGAACAACTCCAAATAGGAGTCAATAGATCAAACTCTCGTCTTGCCTCAGCAACCTCACTAAAGTTACTGGGGTTGTATAAACCTACAAAACAGACTGCATCCAATGAGTTCTTTTTGACAGTGGATACAAGTTTCTATGGAAGAATAGCCTTCTTAATATAAAGAATATCCATTATCCTTTTATTGACAACCAAAGGGCAGAAATAACATGAACATAATAAAGAAACAAAAGCCTAATTATAAAAGTAAGTTCGGTCAGCTCTTCTACTAAAATGTCTGTAGTCACACTACAAATATTGTATGGTAGCAGCAAAAGCACACACATTTGAAACAAAGGAGGCTAAGCATGCTTGCATGACAAATAATCTCATTAATGAAATAAATGGCATATTGCCAACAGAATACTGTCTACCTTAAACTTCTCTGTGCCATGGGTTTTTAGATCAACCCATTTCATGAGTTGAGAGTATTTGAGATTGCTTAATTGGCCCCCTAATAATCCGTTTTGTTTCTAGATTGATAGAATCACTTGTACTGCATCCGAGAACTGCTGGAAGATTAGGTTGGTAATGAGATTGTACCTTTCCCTATTCTCGTTAGTTTGTCAGGACAAATAATTGATGTGCCATTTTCTGTTCTTGCCATGAGAACGGATTAATGCTGTGGCATTTTCTGTTCACAATAAACTGTTTTCTGAGCTGTTAAAAAACAAAAACAAAAAAGCAGATTTAGCACACTAAAAAGAGGTTCCTACCACCCCCCACCTCCAGAAAATAAGGTGGATTTTCACTATGCTCCCTGTTTTTATACTTTTATACTATTCCCAACATACTCTTTTCTACATAAGAAAACAACATTTTCACGTTGGCTTATGGTGACATTTCCATGTTTTTACTTTTTTTGTTTTACATTGTCTACTTATTTTACAGACAGACCAAGTTCACATATTAGAGATTTGGATACTTATGTTCATGGTGTTCCACTAATCTGCACCATTGCTGGGAATTCTGTTTTCCATGGAACTTTATCCATGGAAAGAATTGCCCATCTGTCCACCACCTCACTGCTGCATACATTTATATTACAGTTGATAAGACACAGTGTATCATTCATTTAGCCCCTTGGCCAACTGATCAGCATGTGTGGACCATTAAAACCAGTTACAGTAGAATATATTCTATCATTCCAAGCATTTAATCTTTTTTTAAAAGTCAATATTTTAAGAAGTCAAGACAAAGAAACGTTTCCTTTTCCCAACGTGAAAAACATTATGTCCCAATGTCTCAAATAGTGACAGATATGTATCCCATAACATATCATGGGAGGAAATGGATATTTCATATAATTGAAGAGGCAAGATTCCTATCTTACCAGTGAAGCACGCGCAACTTTTTTTAAGGCCACACTGGCTTGAAATCTCAAACTTTGATCTCATGCATGGACAATATTTTTTTTTGAAAAAAAAACCAAAACAGATTTTTTTTCTCTCTCAGATAGGATAACTGAATCCATGATACTAAAGGATTCAATTGTAGAACTTAAAAACTTAATTTTAGAAAGGGTATAGAAATGAAAAAAATAGTATTAGGTCCAGTCAAATGATAAACATTTGACATATTTTAGTGTTTTAGAATGTGACAAGTGCAGCCGATAAAAATATGAAAATGCAGAGCAGCTTTTGGAAGTGATTTAAGATGCCCAGTTTAATTCACTTGTGATTTCAATGTCACCACAAACTTAACTGATGAAAACTTTACACCATCACATGTTCCTCATATAGGCCCAAAGTATATTTACATATTTTAAAGCACTTGTTTATATAAGTATGCAAAATATACATATATTGTATATATTCTACATTTCACCACAAACTGAGTCTGGTATTAAATATAATCTGTGTGCGTATGCATTTATATGATATAATACTTAGAGTGAAAAGAGAACAGATGTTTCCAACCAGACGTGAAGCAGTGGCGGGGGTGGCAACAGTCGCAAGCAGAGCAGTGGGTGGGGAGTGGTGACAGCTGCAATTGGAGCAGTAGCAGTGCAGCGTGGTGGGTGGCGGTGACTGTGCATGAGCTCCCTCGCATCCAGCCAGCCGGGTGGAAATTCCAGTTACTAGATTGTGCTGGTTAATAAAATCCCAGATAACAGGGATTCTACTGTATATTATTTTTCCCTTTTTTCTTGAATAATCCTATTAAAAGAACATGCAACTAGTCATTACCATATTTACTCAAATATAAGATGAGGCATACCCTCCCTAATCGGCATGGGGGAAAAAGCTCCCCATGTTATATTTGCATAGAAGAAAACCTCATTAAATGCACTTTCTATCATTAAACTGCTGCCAAAAGCAGCATGGGCTCAGTAATGGAAACCAACTATGAAGCTGATTGTAACCAACACTGAGCATGACTATAAAATGAATGGCCCATATTTGGTAAATATGCTGATCAAACCTACCTTTTTGGGGGGGAGGGGCGGGTTTGTTTTGTTTTTTTAAAGGCTTTTTTTTTCCCAAGTCAAATCAAGTCCAAATCCATGATTCAGTCCAGAGTGGCCCTACAACCAGCAAACATCCTTCATCCCCACCAGGGGCTTCAGATGTTTCCAATGTCTTTTGGCAGGCATCCTATGTGCAGGCCCAAACCCAGAGGCTTGGGGTTTAGATGCCCCCAAGTTTTGCCTGCTCTCAGCCATATGGTCACAGGAGCAATCTAGGGAGGAGCCTTCCATTTCCATAAAATGGGCTTTAAGCCCCAACACTTCAGTGGGTGGTAAACCATGCCAGAAGAACAGTTATTCCAGAGAGGTCTTAAGGAAAACTGCCTTCCTGGACCCAGACACATGGTGTTCCCCCTCATACTGATTGAACCCACCACAAGGATGGGTTGGTAATATCCATCTGAATATGATATATTGTAGTGCCTATTCCATGCAGTCCCCTTCCCTGCCATCTCTTTTAAAGTTATGGTGAGTTGTTATACTGAATACATTTTGACTTCCTCTTTACTCCCAAAGCTGAAATGACCCTTTCTTTCCCATTTACAATGATTTCAGTATCTTCATCAGTCTTAAATATCTGACAAACATCACCAAATGGGGCTCCAAACAGTTTACTCAGGATCCCTATTGCCTGCTCTCTTAGCTTGTCACATATGATTTCTTTGATCCCACCATCCATGAAGTGGAGGCAAACTAGGTTGCCCTGAGCCTCATCTGCATATAAATTTTTGGAGGAGTCCACAATTCATGTCAAGAACACACCACTCTAGTCAGCAGTGGGGGTTAATTAGCACCTACAACCTTTGTGCAGGGGTATCTGGAGTACACATACTGAGCAGCGCTGAGATATGGGGTTACCATAGCTTGAAACACTAGGTGCGTCTACACATTCATTAATGGGCTATACTTATGGTGCATTAAGTTTAGTGCCTGCAATAACAAGTCCTAAACTTAATGTGCTGTAATCACAGACACTTTTGTGATGCTTAATGCTCATTGGACTAATCTATTGCACATTAGCACAGGTTTTGTCAGCCACATGAATGTACAGTAGAATTAGTCCAATGGGCATTAAGCATCTCATGTAGATGCCCCCCCACTGTTGACAAGACTAGGGCCCAGTCCAATGAATGATATGATAAATCATGAGATCTTTAGATTTGTACTAATATTATAAATAGTTTGTACTATACCTAAATAGGTACAAAAGTGTGCTTAAATGTGTGTTTATGGAGTGCCTGTGCTAAAACTTGCACCAGACAAAAAAATGTATCAAGTCTGGGTGAACTAAATTACTATAGACATGTTTATTTCAAAGTTAGTGTTTTCAAATTTGCTTATCCCTTCTATGTTCTCAGGGAGAGCAGGGTCTGACGGTAATAGTGTGTGTGTAGAGGGCGGGGGTGGGGGAGGATGGGACACTTCAGGGAGAAGAAGTTGTCAGGGAAGAGGGCAAGGGGGCTACTTCTCAGATTTATTTTCCCTAATGTAGCAGTGGGAAGTGGGCAAATTCAAGGCAAGCCTCCAATAATTAGATTCTATACCTGGAAAATTATAACAAATGTATATATTTTCTATATATAGAATCTAATTATTGGGGGGTTGTCTTATGTTCAGTCACCTTATATTTGAGTAAGTATGATAAATTATCTGGGATTGTTCAAGAATTTAGAAAAAAAGATTTAAAATCTCTATTATATGTTACATAGTTTTGTCATAAAAGTACACACCAGTTTTGGTTCTTTATTTGTTTGTAATTTTTTGGAGTCTCTTTAATCTTTCAAAGTACATGTAAAATACTACTATTTTTACTTGTGTTCTTCATCTGCTTTCCACAGCTGTAAGTGACTATACAGGATGCAAAACAAGTTAGAATCAGGATCACTAAATATATGTAATTATTATAAATACACTTATTAGTTTAGCCTGGAAATAGGATAAAATTGTAATAATTTTTCCAGTGGCTGCCATAATACACACTTATTTCCATAAATTGAGCTTTATAAGAGAGTGTTTTCATGTGGAAAATGATTTTTTAGCTTATCCAGCTAACATCTAACTATTTAGTATGCCTTTCAAATGAGAAAAACTCACATTCCTATCTATGAAGCTTTGTCTATTCAGGCATCTACCTTGTGTTTGTTTTGAATAAAATGAAGAGTAGGCTCATCTGTATCGTGTTTTTCCATTCCTACCCAGAGCTGGCTGAAGGTCAAAGAATAAATTACATTTGCTGCAATATACTTTGATGGGGTAAATCAATACCCATATGATCAGTACCTCGTTTGACTCAAAACAGAGACCCAGACTGCCACTTGTATCATGAATTTTTGCCATCCTTTAAATTGTAGCCATCAAAGTTTTCCACTGTTAAGGCAATTGTGGTTTTTGACAATGTAAGAAAATATCTGTTCTACAGGAAAGAACACCCCTGTTTACTGTGGTTAAGAAAATCCTGCAGAAATTTTCCATGGATAATTTTTTTTTTCCTGCAAGTTTGTTAGACCAACTTATAGAATTCAATTTTACAAAATTAAAAACAAATCTAAATAAAGAGTGGTTCTCTATTAAATTCTAAAAAGCTTTTATTCAGTTTGTAGTAGAGTTTTCTAAGAAAGTTTCTAAGTGCTACCCCTTAAATTGTGTATTTCCCAAATGCAGTGTTTTGTGTGTATTTTTAAATAGCTAGGGCCAATTCTGAGGTTCCTTTTATTTATATTAGCTTATCCTATAACACACTATATCCTATCCATCATTTTATATTTAATAAGTCATCTAAAGCTTTCAATATGTAAAATAATTTTGCATAATCTGACCCACCTTCGGAAAGTTGTGGATTCTCCGTAATAGTTAGGAGATGTGATATGCCTTTTAAGTGCTTTTTATCCCTTTTAAGTATACCGCATTGAGAATAATTTCACTACTCTCCCCCTTTCCCGGAAGGTTCTTCAACATGGACATCTTTGGGATGTAGGGCTTATGTTTCTCAAAACATAATGCCCAATGACCCCTCACATAGCCTTTTCCTCCAGGAGCCTATAACAGCAGCTGATTAAAACTCAGAGAACACATTCTTCCAGACAAAATATTGCTTATTCACGATACAGTATGCAGATGGATAGGTACAGGCCTATCAGGGTAATTCCCCTGATCTAAACTTAATCTTTTCTCACAGGGATGCATTTGGTAGCCATGATGGTCGGAGACAAAAAGCAATGCAAAACTCTAGAACTCTTGGCTCAGAGATGATACCTTTTATTAGACCAACTAAGAAATCACACAAAAAAAAATTTTTTTTGCAAGCTTTTGGGTGCGCACACCCTTCCTCAGGATCAGGGAAAATTAAAGATGGTAAAATTCCCCATAGGTAGAAAATAAAAATTGATTTTAATAGGTATATTACACTGCAATTTACTTTTACATTGAAAATAAAACTTTATTTTAATAGATATATAGTAAAATACCTGTTTTCTGACATTCTACTAACTGGCATACTCTATTAACTGGCACTGTGCTGCTGCCACTATGCTGCCACCATCCACCACTCTGTGCCACCACCACTGCGTGCAACCACCCCACTGCCATCCACCACCCCGTGCCAGTGCTGCCGCCACATGCAAGCCACGTGCAACCCCCATGCACCACCCCCGCCACCATCCACCACACCACACAGCTGCTGCCATGTGCAAGGTCCCCCTCCGGCTCCAGTATTTTTAGATAACTAGCATTTTTACATTACCGACACCCGGCATTTCCCACGCATGCTGGATAATGGAGATTTTACTGTATTACATTGCAATTTACTTTTAGATTGCAAATAAAAGTTTTGGGTTTTTTTTACCTATGGGGACTTTTAATTCTCCCTGAGCCTGAGAAAGGGCGTGTATGCCTGAAAGTTTGCAGAAAAAGATATTTTGTTTGTGATTTCTTAGTTGGTCTAATAAAAGGTATCATCTCCGAACCAAGAGTTCTAGAGTCTTGCATCTTTTCTCACAAGATTTCATACATCCTGTTTCTCTTTCAATATTGTGTGTCCCTAAGTATCTCTGCCAGAGACCCCCTGGTACTCCCTAGGTGTCCCACAAAAACGCACTCACCTTCTTTTTCTATGGTAAAATTTTTGGGAAATTTACTTTACCTCTGGTCCTAGGTTCAGTCCAGGAAAAGTAAATTGCAAGCCTGGTTAAAGTGACACAGGATCTTTCCCCAACCCATTATTCTCTATCTGTTACCTCATGAACCCTAGGGTATTTTCTGAACTGTACCTTATTTTTGCCATGATTTTGTTCCTTGTTCATTTCTCTCATAATTGCAGGTTTAACTTCCTGCAGTCATGTAGGATAATGTCAGACACAAATATGTTTAGAAAGATATAAAATGTAAGATATCTATTAAAATAAAAACATCTGTAGCAATTTTCACACAAGATTTGGAATGAGTGATTTTTGCATCTGCATAGATGTCCAGCCCTTTCCTCACATTTCTCAGTTTAAAATAAGAGACTGATGAAATCTCACAGAAATCAAGAATCAACTGTAGTTTGGATAGGCCACCATATTTTTTTCCATGTCTCCCTCAACTGATCACCAATTCATCAGTCAGTCCCTACTGAGCAAAACACATAAGCACATGCCTAATTTGAAATCAGACGTGATGTTTGTCATAATGTATATACCCGTTTGAGTGCCCCTGTCACAATAGAACTGCTGAATGACCACAGTTATTAATACCCTTAGTTGGTATTTTACTTGTTGGATGTTGTATCTTAAACACACTTAAGAACTCAAAGGTATCAAATGTAAAACACGAGGGTGAACTATGCTTGGAGTGTGAGGGAGTCACGATGAACGCATGATCAAATAGCCTCAGCAAATCAGGGGTTACATGAGGGACCAGCCTCCTAAAAGTCAGCAGGTACACGGGACACATTTTGATTGGCTCTGTAGCTTATAAAAGGGGCAGAACACAAGCACAAGGGGGATCCACGCATCAGTTTGGAGAGGCCTGATCACCCTTTCCAGGATCCTGCGTCCACGAAATCCCTTCCCCCCGGACGCCCCCATCATGACTGGGTATACCATCCGAACGTGTTTAAGAGCTCTCAAGTTATCAGTGAGTTTAATCTTGAAACAGCTGTTAAGAAGTTTTTTTTTTCTGCCTAAACTGTGAGTAAAGCATTTACTTATCTCACCGCCTCCTTGGTGTTTTCTGTCGATGGAAGGAGAGACAGAAGAGGGAGGAATAAGGCCCCGAAACCCTTTCGTCCCAGGCCTGCTCGCATAATCTGGGTCCAACCACCCATTGTCAGGTTGAACATGGCGTCACAAACAGGATCTCCGGGGCAAAGGGAAGATGAGGACCAATTAGTCTGGTATTGCCTGTGGCAGAAACACTATAGACCTCCGACCACGAACGCTGATGATTTATGGGCCCACATGGCGTACCATCAGGCCCAGCAAGATGGGAGGATTGGGGGCCATGTCTCTATCCGCCCAACCGAAAACAACGGGGGTCCACTCAAAGAATGGGTTGTGGCCGGCCTCACCCCGGCAGCCTTGGGGTGTCTCCTCACTAGTCCCGCAGTCATATACCGACCACCCAATACGGCAGCGGAGGTAACAGTAGAGGGGTTATTGAGAGAAAACCCCAACCTAGAAACGCAATTGCAAACAGCGAGCGTGGAGTCACTGGAGCAGGCAGCGGGGGGCTCCGAGCCAACGTTCCAAAATGGCGCCGGCCGCATGGCACAGCTGCTAGAAAATGGCGCCGAGGAAAGTAAAGAGGGCACGAAAATCCCCCCGGGAGGCGGGCCAGCAGCATCACTACCCACGGCCCCGCCCTCTGGATTGACACCAATGGACAGCCACGCCTCCAGCCCACCCTTCGAAGTGAGGGAGAAAGAAAACCCACCCCCCTATGATGGAGGAAAGATGTATCCAGTGCTCCTGCCCGACATGTTTAACCCTCTCCTGGCCGCAGTTCACCCGATAGCACCGATCAAGCAAGTTACTGATGCACAGGGCGCAACTCGTGCCACTACCACATACTGCACCCGCACCCAGGAAGAAATGCAGGAGTTGTGAAGAGGATCAAAAATGAAACCTGGTGAAACCCTGGCTATGTGGCTGCTGCTGGCCATCATCGGAGTATCCTACGTGTCCTGGAACCCGAGGGTACACCCGTTGGGACTGACACAGGCGCAGAGCAATGCACCGTGGCCCCATCGTCATCTCAGTCACCCCGGGGATGTTCCAACCACCCTGGACAGTATTGAGGCATGTGTAGAGGTTTACGGGGGAATAGAGGCCATGACTTTCAGGCTTCTCCTCGGGCCACTGGCCGGTCAGCCGGCTGACCCACAGCCACAGGTCCTGATGGATTCCATGGTAAAAGTCTCGGGTGGGATGGAACCACGTCCTACGGCGTACCCAGGTCAACGCTGTCACCACCACAACGCCTCATATAAAGATAAGCCCCCCTGGAATGAACCAGCGCTTCAAAAGCCCCAACCATGGAAGCCGAAGCTCACCCCTAGATGAATTAGTCTGAGTCACTGTTCCACACCCTTGTCAACCACATCCGCGAGTGCACAAGGAAATCATCTGCAAACCCGAGCAGTATCCTGGCACCTACTCTGTGCTCCTAGAAGGCGATCAAACCCAGTCGCTCATCATAGCTCATCACAACTGGCTAACTCACCGCCCTGCTGTTCACCGATCATGGCCCCTCTTTTCTTTGTTTGTTTGTACGTTCATTTGTTTTGTTTCCTTGCAGGCCTGGCAGAGACGAAGCGGCAATCTACAGCTGCTCGATCACGAGATCCACCGAGCACCAAACCGCAGCACATCCAAGTCAACGCAGTGATGGCTGCCCGCTTGTATGTCGCGAGCG
>NW_005842159.1:1731518-1742372 GCF_000455745.1 Alligator sinensis | reverse complement strand
TGAGGTAGCTTTAATCAGATGGAAAGACCAAAGCTGTGCACTGATCAATACGCCAGCCCCCATAGGGATGCTATGGGCCTGCTCGGACGGGCAGCTTTATACTAACCTCCCAACTACCCTCCAATGTTTTTTGAGGACAGTAATGCTCTGCCCTCCTTTAAGTGTTAACACATCTCACCTGAATAGCCCGGCCATACTCCGTCACCATAAGCGACACGTTCCGGTGAGGAGTAAGTTGACACGGGGTGAGCTATCCAGCCAACATTTGGCATGGGCACTTGAAGGTTATTTTGCATGGGGAATAGGGATAGGTAAGGCGAGAGTCGCTATTGCCGAGTTAGCCGAACAAGTTGAGATTCTAGCCAATAGTGCCGAAACATCCCTACGGCTATTGAACCAACAACTACAAGCTACATTATATATGACCATGCAAAACCGCTTAGCCCTCGACGCAATATTGTTACACCAGGAAGGCGTTTGTCAGTTTCTTAACCTGTCTAAGGAATGCTGTTGTATTAGCATACCCAACGTTGCTATTCCATTGGAGGAGCAACTCGACTGCATGAAGCAGGTTGCCGCAGACACCAATAAAATTGCTGGAATTGGGAAAGGATGGTTAGCCGACATTTTTAGTTGGATAGGATGGGACACGTCATCCTGGTTGATACACTTGTTAACTCCTATTGTTGCCTTGTGTTTACCAATAGTCATTGTTATATGTTTGGGTTGTTGTATTTTACAGTTTGTTAAAGATCGATTTAAAAGTTATCTGCTTCTATTGTGACATGGTCAAGGGGGCATGTCATAATGTATATACCCGTTTGAGTGCCCCTGTCACAATAGAACTGCTGAATGACCACAGTTATTAATACCCTTAGTTGGTATTTTACTTTGTTGGATGTTGTATCTTAAACACACTTAAGAACTCAAAGGTATCAAATGTAAAACACGAGGGTGAACTATGCTCGGAGTGTGAGGGAGTCACGATGAACACATGATCAAATAGCCTCAGCAAATCAGGGGTTACATGAGGGGCGTGACCGCACGGCTGGCAGTCACAGCCTCCTGAAAGTCAGCTGATACACGGGACACATTTTGATTGGCTCTGTAGCTTATAAAAGGGGCAGAACACAAGCACAAGGGGGATCCACGCATCAGTTTGGAGAGGCCTGATCACCCTTTCCAGGATCCTGCGTCCACGAAATCCCTTCCCCCCAGACGCCCCCATCATGACTGGGTATACCATCCGAACGTGTTTAAGAGCTCTCGAGTTATCAGCGAGTTTAATCTTGAAACAGCTGTTAAGAAGTTTTTTTTCCTGCCTAAACTGTGAGTAAAGCATTTACTTATCTCACCGCCTCTTTGGTGTTTTCTGTCGACGGAAGGAGAGACAGAAGAGGGAGGAATAAGGCCCCGAAACCCTTTCGTCCTGGGCCTGCTCACATAATCTGGGTCCAACCACCCATTGTCAGGTTGAACAATGTTAACCACATCTACCCCTTGTATGCCATTTGCTATGGAATGTAGAACACTTTAAATACTGCTACTCCAATGGGCCTTTGACTTTTCACACATGACTTGGGCTTGAAGATAGACCTGAGTATATTCCTAAATGGTTTGCTAACACGTCCAAATCTGAGTTTCACATATACAGTAGTGTAACTGAAGGGAACAACTGGGGTACAGACCACGTACGTGTGAGGGGCATGGCACAAAAATAGCAGTTGTTGCATTGTTGGTTCAGCTGCTGCCACCAACAGCCAGCTGCAGCTGCTGCCCCATGCACTGCCACCCAGGGCATAGAAATGCTCAGTTATGCTTCTCTTATGCTCTGGCATTTAAGTGCTTAAGGACAAATGAAGACCTGGAAATTTTTAAACATCTGGTCCTTAAGGCTGTAGATAGTGATCAACAATCCAAGTATCAACAGCAAGTGCCACAGCTTGTTTGATCGCCAAAGTTTTTTCTATTTTTTTTGTCCAGTTCAGGGACATCAAGACGTCCATCTCTTTAGCGCATATGTGGCATAAACAGCAAGACACATACACATACCATATTTTTAATACCCCACTAATTCTAGATTACAAAGGTCCTGCTTTTCTCCTGTCACAATAAAGTTTCTTGAGTCATGATTAAAACGACTCAGTCACACACAGCTGTGAGCATTTTTCCTAGGAAATGTTTACAAAGCCATGTGTTTATTTTGATAGTTATTATGAGATTACTCAGTAAAATGAAATTTGAGATGTATTTTAATAAAAGCTAATGAGAAACTAGAAATACTCTCTCTGAAACAAGCTACCATGGCAAAAAATATATGCTAATGATGTAAGAATGCTCCATAGGCTTTTATGTTTTCTTATGCAGGTTCCTTTGCACAGATGTGCTCCCTTGATGTCTAAATCCAAGAGGTTACTGCAAAATATTAAAATACTTCCTAATTTTAAACAAGTTTCATTGTTCAGAAGGAACTCCCTTTGTGAATCAAGTTTCAGCATATTACTCCAGTATCTACACAACTATTTTCTTTTCATTCATCCTTTATAGGCTAATTTTGAAGTTTCAGATTGTATTGAATATTTGATATATCACCTCAAACAGCATCAAGGGGCACATTCAGATGAGCGTGCTCATGCATTTCCCCAGGGACAAAAAGTAGTGGCACATAGTAGTGCTGCTGCTATTTATCCCCAGAGAACGCCCATGCACACATGCTCTGGCATGCAGCAAGTTGCCCTGGTGTGGTAGGGGAAGCTGGGACCAGCCCCTGAGCTGGCCCCAGCAGCCCTACCTGGAGTCCTTACCTAGGCCACATGTGCTGCCCTGCTTTTTTCTGTTGCAGGTTTTTTTAACTTTGGGATTTCCTGTTGTCAAAAAACTTGACGTGCTACAAATTAGTGGCATGGTGAAAGTCTGCAAGTGTGGCATGTGTGGTTTGTGGTGCCACAAATGGATCTCCAGTGCCGCAAACTGCACGTGTGTGTTTATCTGGATGCATCCAAGATGACTAAGCTATAAATGAGGATATTTTGTTGTGAAAAAAAGAATTCAGAAATTCAAGGAAGCTGAAGTTGTAACAATTAACCTACAGTATATTATGTCCCCAGAAAGTTATGAGAAGTTTAGTTTGATAATACTAAGGTATTCTAAAAGTTTTGGGAAGCTGAACATTTGGGAGATATATAATTCTATATAGAAATAGGTGGTGATGTCTAATAAAATTATTGTTTTAACTACTACTGATATGTGATCTAAACAACAGTGAAAGACAGCCACATTGTAATGTAGGAAGAGTAGATGTTACAAATGAGATAGAAAAGAAGCTCATGGGAGAAAGAACCAATGAATGCCTGTGTAAGTAGGATTCTGGGGCAGAAACTGATGTAAGAATTCTTGCAACGACAATGTTAATGGGAGCTCTATGGATTTGGGAAAGACTGCCCAGAGGTTCACAGTCTCGGGACATATACTTTTATTTCCCCAGGCAGATTCAGTGAAAGCTGGGTCAATGTTAGGAAACTACTGGACTTGTGCCTCAGGCTTCCTAATTCTTTACATGGAATTATTCCAGTAGAAGTCAAACATGCACAAGAAACTCAAGTAGTTCCCTGCCCATTGAACTTAGCTACAATGGGCTTATTCATAGCTAACCATATATTATCAAAAGTAAGTTTTTTTAATTCTCTTTTTGCTAGCTGGGATCACATATAGCTATTT
Organism: Alligator sinensis; assembly: GCF_000455745.1. Taxonomy (NCBI): domain Eukaryota; kingdom Metazoa; phylum Chordata; order Crocodylia; family Alligatoridae; genus Alligator; species Alligator sinensis. Next base: position 1,738,655 of record NW_005842159.1, on the reverse strand, counting down.
TATGTCCAAGGAATATCATTTTTACTAGATAAATATTGGACTGAGATGAAATTCAGCTGAAATTCAGCAAGGACAAATGCAGAGTCCTGTACTTGGGACAGAATAATTGTATGTTCAAGTACAGAGGGGGAATTAAATGCTCTGCTGCAGTACTGCAGAGAAGGAATTGAAGGTACAGTGGAGCATAAGCTGAACAAGACCCAGCAGTGCATTCTTGTTGCAAAAAACCCTAACAGCATACTGGTGTTTATTCACAGAAGGGTCACTTGCAAATCAAGGGAAGTGATTCTTGTATTCTATTCACAACTGATAAAGCTTCACCTGGAGTACTGTAGCCAGTCTGGGGCCCCATACACCAAGAAAAATGAAGACAGATTGGGAAGAGTCTATCAGAGAGCAACAAAAGACTTATTAGGAAAGGATGAAAGAAATGGGGTTATTTAGCTTTGAGAGGAAAGATTAAGAGGCGATTTGATCAAAGTCTTCAGATGCCTTTTCTCTGTGGCTGTAGGAGACAGGACTAAGATCAATGGTCTCAAACTGTAGCAGAAGACATTAGTTTCGAGATTAAAAGAAACTTTTTTTTTTATTATAAGGGATGTCAAACATTGAAACAAGCTAACTAGGGAAGTTGTGGAATCTCAATTCCTAGAAATTTTCTAGAGCAGGTTGGCAGATACTTTGGCTGGTTTGGTTTAATGAGCTTGCCTTGAGTGGGGGAGTGACCTAGATGACCTCATTTGAATAGGAATTGTAGAAGGGCAGCAACTTACCTGTGGGGAGGGGTGGGGGTGACAAAGGGGTGAGGAGAGGATGCTGCTGCCCTCTGGGACAAAGCAATGCAGAGGAAAACAAACAACAACGAACACCCTGGCAGTTCCCCGGGTGGGCCTAAGCTCACCTAATGAGCTCCAGCTACCAGGAAGGGCTTCCCTGGCAACAAACAGGAACAGGAAATAAGAGCAACTGCTGAACAGCAGAAGAGGGGGATGAGAGAGAGAGGGTGAGGGAGCTGAGGGACAAGCACTATGCCTGAGTTGCTTCCTCCTAGGGTCCATGGGAAAAGGACCTCTCCTGACTAAAGAGTAAGGGAGATGACCAGACCAAGAGCAGAGGCAGGCAAGTCAAACCCTGCAGCCGAGGAGGGAAGCCTCCCTCCATCTTGGGGTCCAAAGACTAGAGGGGAACCAGATGGCGGGACTCTCATGCATTTTGTCTATTTAAAGGTGAATAGTTGCATTTGTGGCCCTGAAGGCAGTAGTTATACCAAAAGATAAGAGAAAAGTAGGAAAAAGAGATATGGACTCTATCTGTCCACTGGAAGCATGGGAGTGGGGGTTAGTGGGGGAAAGAGCCCTGAAGACAGACCCTACCTGCAGCCTACAGGTGACAGCAGGTCACAGCCACATGAGAAAGACCAAAGGTAGCCTCCTAGTTTCAAGAACATTACACCAAGTTGTAGTGGGTGAGGATTAGAGGGCAATTGAGAGTTGTGGCTATCTGATGCAGGGATTCCAGTGTGGGTAGGCCAGGGTCACCCATGGGCAAAGTGGTACATTGGTCAGGAAAATAACCCTCCAAACCAACAAAGTGGGGGTGTGGAACTGAGACACCTCATGAGTGAAGCCCCAGAAGGATGGAAACAAATACAGGAGCTCTAGTACCAGTAGGAATTATTAGCAGAATTGACCCAAGCTCAAGCAGCAGAGACCGAAGCAAATTCTATTTTGTTTAATAGAGAATTGAATTTGAGTGAGAAAACTGAGGAAGAGCACAGGCAATAGGACACCACACAGAAGAATTCTGGGTACTCTGCATGACAGGGGAAGATGATCCAGAAGCATACATCAAAAACTTTGAGAGAATGGCCATTTCAGCTGGGTAGGATCAATCCCAGTGGGCAGCCTGATTGAGAACTCTTCTGGTTGGGCAAGCCCAAGCCATGTACCAGAATCTTGTGCATTCAGATACTTTAGTTATGGGAAGGTTAAAGAAGCTATTTTATTCTGATTGGAAATTTCACCTGAACACCACTGACTGAGATTTCAGCCACAGGCAAAGCAGGGAAGAGTGGAAACCAAGAGTCCTTCCCCATTGCTAAAGGATAAAATAGAGAATTGAATAAGACCCAAAGGAAAAACTGTGCAGGAGGTACTTGACCTCATGACTTTAGAGCAGTTTTTATCGGATCTGGAGGAAAGAAACCAGCAGTGGTTACAGAGGCACTGGACCCACACAATGGAGGAGGCTTTGAAAATCACCAAGGATTTTGCAACAATGGAGATCAAACTCCAAAAGGAGTGCGGGGAAAAGAGTCCACCACCTCTGGCAGGGAAGACGGGGCAGGAACTGAAAGAACCATAACATAAAGCATGGAGACCACCCTTTAGGGAGCAAATATGCTATAAATGTGGGTTACCCAGCCACATGATGCAGGACTGTCCCTTCAGCAACTATGCTGTTGTGGGAGGGGGTTGTGGGGGCTGGAAACCAGAAGAGCTCAAGCATGAGGCATAGTGAAATGCCCACCCTCAAAACATGGACAAGGGGTTTGAGGAAAAAAAAAAAGCACAGGGGTACCCTACCCCATGGTGACTGTTGGTATGGGAGAACAAGTGATTAGTGCCATGCTGGATACAAGATGTGCCTAGATAATGATCCATACAACCATAATGCCAGCTCATGTAAGAGTGACAGTTACCCCTGTAAGCATGACCTGCCTGCAGTGGGAGACTAGTACCTATGAGTGCCGACGTGTACTTCTGACTGTAGGTTCCAGTGGATATCACCCCGGACCTCCCATGTGCTATGATATTGGGCAAGAACTGACCATATTTACACAAAGTCTGCCAGGCAGTACGTAAGGTAATTAAATCTCAAAAAGATGGGCCTTCCAAGAAGACAGGACTTACAGGAGTCCTTGCTACAGAAGAACCAGACCTACCAGAAGCCAGGGCTGATAAAGAGATAACCTCAAGAAAATGATAGACACTGGGCATTTTCAACAAGACCAGAAAGGAAGAAACCTTTAAGAACTTATGGGAGCATGGTATGACCAAGATTGATGAGGAAATCCTTTGGCCTGAGCTATCCCAGAAGTATCTCCAATTGGAGGTAAAAAAAAAAAAAAATTGCTATATAGGTGGATTAGGGAAAATTGGAGGGAGAACAGTGAGCTTAGTTGTTAGTGCCTCAAGTCTACCACAAAACCTTATTACACCTAGCCCACCAGTCCCCTCTCAAGGGTCATTTAGGCTGAGATTGCACACCTTACCAGACAATTTTATGGGCCCTGGCTCCATAAAAGGTGGGACTGTTTTGCAACACCTATCCCAAATACCAAGAAGTAACTCAGGTGCAACCCAAGCAGGTGCCACTACTGACAGTGGAGGAACCATTCAGCTGCAGAGCACTCAAAATAATTGGTCTGTTGCCAAAAAGCTCAGCAGGGTACCAGTTTGTGATGGTTATCGTGAATTATGCAACACAATTTCTCAACACCATCCCCCTCCATTTGATTACAGCCCCTAGAATTGCCACAAAGTTAATAAGGTTAATAAGGTTATCCTAGGGGATAAGCCTTCCTTCACAAATTGTGACAGACCAACGGGAGAATTTTTTGTCTGGTATGCTAAAGTAGGTATACAAAACCCTGTGCAATGAATAGATTAGGACCTCTATTTATCACCCACAAACTGATGGTTAAGTTAAGCATTTTAATAAGACACTCAAGGGAATATTAAATCTAGCATACAAGGGGACCCCAAGAAATGGGACCAGATGTTTCTGCCACTGCTCTTTGCTAAAGGAGGTGCCTCAGGCATTGACAGGCATCACCCCTTTTGAGCTAGTCTATGGTCATCAACCTCAAGGACTACTGGACATATTCAGGGAAGGATGGGAGGAAGAGGGCTCCTCACTGCCCCAAAATACCCCAAAACACCTAAAGGACTTATAAATGATCCTGGAGGCAGCGTGAAGAATGACTAGGGGAAACTTAATGGGGGCACAAGAGAGACAAAAAGAGAAACATAATGAGAATGCCCAAGACAGGGACCTACAGGGAGGTGACAAAGTACTTGTAATGTTGCTGGCCCATTCTAGCAAACTACTGGCCCGATGGCAGGGACCGTTTGAGGTTTTGAGACAATCAGGACCTGTAAGTTATGAGGTATTATGACCCAGACAACAGGTACTATATATAAACCTCTTTAAAAAAAATAGATAGAAGTAGAGGGTTGGATGCTGATCCCACATCCTGATATCAGTGAATTAGGGCCCTTAATAGCCAGAAAATGTTTCCAGACCAAACTAAACACAGTCCCGAAAACAGCACACAGCTAACCTGCAACTAAAGCAACAATTGAGGTGGGTAGAGAACGAGTATAGAGATAAGTTCCATAGAGAACCAGGGTTGACCGCAGTAATTGAACACCAAATTAAAACCCCATCTGGGGCAGTTGTTCATGAACAGAGGAGAAGGTTGCCCCATCATCTACAAGGCCCAGTAAGAGAGGAACTGGATCAGATGCTCCAGAAAGGGATAATCACACAACCTGTGGTGCAGCCCACTGGCAGTGGTTCCTAAACCAGATAGCATGCTACCATTCTGCATTGAATACCAACGTTTGAACTCCATAGTAACTTTCAATGCATTTCCTATGCCTCAGGTTGAAGAAATTCTCAAAAGGATATGACTGTTGACACTGGATTTGGACCCAGCACCTATGCCTTCGTTCCGGGAGGGCACAACGCTCAGACCGACCACAACACCTGCCAGTCGATAATAGGCGCATTTATTGATACAGAGTAAAAAAACCCCAAAAAAACAGCAATACAAACAAAAAATTCTAAATCTACCAATTCTAGGGCTGTCATCGGAGTCAAAGTACATCTGGTCAGGATGCAGGCTCCACTCTGAAGCTCTTTCTCTTAGGTGTCAGCAATCTGGAGGAGGCTCAAAGCCCCCTCCAGTGGGGTTCATGAGATGAGCTGCTGGTGTGTGCCCTCTGTCCATGGCATCCTCAGGGACCCTTCCTGGGAGACAGGGACAGGGATGGGAACCCTTCTTAAAGAGGAGAAGGGGAAGAAACAGAAAAGAGGGACAGGGAGGGATGAGAAGGAACAGGGAGGGAAGGGAGGGACCCTTTGTTAATTTCAAGTCTTTGCTTTTGTATTGTCCTTCCCCTTTGATGACTCCTGATGACTCTGCATCCATGGATATCTCTGGTTGGTTGTCTCTCTGTGGTCACACATCCATGTAGCTTTCTGGGCGTTCTAATTTGGTCTGTTCCCCCAAAACCAGGATTCAGCCCTCCCCTGCTTTCAGGGACCTTATAGCTGGTGTCACTTATCTAGTGTTATGGGACAGTATGGTACATACTTCTTTGGTTCCTAGGCTGTGTGTCCTTGTTGTGTTAGACAACCTGTCTGCCTTGAAGGCTGTGATCTCATATTATGGCATGCCCCCTTCATTCTCAGGCTGTGTCCATCTATTGGCCTTGTTGTGCTAGACAGCCCATCTACTTCCAGGGCCATGAAAATCTGTGCATATGTCTCCCAAGCTCTTTAGAAATCCATTTAACCCCTACTGTCCATCTTGATCCCTTTTAATGCATATACCTATAAACCAATTCCCAAAAAACAGGCTTCAAAATACTGTTTCTAAGCCAACAATGACAAGCTCAGTTTATATCAACACTCAATTTAATGAAGGGTTATTGGCAAATCCCAATGGCAGCCACAGACAGAGAAAAGGTAGAGTTTGGTACCACTTGGGTACTTTTTGAATTTCAATGTATACCCTTCGGGTTACATGGTGTGGCAGCAGTGTTCTAACACTTGATGAAAATAGTCCTAGCCCCACACTATGCCTATGTAGCCTCATACATTGATGATATAATAATCTTCACCACAAGTTGGGAGCAACATCCCCTAGCATTAAGGGCAGTCTTAAGGAACTCTGCACAATGGGGCCAACCGTTAATCCCAAAAAGGACAAAAGGAGACTCAATACCTAGGATTCTAGGTGGGCTGAGGAAAGGTACAACCTTTGATCAACAAAATTGTAGCACTCAAGAACTATAGGCTACCAGCAACTAAGAAACATCTTTGATCATGCCTGGGGCTAGACCGTTATTATTGCTGGTTCATACCACAATTTTCCAAGTTACCAGCTCCCCGACTGACCTCACCAAAGGCAGGTTGCCAGAACCAGTGCAATGGGCCAATGTCATTATGGAAACCTTTAAGGGGGTAAAAAAGGCATTGTACCACAAACCAATATTGTTCACCCACGATTTTGAGATCCCATTTACTTTATAAGCTAATGCCTCAGGGATAGCTCTTAGGATAGTACTCACCCAAGACTGGGGCGCAGAAAAAGTTCCAATTGTGTACACAAGCAGGAAATTTTAGGAGACTGAAATGAAGTATTCCACCATAGAAAGATAATGTCTAGCTATAAAGTGGGGTATTGAACTTTTCCATTACTATCTGCTGGGCCAACAGTTTACATTAGTGGCCGATCATGCCCCTTTAAAGTGGTTGCAGAGGAATAAGCAGACAATCCCCAAATCATGCAAGGGTCATTAGCCTTGCAACTTTTGTGTTTTGCAACAGAGAAGAGGCACATGATTGTGAATTTCTTTTCCTGTCAGTATGAAACTAAGACAGAGACAAAGCCACCAAGGGTATTCATCCAATATGAAAAACCCAGTTGAGAAGAAGTATAGGTGGGGTGATAAAATCACATGCCATTCTAAATGGGGGGTGGGGGGAAGGGGTTGTAATAGGAATGGTAGAAGGCAGGAACTTATCTGTGTGTGGCAGGGGTGACTACGGAGTGAAGACGGGATGCTGCTGCCTGCTGAGACACAAAGCAATGCAGAGGAAAACAAATAACAATGAATGCCCTGGCAGTTCTCTGGGTGCACCTAAGCTTGCCTAATGAACTCCAGCTGCCAGGAGGGGTTGCCCTGGAAGAGAACAGAGACAGGAAATCAGAGCATATACTGCAGTGTTTCCCAACCTTTTGGTTCCGGCAGCAGACTTACCAGGCCTCTCCCATCCCACAGCACACCGGCTGAATGTGGAGCAGGTGTGGGAGAGGTGGTAAGCAGCCAGAAATGGAGGGGG
>NW_005842159.1:1696991-1731463 GCF_000455745.1 Alligator sinensis | reverse complement strand
GCCTGTGTTTCCATGGCAGCAGGAGGCAGGGTGGGGGGTGGCTCCGGCCAGCAGGGGGCATGGCTCCAGTCCAAAAGTCCATGGCGCACTGACTGAGAAATGCTGAGCAGCTGAACACTGCAAGTGGGGGAAGAGAGAGAGGGCGAGGGAGCTGGGGGACAAGCACTATGCCTGAGTTGCTTCCTCTCCGGGTTCATAGGAAAAGGACCTTGCCTGACTGAAGAGTGAAAGAGAGGACCAAACCCAGAGCAGAGTCAGAAAACCAAACCTCGAAGCTGAGGAGGGAAGTCCCTTTCCCTCTTGGGGTCCAAAAACTAGAGGGGAACCAGATGGTGGCACTTTCATGTGTTTTGTTTATTTAAAGGGGAATAGATGCATTTGTGGCACTGAAGTCAGTAGTTAAACCAAGAGATAACAGAAAAGTGGGAGAGAGAGAGATGGACTCTATCTATCCACTGGAGGCAAGGGAACAGGGTTTAGTGGAGGAAGGAGCTGTGAAGACAGATCCTGCCTGCAGCCTGTGGATGATAGCAGGTCACAGTCACGTAAGAAAGACCAGATGTAGCCTCCCAGTTCAAAGAACATGTTCCAGTCATGGAGACAGAGCTGTGGTTGTCCAGTGCAGAGACGTCAGTGCAGGTACACCAGGGTCACCCATGGACACTCATGAGCTCCCCTCCAGTCCTATTATATTATGAACCTAATACTATCTCTGTTAGACTAGCTTTAGCATCAGAACAGAAAAGAAAAACGTGCATTTAAAATAACTTGAAAAATATATTTAAAAAATCAGAAATGTTTTTTCATTTCATGGCATTAAGCAGTTGGACATAAGAAAAAAGTGTGGCTTTTTACATTTTTATTAGGTACACATCATTGAAATGGGGAACAAAGCACAGACATTAGAAACAGAAATTGTTTAGCATCTTTTTAAGTGCACAGTAAACCACAACAAAAGTAAAGAGTAGTTCCTATGCAGTAGTTGTGCATGAGTTTTTAAATATGTAGTATTTAATGAATCACACCCCACACACACACATTCTTCCTATTATTTCTCTTCTAAAAATTCAGATTTGTCTGCATAACATTGTAACTAAGTGATGCACCCTAGCCTTGGATTCATCTGACTGAAAGCAATTGTCACCTGTCCCACATTTCTGTAGCACTTTAAAACTGGAGAAGAAACACTTGTTTTAATTTCAAGGCTGTACCATAACTTCATGGTCCAGATCTGACCTTTCTGGAACAACAATGGTTTGAGTAGTAAATTTCAAAGCTTCAGTAAATTGTTCCATCATTGTGCTATTTTTGACATATGATTAATCCACAAAGTTCACATGACCCCCAGTCTGCAATGGGAGTTGCCACTGATAAGGATGGTACATCTTTCTGTTTTGCTGCTATGTTCAGAAAGCCATATTCAAACTTGTGTAGCTTATGGCAAATACATTACTGTTGCCCTGGGGCTGCTGTAACTTGGACTTTTTTGTTTTCTGAACACATTTCAAAGTTTGGGGATTTTCTTCTTGAAAAATAGTGCATATTTTATATACCATACAGAGGAATGCCCTGAGGCTTATCTCTCAGATGAACAGCATATCAAGGAAAGGTCCACTTGCACATAGTCCTTAATCATTCACAACTTGCATTATGCAACACAAGTAATTTCCAGAGGTTTTCCCCAAGTAAAATAACTGCATTTGATAGAAGTGGCAAGAACAGCTTTTTTGTTGAATCATGTATGAGATGATCTTATGATTAATCCAAAGAATAACCCTATACTAGAAGAACTCCACATTTTGTGATCTGGATGTAAGCAATGGGGTTCTAAGAATCTAGTGGTTCTGTAACTGAACAGATATACTGCAGAAGGGCTCAGATTAGGAAAGAAAAAAATCAATAAGAGTGTCAGTTCACAAACTGAAACCATGTACAAGCGAAGTCTGATTAAAAGGCATATAATAGGGTGTATTCTCCTTTCACTGGATTAGAGATTTGTGTGCATCTCCTTAACAATAACGGGAATTACATATATTGAATTCCTGTGGTGGTGAAGAAAGTAAGCCAAAATCTGAGTCACAAGCTGTCTTATAAAATATTGTCTATATACTTATTATGTGATAGTTATAGAAGCATATTTTGTTAACCTTATCTTCATGGTTTTCTGTATCTTTGAGTACAGACACAGGTACATGCAGTCAGAACTTTACCAAGTTTCATTTCTATACATAAATCTTTTAGGGTGACACATATAATGCTTATCTGACCATTTTACAATTAAGTCTTACATTGGCTCTCTAATATATAACACCTCCTGCCATTTATTCTGAAAAAACTGGAGATGGTACTTAGGCCTGGCAAAAAATAGTTGGTCCTCACTCATGTTATCTAGACAGGATCATGCCCCAAGAAAAAATAAATAAATAAATAAAAATAAAAGAATCAAACTTGCTGTATATTAAGATATTTGTTATTGTCTTGCCAGTGAGATGGATGAAATAAAAAACAGTGTGAAATGGCATTCTTTCAACTGGTGCTAACCCAATTCCTTTCTGAGTTCTGAAAATTTCCTAAGTAAATATAACATTAATCCTCACTTCTTGTCCTAAACTATTGCAGGCTGCTGGTGTTATTTTATTCAGACATTAATTATATCCATCCTTCCCCGAGAAGGCTGCATATTGGAGGTGAGGTAAGTGACACATATATTTGGAGACATGTTCTTAAATGTTTTAGGCAATCTTAAAACACTCCCTTTAGTGCAAAGTCCAACTTAAATCCTCTTGGGATAAAATGCATAGGCCTAATTATACATCAGGGGGGCTACAGGATCCAGCAGAGGATAAAGCCAGGTGGGGCAGCAATCCAGGGGCCTGGGGGAGCAAACGGGGGTGGGGTGGAGCATGTGGGCCCTGCAGGGGAGGGTAGCCCCTGTTGGGGGGCCGTGGCCCCTGTGGGGGACTGTAACCCCTGTGGGGGCGGGGGGGCATAGCCCCTGCGGGGGCTGTATCCCTTGTGTGGGACAGCAAAATATATATTCATGTATTCATGGAACATGTATTTAGAGTTCACTTTATCATTATGAGAGAGACACAAGTAGTCTTCCAAATTGCTTTAACACTGTAGATATATCAATAAAACATTGCCCAACTGATCACTGTCTCTCTCTCTCTTTATAGTGGTCTTTTGTTTTAGTTGTGGAGGAACATGGATTTTCGGATATTTTATAGTGACTTTGGGATATTTTTTATCAGGGATTTTTCAGTTTTCCAATAGGGAACATCAAAATTCCTGTTAGGGAGGCCAGTGGCAGGACCCTGCCTGCTCAGACCTGGCACCTTGGACACAGCTGGCTGTGGCAGAACTCCTGGTCAACTGGGGCCAGGAGGACATGCCTTGACAGTTCAAAGCAAGCCACCATACCCGGAACATCTTCCAGGCCAAAGTTGCTCAGATGGCCAGGCAGGGGTCACACATGGCAGTAGTGCTGCACAAAGGCCAACTGTGCAGTCACAGCCCACTGGCAGCTGGCCCAGAGGGGAAGATGCCTCATCCGGGGCTGGCAGGTGGCAGCAGGTCACAGCCAGGCAGCAGCCCCCACTGCCCGACTGCTGCAGTGGGTAGAGGGTGCAGGGAACTCTCAGGGCTGCTTCAGCAGTTCAGTTGGCACAAGGGGTAGTGTCCCCAGGTACCAATTGCCTGGGCCTCAGAAGCTCTGGAGAGCGAGTAGCCCTGAGTTACTTGCCAAGGTAGATTTTTGTACTGCTGGAGCCAGGATAGGGTAGCTTTTTATACTGCTAGGGACAGGACAGGTGCTGGCCCCGGGCTCTAACTCCCCTGGCTGCAGATCTGGGAGGAGCCAGGCAGGGTTATTTGCCCCAAGTGGCACAATTTGTTCCAGAACAAAATGCATGTCTGAGCAGATGTGCTGAGGCAAAAATTTGCACCACTTCTATTTAAGCTGCTGCAAGCGCATGTGCTTGTATGTGTGGATGAGCCCAGAGAAACTACAAATAGGCACAAACGTAAAGAAATTTTATTTGCAACCTCTCTTCCCAATGCCACAGTGTGTCATATGGATGATGTTTCCTACATATCTATCCACATTTTTCACATTGCCACAAGTCCTAAAATTTGCACTATTCCTTCCCAAACCTTACCTAAATAGTGGCCTGCCCGAGCCCTTCCCCACCCTTTACAGAAAACATGAAGATGGGGCTGGCAACTAATGACCACACAAAGTTGAAATGGCAGCCACATGCTAGAACCATCTGGTGTCATGCACAGTACTCAGGATGGCTGCTATGGCTTACATAAATCTTCCCTGTGCCCACTGCATTCATAAGAGGATCCTCATAGAATCACTGAACAGACGGAGAGAGATGTGACCTTACCAGGCACACACTTCTCTAGCCATTACAAGGAAAATGTGGCAATTTAGTGCAGATGGCCTCATCTAAATAATGAATGAGCGGAAGCAGGCCATTCTTCAGGTTCTCCAAAATTAAATGGGGGAGGATGAGCATCTAATGGTACAGAGCTGGGGAGAGAAAGAAGTCAAGTTTTCCCTGGGATAGGGATTCAGTTACAGCTCCCACAGAGATCAGAACTCAAACACATCTCCAGGCATTTATCAACTGCCAAACTTTGCAAACAGCTAAATTTCACATTTTCTGGCCCACAATAAATACATCCAGTAAGGGTTTATTGGATGAACGGAGTGGACTGTAAGGTGGATAGAAATTGGCTGGAGCACCAGGCTTATAGAATACTAATCAATGGCTCAATGTCTAGTTGGCAGCCGGTATCAAGTGGAGTGCCCCAGGGCTCAGTCCTGGGGCCAGTTATTCCCCTCTATTCAGCACTGATGAGGAGTACTGTATTCAGTTTTGGGCATCCTTCAACTACCTGTAGGGGGGTTTGAAGGAGGATGGAGCTAGACTGTTCTCAGTGGTGGCAGATGACAGAACAAGGAGCAACCATCTTAAGTTGCAGAAAGGGAAGTTTAGGTTAAATATTAGGAAGTATTTTCTCACTAGGAGGGTAGTAAAACACTGCAACAGGTTACCCAGAGATGTGGTGGAATCTCCATCCTTGGATGTTTTTAAGACCCGGCTAGGCAAAGCTTTGGCTGGGATAATCTAGTTGGGGCTGGTCCTGCTTTGAGCAGGAGGTTGAACTAGAGGACTTCCTGAAGTCCCTTCCAACCCTAATTTTCTATGATTGTATGAAAAGCCGGGCTTATCTTTTAAACACTTGATCAGAATACAAGAGATCTGGTTTGATTCCTGGCTCTACCATTGTCTAATGCTTGTTCTTCCACCCTCCATTTTTTCTATTTAAATTCTGAATTCCAGGTAGGGATAGTCTTTCAATATGTATTTGTACCATAGGAAGGCCCATAGGTAATGATAAGATATCATTATTAACAAGCACAGACTCCCTATTCAGTAATGCATGAGAATTCATAGATTTCATTTCCCACTGCATTCATAAGAGGATCCTCATAGAATCACTGAACAGACGGAGAGAGATGTGACCTTACCAGGCATACTCTTCTCTAGCCACTACAAGGAAAATGTGGCAATTTAGTGCAGATGGCCTCATCTAAATAATGAATGAGCAGAAGCAGGCCATTCTTCGGGTTCTCCAAAAATAAATGGGGGAGGATGAGCATCTAATGGTACAGAGTTCGGGAGAGAAAGAAGTCAAGTTTCCCCTGGGATAGGGATTCAGTTACAACTTCCACAGAGATCAGAACTCAAACACCTCTCCAGGCATTTATCAACTGCCAAACTTTGCAAACAGCTAAATTTCACATTTTCTGACCTACAATAAATACATCCAGTAAGGGTGGACCGGATGAATGGAGTGGACTGTAAGGTGGGTAGAAATTGGCTGGATCACCAGGGTTATAGAATACTAATCAATGGTTCAATGTCTAGTTGACAGCCAGTATCAAGTGGAGTGCCCCAGGGCTCAGTCCTGGGGCCAGTTATTCCCCTCTATTCAGCACTGATGAGGAGTACTGTATTCAGTTTTGGGCAGCCTTCAACTACCTGAAGGGGGGGTGGGGGGGGCTTGAAAGAGGATGGAGCTAGATTGTTCTCAGTGGTGACAGATGACAGAACAAGGAGCAATGGTCTCAAGTTACAGCAAGGAAAGTTTAGGTTGGATATTAGGAAGAATTTTCTCACTAGGAGGGTAGTAAAACACTGGAACAGGGTACCCAAAGAGGTGGTAAAAGCTACATCCCTGTAGGTTTTCAAAACCCAAGTAGACAAAGCATTGGCTGGGATGATCTAATTGGGGATGGTCCTGTTTTGAGCAGGGGGTTGGACTAGATCACCTACTGATATCTTTTCCAAACCCTAATTTCCTATGATTCTATGATTTTGTATAGTCATAGTGAAGTTGCTATGTGCATTAAAGTAATACATTTTATTTAGTGAATGCAAATCCACTAAGCAAGCAATAGCCTCCTTGTTAACTAAGTTCAAAGTTTTTAATCCAATTTATAATCTCAGGTTTCTACTAGAGCTGTGCAAAATGCCTGTTTTGGATTCGACCCTTTTAGAGGGACAGTGACTTGTTTCAGTGTTTAGGATCACCGTTCTGTTTCAATTCAGCTGAATCAATTTCAGACTTTCAATGCTGTTTCATCTCTGATTCAGAGATTCAGATAGGCCAGGGAAAGGCAGGCACAGCCGGGTGGCTGCAGGTTCTCCCATGGCTCCTCCATCTGTGCCTGCCTCTTCTCGGGTGGGGGGAACCATGGGGAAGCCCCCATGGCTGCCCTGCCTGTCCCCAGCCTCCCAGCACACACACAAAAAGAAGGCCCACACACACCAGCTGTAGCAGCAGTGCTCAGGGCCTCAGAGGGCAGCAGGGACTGCCTCCACCACCTGGCACCCATATGGCAGCTGCCCCATGGCATGGGTGCCACGTGCTGTCTGGGAGCTGGGGCCACTGGGAATAAGCAGTGCCAGGCTCTGGCTGACATGTGGACCTGCCTCAGCTCCCAGACAGTGCACAGATCCCTGCCAAGCTGCACTGCACCTGTGCCATGGGGCAGCTGCCATGTGGGCTGTTTTCTTTTTCTTTTTAAGTGGCTGGAGGTTGGGGCTAGGCAGGGGATGGGGCCAGGCAGGGCAGCCATGGGGGCTTCTTCTGTGGCTCCTCTGGCTGTGCTTGCCTCTGCTCCAATGTGGGGGAGCTGCAGGAGAAGCCCCCATGGCTGCCCTGCCCACCCCCAGCCTCCCAGAACCTTAAAAGGAGGGCTGTGTTCTGTATTCCAGGGGGGCACCTCTGAAACATTGCAAAACATCTGAAACATTTCCAAAATGTTTTGGATGGGTTTGTTTCATTTGGAGATGTTTCAGAGCCTTCCGTTTCATTTCTGATTCAGGGCACTAAAACTGACTGAAACACCTCCCAAAAAAGCCCAGTTCCTGAAGTTTTGCACAACCCTAGTTTCTACAACTGGTGCCCTGCAGCAGAGGTGTAGCACGGCAAGTCAGTGCCTGGATATGCCTCTCACTTGGGCAAGTTCTTTCACATCTGTGCTTGAATTCACTCATCTGCAAAATGGAAATAATGTGTAGAAAGTTCCATGAGATCTATAGATGAACAATACTATGTAAGAAATATATCTTATTATCATCACAGCGATCCCTCATGGTCAAGGATGATCACTCCCATGGATCAAGTAAAAGATTGTAGATGAGTCCACTGATGGCTAAGAAAGCTAATCCTAGAGCTGCAGACTCTCCGGCAGATGCCACAGGTGGAGGTTAAAGGGAGGGTCAGATTTCTTGATCCTTTTTCCTTCCTTTTCACTTCCATCATTGTTCTGCCTCCAGGGTGAGATGGTTTTCCTCAAAGTAAGATATACCTTCTCTCACAAGGCTTTAACACATAGCCTTGTCCCAGGCTAGTTTTTCCCTCTTTGTCATGTCAATACCATACTTTTAAACGTTCACCTTGAAGGTTTTCCTCTGTGTGTTCCTTGTCCTTGGCTGAGCTGGGAGTATAACAGCTGTTTTGGTATATATACATCAGACATACATACACAATGCCCTGTCCACTGAAGCTGATGTTAAATAATAAATGCTTCCATACTGGTGGTGTTAATGTTGGTGAGGACACAAGAATTTGTGTGACAATCCTCCCACTTTATGCCAAGGATCTTGAGGAGATAGTGCTGGTGAAGGCATTGCAGGCTTTTAAGGTGGTCCAGGGCAGACTGGTGAAGAACCTTTGTTTTTCTGGTGTTAAGGGTCAGTCCCAGACACTAGTATGCTTGAGAGAAGCAGTTAAGGGCCATTTGTAGGTCCTCTTCAGTATGTGCAATGACAGCACAATTATTCACATGCTGGAGTTCCACAATCAGTAACTTTGGTTTTGGCATGGATGTGGGAAATATTGAAAACATTCCCATCTATCCTGTACTTACTACCAATGCCATGTGGTAGATGGTCATAGATAAGCATCTTTATGACCACACCAAAGATGGAAAACAAAATTGGTGCGCCCACATAGCCCTGCCTGATGCTTTTGAATGGGAAAAGGCTCCATAGCAGAGCCACTGCATAGGATAGAGTTAGTCATCTCATCATGAAGAAATCTTAGGTTGGTGATAAATTTCCCTGGGCAGCCAAACTTTGATGAGATAGAGCCTCACTGTTAACAGATTTTAAGGCTTTGGTTAAATCGATAACGGCCATATACAGTTCCTGTTGCTTTTGGCATTTTTCATGGATCTGCTAGACTGCAAAAATCATATCTATGATTCCTTTCAAGGATCTGAAGCCACATGGAGACTCTGAAAGGATTTCCTCAGCAAGAGGGAGCAGTCAGTTCAGCAGAATTTAAGTGGGGATCTTCCCAGAGATGGAGAGGAGGGCAATACCTCGATAATTTCCACAGTGAACCTTACGTCACTTTTTAAAAATGGTGACAATATGGGCATTCCTTAGGTTAGCAGGAATTGCCTGTGTTCCAGGTTTTATGAAACAGTATTTATTATATAGCTCTGTATAAAAAATGGCTGAGTAACAGGAGTCTAGGCCTTTCAAAAAGTGACAGTTAATTCCAGCAAGGACTTTAAAACAAAGAAAGCCAGATAAACTGATGTCATTATTTCTGCTGCAACACTACTTCCTTCCGCTATGCATTTTTTGTACCAAGACACTGAAGCAAATTTTACTGCTTTTTTTAAAGTGTAATGTCAGTTGTCTTTCAATGTTCAGAATTCACTCCTGTCTCTCGGGATTTGTGCGCTGTGGTTCAGAGTGATAATTTTCTGCCTCACTTACAGAAATCTCAGCTGTTTGTCTTTGGGGTTTACATGGATGAGTGACTGGAAGTAGTAATGCAATATAAAGTTGGAAAGACAAAGTATGTTTGTATTAAAGAAATATCATAATATAAAAATGGTATAGCTAGCAGCAAAATTTCCCCTTAAAAGAGCTTGTGACAGGAATGATATGTTGCATTCTCATTCAAAGTTACATAATCTATGTTATGTTTCTTTACTCCATTCTTTGGGGTATAGTTTCAGTTTCGTTCAGAGAATGCTAGAGATGATCAGCACTGAGAGTCAATGCCATTAATAAGAGTCTAAACCCTTTTCACCCATAAAATAAATGGAATTTTGTAATAACCCTGTTTAGTATAAATAAGTTATACTCTGTCTGCTCGTACATTCCCAATGGAATATTAATGTGAGAGGTTACCTTTTCCTATTAGAATTGAAATTTCTTAAAACCAAATTCTCTGCATCTCTTAGATTCTAAGAGAACTTATTAGAAAGGCTGTACAGGAGATACAGGAACATTAGTGTGGTTTAAAAAAAAATGATAAAACTCTCTCTTAGTTTTTTATTCTGCGATATTACTTGAGCACTTTCCCTGTTAAGATGATTTGCAGCAGCATAGTCCTGATGGACTTCACAGAGGCTCCAACCAAGTAAGTCCAGGGCTGGCCTTAGGGAAAATGGTGCCCTGGGCAAACTTATATTTTGCACCCTTTCTTTGAGTTCAAGCATGTAGTAGTATTAGCAAAAGTTTCAGAAATAAAGCCCTAATGTCAAAATTTGTATTTTAAAAATAATTTACTTAAAAAAAATACAAAAGCAGAAATGACATAAAATTCAATTCAATTGGCTTAGACGTGCTGATTGCTGCCTGTTCTGCACTATCCAGCAGGTAGGGGTGCCTCCTCCTCATTGCCAAACATCACAGCTGGCTAACTTCCACCCCACCATTTAAGTCAGTGCCATTGCTGCAGACAGAGGCAGATGGGCAGGGGTATGGGTTGCAGTCCAATGGGGAAGCAGAGTGGCACGGTGCACCAGGCAGGCAGGAACTGCTGCTGCTGTGATGCAGCAAGGTGGGCAGATGGGAACAGGTGCCACCTCGCCTGCATGCGTCCAGCCTGTCTCCTCCTGAACAGCAACTAGAGGGTGTGCTGGGCTGAGGACTGCTCCCCCTGCCTAGGGCAGGGCCAGGATGGGTGAGGCAGTGGGACAGTATTGCTGAGAGTGTGGGCTGCTCGTGTGTGTGTGTGTGTGTGTGTGTGTGTTTGAGCATGTGTGCACATGTGTGCATGTGCGCAGCACACCCTTGACCGTGGTATCCCAGGCAATCATCCGCATCACCCATCTGTAAGGCTAGCCCTGAGTAAGTATATCCATTCCAAGCAAGTTTACAGATCAACACTTCACCCCAAATACTAAGCTTAATGTAAAGCCCAGTGAAGTTAACACACACTTTTAGGTTTAATGGACTTTGAAAAAAACTCTTTTTCTGGTGTGAAAATTTACACCTAAACAGCTCTGATTAGGAGTAACGAAGTATACTCTAAATGGAGAAGGACTGAAAATATCCAGTTTTCTTTCTTTATTTTTTTTTCCAATGGGCAAGTCTACACATTCATGAATGCATATTAAATACTGCAGGGGTTTAGGTTGTAGCCGTGTTGGTCTAAGGATATAGGCAGACAAGGTTTCGGGTTCAAAAACCCTTCGTCAGGCTAAGGAAGCTGCAGCAGTTGGTGTGTGCTCTTCCTGGATGCAATGAAAAGTAAAGAAGCCAGGGGCTGGGCTGGGCTGGGCTGGGCTGGGGAGTCAGTTGCCAGGCAGATTGTTGCTGTTGAGTCTGGCTTCTTTCTTTTTCACGTTGTACAGTTTCCATTTCAGACAAAGGGTTTTTGAACCCGAAAGCTTGCTTAATAACTATTCTCCAACCATTTGGGTTGGTCTAATAAAAGATATCAAATTCACCCAAGGAACCTTGTCTGCCTATTAAATACTGTGCATTTAGTTTAGTACAGTAAAAGTTCTGTTATCCGGCATCTTACAAGCTGGCATGATCAATTAACTGACATGCCAGCTTGTAAAATAAAGTGAAACTGGAAGTGCCCACCATGGCACTTCTGGTTTCTCCAAGCCTCCAGGGCCTGGGGAAAAGCAGCCTGCACTGCAGAGTCCCCATGGCCTGGGGGCATAACAGGCTGTGCGGGGCCTGCCTCCCTCTCCCACAGAGCCTGGGGGAAGGGCGGTGATGCACCAGGAGGAGCAGCAATGCTGCAGGAGGGGCAGAGGGATGCCCCAGACGTGGCAGGAAAAGCGGTGGCCCAGGCCGTTCAATTAACCGGCATATTTTGTTATATGGCATCCCCCATTCCTGGGGGATGCTGACTAACAGAGCTTTTACTGTATTTCCTTAATGAAGGTTTGGAAACAAAACAAAACTAAAGTATCATTTTATTAACCAGTTACTAGAGTTCCTGCAGTGGCATTGGTGCAGTTATTTAATGATGCTTACTGCCCATTAACCAAATAACACTGCACAGTAGGCTATTAGCATGGCTTTTGCCGTCACACACTACTGCGCAGTGATATTAGGCTAATGTGTACTAAGTGTCTCATGTAGATGCACCCAGGTTCATATTTTAATCAGGTTGGATGATTACATTAAATTAATCAATATTACCTTTGCTTCCTACATAGTATTCATATATTAATGTTTATGATCTTGTACTGCGATCTCTTTTCTATCCAGCTCCATGCTTGTTTTCATTCAAACAGTGAATACACTTGTTTTTCTTTCTTAATTTCATGTTTTTTCCTTAAGAACAGATTTCTGTCCCTACTACAGTTTGTAGATCACTTCTGACCCCAGTTCTGTTCATCCTAATTTCTTTTTTTATATTGTATTTACTCGGGACACTTTACCTGAAAACTGTTCTACAGAAAAAATGTCAGCTACCTCTCAGTTTATGGAGCTTCTTATGCAAAAATAAAATAAAAAAAAAAATAAACCTGGCATGATTCCTTAATGGCTAATGGGACATATATGCTCTGAAAAATAATAGCTAATTTGTATGTGCAGAGCTTTGAATAAATGAACCACACTGGACATATAATCTACTCCCAGTCAGCCATCCACCAGGGGTTGGGAGATTGTTCCCTGCCCTAGGCAGCTGGCTGCTCCTGGGGTAGGCTTTGCCAGCAGATCCCAAGCGGGGACTACGTCCCCCTGCCCCAGCAGCAGAGAGCTCCAAGCCCCTTGCTCTGAAATTGTGTTCAGGGAGTGAGATCCTTACCTCCCAGCTCCCACTTCACTATCACGATCAGGGAGCGAGGAGCTAAGAGACCCTTATTTCCCAGTGCCAGCCCCACAGTCATGAGGCCTGCACTGAGAGACCCTTATCTTCCAGAGACAGCTCTGCAGACCCTGCTGGTGGGGGTTGGAGAGCCTGTTCCCCAACTAGCTTCATGAGCACAGAGCTGTGTGGGAAACAGGCTAGGGAAACTGATCCCAGATTAAATGCATGTGTTGATGTGCCCACTATGTAGCAATATGCACTGGAGAATCTAGGATTTTGAAAAGGGCATGCAGATGGTGTTATGAATCATCACATATACCACAACACACATTTTACTCCAGTCAAAGACAAACTAGAAACTATTGTTACCTCTCAGCTCTGTGTTCTTGGGGAACCCTGGCACAGGACTCAGCCCGCTTCTGCCTGAACAAGAACTGATTAGAGGAAGGACTTACAGAACACAAAGACAAAGAAGATGCACTGGGAGACGTACCTAAAGCCCTCCAGACAAGGGTGACAAGAGTGAAGCAACTCTCCTGGTCTCATTTGCATCTGAGATGGAACTAGATGACAACTCAGTTAATTGGGAAATGGAACAGGCATGCACCTTCATTAGCATTCAGGATGGAGAACAGAGATTCCAAGGAAAGGACTGCACTGAATTCTGGGACCAGAGAAGCAGGGGAGCACTACTTTGATGGGGAATCCTTGCTCCAAATACTAATCAACCCACATCTACACACACCCAGCTCAGCATTTATCAGACCAGTTCTAGTAATGACTCCTCTATTGGTATCCAAAACACAATCTTCCTGTCTGTATTGTGAGCTCCCTCAAAGTAATGCCTTCTATAGCCAGCAGTGATCAATTCCTATTATCCAGCACATGAACCATTGTTTACCCAGAAACAAACCTAGTGTTTTCCCTTGAGCCATTGTTAGTACCCTACAAAACGCCTACACAAGCTCAAGTTCCTGTCCTGGTGCTTGGATCCAAAACTGCACCAGTTCCTCTCCTTTTCTGCCTGGAATTTCTCCATTGATCATGCTGAGGACTCTGCCTGTCTGCAAACTCCAACAAAACCTGGGAGCCTCGACTGGTTCAATCTTCACTGAGTGGTGAGACCCCAGATCTCTCTCTCTCTCTCTCTCTGACTCCAGGAACCTGACTTTTATTCTCTTACTCCAGACACAGCTTTCTAAACCTGACTTTTGGTAATCAAACTCAAGCTAGACCTCCTCAAAACCCTAAATGAAACTATGTAATATTGTAACTGTTTATTTGTCTCTCTCTTGTATGGCTGTTATCACTGGTATCATTATAAGTTCATATACTTGGCAAAAAAATAACTTTTATGGTCAAGCTGGTTGCTATACTTTTTCTATGAACCTCACCTACTCTTTCTTCCCTTCGACCTCCCCATTTGCTCTGCAGCAATGCTTCTTTTACCTAAGCCAAAGATCCCTGTAATGCCCCAAACCACAGTGGGGTCTGCTCATCAAGGGGGTTACTACTAGGACAGTTAGGGCAAAAGATTGGGACATGCTGAGTTTCAGACTTATAAAGGGATCAGCTTGTACAGGATGATTGACACAGTTTGGCTTAGACGTGCCCTAATGAACTGAATGTGGGCCCATAAGGGTGTCAGCTGGACACCCAGCTGAATTTTGAGGTTTACCTGTGTGCTTGTGTCTGACTGCATTTTGTTGTTACCTTAATGAATGGATTCCTGGCATATAAGGGTGTCAGCCTGTCCATGCTGATCAACCCAGCTGGGTCAGGTGTGTCATGTTAATCTGTGTGCATTTGTGTGTATTTGACTGATTTGTTGGATGAAGGAACCCAGCCCCATTGAAACTGAGTCCTGCAAGATGTCTCCACTGGGGGTGAAGACTTGCAGAAGGGAGAGATATGGCTCCATATAGTAACACAAGCAGCACATTGACAGAATTACAGAGACCCCCAGAAATGTACCCCTAATAAATGAGCACACCCCAAAGTGATCGGCAAATCTGGTAACACTATAATATACTAGGAGCCCAGTCTATATTATTCAGTTTAAGATCAAAGTAAAACCAAATACAACTTCACTGGCATGTTCATTAATTTGCTAGATTATATACTAAGTTTAAAAAAATAAGAAACTAGTAAACATATTCAAAGCACTCAAAATATATTGTTTCTTTAGTCTTGTAGTCATAGTTATATGGTCATCGCTTATTTATATTTGTAAAACAAAATCTGGTCTTCTTGAGCATCTTGACACCATCTCCCATACTTCACAGTCAGTCATTTCTACACCTGACTTAATATTACTACTTCTGAGTTAATTTTTTAGCTAGAACTAAAAGCAGTCTGCAGGGCTGTGAAATAGAAAAGACACAATACCAGGAATGGCTAATACACAGCAAAATGAAGAAGAAAGGATCATTTGAATAGTGGAACATCAGTGGAACATGAGACCAGAGTAGGTGCCTGCATGACTTCTGGATGGAGTCTATTCCAGGTCTTGGGGGCTTGGACAGTAAAGAAATTTTTCCTTATGTTCAGTCTAAAATAGTCTCAGAGGAGTTTATGACCATTGGTCCTTGTTCTTTCTTGGGGTGCTCTGGTGAACAGACATTCTCCCAGAACCTGATGTACACCCCTTATATACTTATAAGCAGCTACCTGAGCCTGCGCTTTTCCAGGCTGAAGAGTCCCATGGCTCTTAGCCTCTCTTCATAAGGCATATTCTCTTGCCCCCTGATCATTCACGTGGCTCTCCTCTGGATAGTGAGATAGTGAGAAGAAGGAATTCTGCATATTCTGCCATTTGATCAACCCAGTGCCTCAAGGCTGAGATACCATCTCTGAGATACCAACTGTACTGGAATGACCTCAAGTTGAGATAACTGTAAGATGGATAAGAAACAACCTCTAATTAAACACTGAGTATGGAAAAACCCCAATGCTGAACAAAGACTTGAAATCCCTATAATACTGAGATGCAGACAAGCCATGATGGGGAATGCACTCTCTGCAACCTCCTGGAGCACAGGTGCGTCTGTTCAACCCCGCTTCCATCACCCTCAATGAGCCTGGGCCATCCAGTGCTAACGTTGAGTAACCTCTGCTGGTAACTATAACATCTTACTGGAGTGATTTTGTCTGTCTATGTCTTTGTTTGTATGTTTGTGTGTGTCTGTTTGTATGACTGGTATATGTATCTGTTTCATGTAATCAATAAATGTGGCATTTTGCCTTATCCTCCTTTATAAGGTTTTGCTTTTGATTTGATTAATTGACAGTATAAATCAACAGACCCACCCGTAGCAATACGTAGCACCTATTGTACACTGAGCTTCATTTTCACTGACATTCATGCTTTTCTAAAGAAAGGCATGGAAGAGGACATTAAGTTTAATTAAACTGCCATCATTTTCATTTTGATTTTAAGTGACAACCACTAACTAATAACAATATGTGTTGCTCCTACACTTCTGATTATGGTACATCACTGACACACACTACTTCTATTGAACAGCTTGGGGAGAAAGAAATTCTACATTTCCCATAGCTCTGTTGAATAAATTAAAGTTTTAATTAACACTCTCATTCACTATTTTTCCCTAGGATCACAGACCTGAGAGCACTGAAGATGTTATAAAGCCATTGTATAATGCAATGTGAACTGGTACACTGACTGTGCCTTCAAACAAAAATAACTGGCTAGCATGACAGAAGTAATCTGCATTGTCATATCAATGACCAGATATAAAATCAGTAATTATATAAATGTGCCTGACCTCACACAAAAGAAGTGTTTCATAACTGTACAAAACTTGCTAGTCAAGTCCAAAAAACTATTTATAAACAAAACAATGTTTAATGTTAGAGCAGTAATTGATTCAGCTTGAATGCTACTGAACATGTCCAGTATGCCCACTTGAGCATATATTCTGTGCTGCTAAATGAAAGGATATATTATATTCCAGTGATATTCAGGTGATGATAGCAGGTCAGCAGTTACAGTAAAGCAAAAATAATTAAAGGATTAAATAGCAAAGCTGTTACAGTGACAAAAATGTACAGGATATTTTATACTTACTGAACCAAGTTAAACAAGGTGAGAATCTTGTTTGGAGTTCAAAGTGATTGCAATGAACAGAATGCCAGATTCTATAATGATTTTAGTAACAACATTTACCCATAACATTTACCCATAAGTATCATAATCTTAAAAAAGATTGGTATTTTACTTTGTACCGTACATGTGCATATGTATTCAATAGAACCATAATCAGACCTAACTTTAAAGGAGACAATTGTATTTCTATTTGCAATTGGTATCTCTATTTCAGGTCTACTTGGATAATATCCACACAGTAGCTCTCCTGAATGAGCCAATGAAGTAGGTATTAAGCATTATGAAACCAGGGATGGGGAATGCTGCCCTAATTTCTTTTTGGGAAAAAGTATCTGAGCCTGCCAGTTTGCAAATGTAATTCTAACAAAAGCAGCAAGAAAAATGATTTTATATACATAATCCTTTTCCTTTTATATGTAATGTTGCAAAAGAATATATCAATTTTAAATTATTGTTTAAATGCTGATTGACTGTTATGGTGCAAATCAGCTGTTTGCAAGCAATGAGGACTGCCAAGAAAAGGCACACATTCAATTGCTTCACCACAAGAAAATATGATAAGCATATTAGGTTGTAAGATGCATTGTCGTTCATCCTGTGTAGTCATTCACACCTTTGGAAAGTGGGTATAAAATCTTATCATTCTTAGTTGATCAAAGTTGGGACCCATTTTGGAAAAATGTAAGTTAATCCCCAATGTTTGGGTATTCATGAAAATGCAAGGATTCCTGGGGTCTAGATTGGTAGTTCTCTCTCTCATTCTGGTAGATACTGTGAATAGTAAGAAGTCTTGCTTTCAGCATCCTATTTCTAAGCATCCTAAATTTTCTAGAAAAATTAAAGGGCAGGGCTCATTGTTTTATCAACCGGTATGCATTCCAATCCCAGTCATTATTATTCCAGAATATTCAACTCAATAATAAACCTGTCTCACAAAGCACACTTAATACATAGTGAATGTGTTAATTAATGAATGTATTAATTAGGTGCATCTCTTAAAATGAAAAAAAAAATAAGACTATATTTTGCTTTTTGCCATTTCTTCAAAATGTCATTTTTAATCAAATGTAAGATGTCTTCTCCTACCTACTTTTATAGTGGCAAAACATAATGGCGAGGGGCAGACATTCAAAAAGCCTGAGCCTGAATTGATTCAATCTCTGCAGGTTAGTCTAACTTGGCAAGGCTAAATCAGTTTTGCAACTAGACAGACATCCCAGACATGCAGGCACATGTCTGTGGTGGCTTAGGCTAGAAGCCAAGTGTCACTAGAGCAGCGACCCCCCCCCCCTTCCCTTCCCCAGTACTGAGCTGAGGTAGGGGAGGGTGGCCAGGCCCTGGCAGGATGCTACGATTAGGGATGGGTCCGTCCCCCCCCCCCAACTCCTGACCAGCCCAGCAGGGAATGTTTATCACCTGTAACTCG
Organism: Alligator sinensis; assembly: GCF_000455745.1. Lineage (NCBI taxonomy): Eukaryota > Metazoa > Chordata > Crocodylia > Alligatoridae > Alligator > Alligator sinensis. The sequence continues at coordinate 1,713,296 of NW_005842159.1, read as the reverse complement.
GTGTTTACTAAGAAAACAACAGAAAGACATTACCAGCTATCTGTTGATTCTGCCTTTCTCCCCATGTGCCACAGCTCAGAGGTAGCCAGCATATGGTCTTCTAGCTAATGCTGAGAGGTTTCTGTGAGGTATGGGGGAATGCCTGCTTAGCAGAGAGTGGGAAGGGGTGCAGAAGCCAGGCAGACACCTGCAGAGGCTGCCAGACCTGAAGCCAAGGACCAGACGGGAGGGGTCAGCTCTGCTGTGGAACAGAGAGCCATACCCAGTCCAGAGAGCATGCTGGGATGCTGAGGGTGTCTAATTTAATTTAAACCAGCAAGGGGTCTAGGACAGATATTGCATAAACCAGTTTGACCCAAATCAGTTAAGTCTGATTCAACGAGGTTTGTCTCAAACTGGTTTCAGCCATTCTCAAACTGGCTTACATGCACTGAATATCTGTTCTGTTACAGGTTTAAATGGAAAGTTCTAAATTATTTTACCTTCTCCTGAGTTATCAGTTAATAAGCTGCATGAAGAAATAGATAAAAATAAGTGTTCAATAGACTTCTAATGCTGGGTATTGGAAATAAAACAGTATAGATGACTTAATACTCTTATAGGCCGCATACAGATAAGCATGGTCATTTAGTTCCCTGGGGACAACTAGCAGCAGGACACCTTGTGCCCCTGATAACTGTCCCCGTGCCATGTGCCTTCTGGTACCATAGACTGATTAATGCATGGGCTGGCAAGGTCTGGGCCCAGGAGCCCCTGCCATTCAGGGGCCCATGGGCGCCTGGATTCCTGTGGGAAATAGGTTTCACCTTGCAGGCAGGCAGCATTCTAGTCTGCAAGGGGCTGCTGGGAGTGAGATGCAGGGGGCAGCATGTGCACATGGCCTGGAATATAGCTGGGCAACATGGAGAGCAACTCCCTGCAGGTAAGTGTATGGTGGGGAAGGGGTTCTGGGGGGAAGATCAAGGCCCCCATAATAAGGGAAGGAGTGGAGCAGGGGCAGGAGCTCCAGGCACTTCTCAGCCAGGGTGGTGAGTGGGACATGGGACTAGGGTGGGGAATGTGACAGAGTCACAGATGGCTTGTCCAGGAGGTACAGTGGGGGTGGCTCCCTGGTGCTGCATGTACCCCCCCATAGGAGGTATGGGGGGGGGCATGTGCCCCCCCATATTTATCAGCAGAGTGGATGTAGGCTGCTTGTTGCAGGCTGCTCACTAGCAAAGCAGAACATGTGGAAGTAGTGCGCATCACCCAAAACTAGAGCCTAGCCAGCCAGAGCCATGATCCAGCTGCTGGCCAGGCTCCAATGCAAGCTCAATGCAATTGCAGCTTCCCCAGCCCCCAGAACTCCAGGTAAGGCTGCTGGGTCCGGCACAATTGGTCGCCTACCCTACCCCACCCAACATAACCTGTTGCGTGCCAGTGGCAGATTAAGATTTATGGGGGCCCTGGACTCCAGTGTGGGGAAGGGCCCCTTCCCATCCTGGTACTGCCACTGCCAAGGGAACGGTGGGCCTCCATGCCCCATGGGCAGAAACAGTACTAGGGTAGGCATAGAGGGGCTATAGCTACCCCAAAATTCACCTTAGCCCCCCTGTATCCAACCCTCCCAGCAGTGCCACCACTGCCTGCCTGTCCCATGCAACTGAGCCTACAAAGTTGTGGTGCTCCCAGCAAGGGTGGCACCAGGCTCTTCCCAATGTGGGCGCTGGGCCAGGGCTGGGCTTGGAGTGGATGGGAGCAAGCTTGGGGATCTCTGCCCTGCTGCCTTAGCCCCAGAGGCTGTGCATCCCCCTCTTTGGAGCCATAATTCTTAATCCCCCACCATCTGGTGCACAGCAGGTTGCCTCAGGTGGTGTAGGGGAGGTTGGGGCTAGAAACTGTGCTGGCATCAACAACCTTACCTGTGGTTCTGGGGGCTGGGAAATCTGTAGTCACATTGCTCCTGCAGCTTGGACCCTGGCTGGCAGCCAGAACATCGCTTCAGCCAGCCAGTCAGTCTCTGGTTTTGAACAGTACGCACTGCCTCCACATAAGCTGCCCTGCTTTTTTTCTGAGTGGGATTTTTTTTAACTCCTGGATCTCCAGGGGTCCATAAAAAAACCCACACTGCAAGGTAGCAGTGCAGGAAATGCCTGAATGTATGGTGTGTGGCACTGCACATGGGTCTGTAGCACCACATACTTCATGTTCGCACTTGTCTGGACATGGCCATATAGTTTTCAGTTTCTGGACTTAAATTTCAATAGGAGGTAGAATTAAACATCTTCATACATCTTAGAGAAGGTAAAGCTAATGAAAAACATTTGCTTTCTTCCACAAGATTGTCATCATAAACATTAATTTAGCTAAATATTCTGTTGGAATTAAAGTAATGGTAGTGTTAGCTTTAAGCAACAGATTGTGTGCTAAATTGGAGACAGAAACTACAGATAAAAACCTCTAGATGGAGATTTACAGATGATTCATGATTGCATTTTTAACCAAGTCCTGCCACTGGTTCCACCGTCAAATCAAAGTTAGAACAATGTGGGCATGTCTATATGAGATGCTATGTTGCTGTAATGATAAGCTATGGTGAGGTAGCTCATCACTACAGAAATGTAAAGTCTAAAAATAATCAGGTGCCACCGGGACTGCGCAGTACCAAATGTGCAGTAAGGAGTACATGTAGTAGGGCTGTGAGAAGCTTCAGGTGCTGATTCAACTTGGAGGATATTCGGCCTGGTTCAGCACCCAAATCTCTGAATCCTAATTGAATTAGGAGACCATTTAAAAGGTCCAAATTGATTTGAAGCTCTCTGAATCAATTTGGAAAAGATTCAGAGAGCTTCACAGATTTGGGCAGTCCCCACTCACTGTTGCAGGGAGCTGGACTCAGACTCTGTGCTGCTAAGTAGGGTGTGGGGGAGAGGGGGCTGCAGGAGCGGGGAGAGGACCATGGGGGGACCTCTGCCATGCCCCATCCCCTGCCTGCTCCCTCAGTCCCCCCTGAGTGCCCCCCTGACCCCTGCCCACTCTCCCAGCTCCCCCAATCGCTGCCCACCTGGTCCCAGCTCCTGGCTCTTCAAAAGAAAGCCCCCATTCATGGACTCCTGCAAGGTGGGGGGGGGCTCCTCCACAAGCCCTCTGACCCCCACCCACTCTCCCAGCCCCCTCCATAACTGCCACACCTGGCCCAGCTCTTTAAAATAACAATCAAACCTGAACTCACCAGCTGCTGCAGTGGCCATTGGGGCTTTTGAGGGATCATGGCAGAGCCTCCCATGTAGCACGGGGCAGTTCGCCCCGCAGGGGGATCACCCCCTGCCTTCCAACAGCTGGTGAGTGGAGGCTGATGTCATCTTCTACGTGTGCACTTAAGCACAGTAATTTACTGCAGTGTAAGATAGTACCTGTTTGCACACTAATTGTGGTGCATGTGTATATGGTGATGCTTTACTGCACAATAAATTAGTCTATAGAACAGTAAAGCACACATGTAGATGAGGCCTATGGCTTGCCCCATTTACACTGAGAGAGGTCTCTAAGCAGTGAATATATAGGTATCATGAATAGACTGGGAACATGCAGTTACTTACATAAAATGAACCGCTACCTTTGCTGAGTCTTCCAATAAGAAAAATAAACTGTTGCCGTGTAAGATACTGAAAAGTATACAGCCAAATGTAGATTATTATTGACATTTTTTGTGATACTATGTAGCACATTCTTTTAAAAAAATTGCTGAAATTTCTTTCTGCTTTGCTCCTATAACTTTCAGACCTTCCATCTCTTAAACTCTGTATTTTCCTGGACATAATATTTGCAGGGGGGGAAAAAGATTATGTCCATTGAAAAGGCTGTAATTTTACTGTTTTGTACCGGGTGCATTTGCTGCATTTAAATTGATCTGGTTCCTTTTTTGGCCTGAATAATAAGATAAGTATAATAAATCTATGTTTAAAGGGTGATGAGAGTATCCTTCATATTAGAAAGCCAGGAGTTTCATTGCTGTTACAAAAAAATATTTCCAAAGATTTTTGTTAACCAAGGTGCCTTTAGGTACATAGCCAATGAAGTGACTTTGTACAGATGCGGATGTCTTCTGCACTTCAATATTTTGTGAGGTCTTTCATGGTTAAAAAGTATGTATGGTCATGATCCAAATTAAAAAGCTCTATCTATGTAGTATATGTTGATCCTGTGGGGCATTTAAGCACTAGACAATTTTTTTTTTTTTTTAATGAAAGATATATTCACTGGGGCTTGTAGTAAAACACACTCTTCCTTGCAAAGAGCTCTACTCCTTTAATGTCTCTCAAAGAGATACCAAATCAAGGTTTGATGTGCTCTTTGAAGAGTGGTGCCAAATTGTATGTACCCCTGATCTCTTTCTGCCATCTTATTTTCTTTATGTTGAAAAGCCTAAAATATCATAGGCCAAACCCCTTAAATGCACACAAATTATGTTTCACTGGTATGTGGATCCTACAGTGCTTCTCTTGTTATCCATATTGTCAGCCTTCAAAGATTATTAGCCAAGAGCTCTGAGGTAATGACTTGAGTAATTCAATTATAACAAGATTCATTATCTCAAGAAACCCTCATCCCTTGCTCTTCATGCTAAAAACAGTTATTGGTACAGTAGAAAGTATTTTATCATATGAAATTGAAGATTCATATGGCTAACAGCAAAGAGATGTGAAAAAGTTGCCTAGAGAGATTCCAAAGGTGATTAAGCTAACCAACTGATACCAATGACAAGTCTTGCATTGACTCCAATAAGGCCAGTATTACACTTTATGTCTTAAAGGAGTTTGTTTATAGATATGTGATATTAAATTTACTGTTAAATCACTACATTTTATGTAACAAAATATGTTGTTGATACTTCAATTTGAATGTTCCCCCCCCCTCATAAAAGTCTCACTTGAAACCTGGTATTGTGTAGCTATGGGAACAGAACTCCATTTCACCTGTACTGCAGAAGGGAGTTTAAAGCCAAATTGAACTGGATGTAGTCTTCACAGTTATGATTTAGGAGATCATTTAGTTCTGGAGGTTGGCTTGCAATCCAGCATAAAACTTGGAGAAATGTCCAGCAGAGAATTAGCACACACTCAAATTGTGTAAACCTTTTCACATAGAGTAGAAGTCCTGAAAACATGTCAGTGAGAGCTTTTGTCTGAGTAATCTTTCACTTAGCAGCAGAAGTAAAATTTATCCTGTGCTGATAAACATCAGGTAGCTTGGGCACAATTCTTCATATATATTTCTGCTAATCTCAGGCAATGGAATCAGACCTTTGGCAGCCTCTTTTACCAACATGGCAGTTGTATCTGCCAAACTACAGATGGAGACTAGCAGCATGTTTAAGGGGAATCTGAGTAAGGATGATGATGAGATTATTAATAATAATAATAATAAGGACCAAGACTTTCACAAATTATTGGTTATAATTAGGCTGCTAAATCCTTTTGAAGTGCCCAAATCAGTGGGATTATTATTCCAAAATGCCAAGCGACAAATAACTCTTCTTGAAATCAATGTGATCCATCCAATGCACCGCCTTTTTGAAGAAGCATACTATTGATTAAGCATTTTCCCCTAATTCATAACAAGAAAAAGACTTTTGTCTATGAGCTCTGCCTCCAGACTTTACCATATTGGGGAATGGTAAATCTCCTGTTACCTGAATAGACTGCCCTCAGAAGTGGTGCAAGCACCTACTTTGGACACCTTTAAAACACACTTGGATGCTTATCTTACTGGGATCATTTGACCCCAGCAGACTTTCTGCCTCTTGGGCAGAGGCTGGGCCCAATGATCTTGCAAGGTCCCTTCTAGCTGTAATGTCTATGAATCTGTTTTAGTATCTCTGTTGTTCTGTTTATCTGCTGAACATTTACTAGCCTATTTTTCCATCAGATTTCAAATATATAAATATATGCATGATGACTACCTTGTTTTGTTTGATATGAGCACATTTTGATTAGTTAACACTTTGGAATACTAATAAAAATAGCTGGGTGTTTTTTAGTGCTGGATTGCTATTCTATGCCAGAAACATCCTCAGGGTAATTACTACGCTCTTATTCAGGTTTCTAATAGTGAAAATTAGTTGATGCCTTATACCCAAATGAGAGCTGTCGGTTTGACGTTTGTCATCTGTGTCCATTTCTTGCTACCTGTCCACTCAGCATGTGTTACATATATTTTCTTCAAGTCAATTGTCTATTCAGCCTTCATCAGCTTCACCCAGTGGTTTTATTATTTTTTTTTTTATAAGTGAATTGTCTGTCATTCTTTGGCTACTTCTGTGTCTCTGTAAATTAACTCGCTACTTGGTGTTATTTAGTTTCTTTTGATGTACACTGTTCAGGAGAAGCTGAGTCCCAAATAGATCTGTATTTTTACATACAGCATGCCATCTAGTGACAGAACTGAAGATATTAATAATGCATCAGTCCTAGTCGAACAGAAGGCTTGTTTCTGTTTTCCCTCTCAGAGGGACACTCCAAAATTAAATGCCCAGAGGCACAGGAAAATATTTCCTCTCATTTCCTCTTACACTGGCCCTATAAATAAAATAAACATAAAAACCAGGCAGGATTTCCTACAGGTCTTAAAGTTTTATGATATCAATTTTTAAATAAACTAATGTTGCTTTTTAAACAAGAAATGTGAAAATCAAATCATTTCAAGAGTCTTACTCTGGTGAATGTTAGCAGTAAAATTTGAAAAACAGTTGTTACTTTATAGTTATTGAACTTGTATCCAGTACAACAATTCATTTAGCTAGTACAATATTAATAATATTGTAGCCCTTGCTAGAGTGTGGATTAATACAACCATTGATCAGTTCATATACAAATTATACAGAGACCCTGCTAACAATATGAACCAAAATAAGTCCAGTAATTACAAACTAGGCATACAAACTGCTGGGAAAGTAGCTCATGTTGTTTTAGAGGTGCCTCCAAGGCCAACTGATACAGAATAAGTTAATAAGACTAGTGCAGGCCACCAAAACAAAAATCAGAGTGGCCTGGCAAATGGCTGCAGTATCTTGTAGGAAGGTTACACTACTAACTGGTGAACAGCAGGATTTGGGATGATATCACCTAAATATGTTTTAGCAATTAATGAGAATCAGGTATTTATGTTCTTAATGCAAAGTTGTTTTGATCAGTATAAAAAATACTCATGCTTATAACATGTCTGTAAATGACCTGGCTAGCACCATGGACTTACTTGTCACAGATGTTAGTGTCCAGGATTGTTTTTGGACAATAAACTTGGCCAAGCTTTTTGTACCTAAAAAATGAAGCCTGTGGTCTCTTTCTTTCTTGTAACAAAAAGGTTGTTATGGGCACAGCATTGCAGATGGTATCCTAACAGTACATGCACGGATCATCCAAACTAAGGGAGCCTGCTGTAACTGGTAACACCTAACTCCTAAACAACACTAACAGAGTCAGATAACAACATTGAAGGAGTTTATGCTGACAACCCTGTGACTCCCTGGAGGCCTATAAATGCCAACTACCAAGAGTATTAGAGCACTTTTTCTCACTAAACCCAATAGCACAAAACTCTTCAGTTTAAAGAACTTAGGAAATGCATAAGAAATATTGTATTTTCATGTAGTAAGGGATCCCAGTGTGCACAATCCAGTATCTATTAAAATTGGTTGGCAACTTTTCAATGAATTCAAAATAATAGGTCATTTTCTAATTTGGAAATTTATTTTGTATGTATTGCTCATTTCAACCAAAAAATCAAGCCAAAATTAATTGCCAAAGATTTTTGAAAAAATGTTACATCTATAACAAAGGGAAAATGCATTTTTAATCATTGTTAGCTTCACACTAACTATCATGGTACCTGTTAATAACGACAATCATCATAAATTATTCTACTCCTTTAAATAGAAAACATATTTTCTGCTAGAAGTGGCCTGTGTCTTAATCCTGAGTATTAAAAAAGTCAAAAGCTCTTATATGTACCTGTATGGTCTAAATACAGCTATATTTAAGGTTACTGAAACCGAGCACTTTTTTGACCCTTATCGCCAATGTTGTGCCCACTTGCCTGTACGTTGTACTTGTGGTTCCAACTTTTTCCTGCCATGTCTTGATGTTTAAATCTGATCTTGAGTGGCAGGTGACAATTATCTCCACCACTGGACAACATTCTCGTGCAGTGTTTTTTCTGGGGCTCCAACCTCCCCTACACCCGGACCTAGTGCCACCATGATGTATGTTGCCATTTGTTGTTGTCGGTCTTAACTGGTGACTTTTTATTTCTATTTTAGGCTTTTGCACATCTTGACAGCTATCTAGATGGAACAGGGTCACTTAGGACTACTGGCTTTCTTCTTCAGTCTCAGGTGAGTCCTGTGTTTACTTTTTCTAGAGGGTTAACCTTCTAGTATGATAAATATTAAAAACAAGATACAGCAAGGTAAAGAAATCAAGTCTGTCCAGGCAGATGTCCCTGGTCTGCCCTTGGTCCCAAGGTATTTAACTCAGTCTTGGGAATTCTTTTCCCCTTTAAGGGCAGTGTGCCCTTGCAGCACAGAGAACACCTGACTGTGCAGTATGTGGTGCTGCAGATGTGTTTGTGGTGCCACGTACCATAGTCATGCTCATCTGGACATGTCCTTTGAGGCTTTATTGACACGAAGTCCTTAATTCTTAGCATATCCCATGTTTGACAGTAGAGCTTCCCGTAATCTGGGGAGTCATAATCCAGAGAATATCCAGGGGTCAAAAAAACCTGCGAAAAAAAAAAATCAGAGCAGTTTATTCACAGGAAGCATGTCCTTGCAGCATGGATAACACCTGACTGTGTGGCATGTGGTGCTACAGTCATGTTTGGCACACCACATACCATACAGCCTCGCTCATCTGGATGTACACTTTAAGGCTTTATTTACACAAAATCCTTAACCCTTACCATATACTATGTTTGACAGCTGGGCTCCCCATAATCAGAATTACATACTTATTTATCACTTTGTGTTTGATGCAGACTGCCTGATTCTTCTTTTAGGCTAGGGACAGAAATTACACATAAACTAGTATAAGTGATCAGAAATCATTTCAGATATGTAAAACAACAGAAGTTCAGTGCACATAAACTTCTTTCAAAATGGCCAAAACTGGTTTAAGGTAAACCTGCACAGATGTAGTATCAGACTTACCTGATTTAAGTTAAATCAGTTTACTGAACATCTGTTGCAGATCCTCTCCAAATGCAAGCCAACTCACAGGGTGCCAAGTTGCAGACAGAAGTGCAGCTGCCAGGTCTAACTCATGGTGATTCATTGAAATTGCAAGGGCTAAGTACAGACAGTCAGAAAGCTTGAGGCTGAATTGATTCAGCCTTTGCAGTTTAGCCTAAACTGCAGAGATTAAACTGAAAGAACAAGGTACACATTTACTTTTAAATCAGAAAATGCAGCCACATGCCTGCAGAAGCTCAGGCCAGAAGCTGAGGGGCACCAGAGCATGGCTCTCTGGCAGTATCCATCGTGGGCTATATGTTCACTTCCTGTTCCTGCTGCCCCTGCAGTCTCTGGGATTTGCAGTCCAGAATCACAGCAGCAAGACTGTACGGTTGCTCATCCCTTCTTCCTGCTTCCAGGCACAGGCAAGGGCTACTTCCAAGTACCTCTGGGATTTGTAGTCCACAGTTGCAGCCAGCAGTAAATTTGGGTGGGGGAGGGTGGATTTAAGCCCCTCCCTGGCTCCAGACCCCAGCCAGGGTTTGCCTGGGTTGGGGCAGTCCCTGCCTTCCCACTCAACCCTCCTCTGCTGGAGCAGACAGCCCAGCACAGGGCTGGAAAGTGTGCTGGGATGCTGGGGGACTGTGATTCAACTTGAACAAGGAAGGAATTTGGAACAGAAGTTTCAGAACATGTTTTGTACTGTACATGGTTTGACGCAAATCAGCTGAGTCTGATACTAAACTTAACCAGGTTTATTTTAAACTAGTTTCAGACATTTTGAAACTGGTTTATGTGCACTGAACTTCTGTTCTGTTACAGGTTTCAATGAGTTTCTGATTAGTTAAATCAGTTTATATATAACTTCTGTCTCTAGCCCATGAGTTAGAATGATATTTTTGATCTAAAAGACATTAGAGCTGTTGGACCAGGAGGGTGGAGGATTGGCTCCAATGTGGAGCTGATTCAGAGAGAGAACCTGTCTCTTCCCCTGGCTTCACCCCCCTCTGCCCCCACCCCGTTGATGTCTCTGGATTGGAGGTGGGGAGAAAGCAGGGGAGGGAATTCTGGAGTTTTCTTATCTTTATTGGAGTGCAGAGGTGGGTAGACTGGATCTGCCCTGAGGTGAAGGGCTCCAATCCACTAGGCTCCCCTACTGCAGCAGGACCAAGAAAACCCAAGAAGTGACCTACCTCCCCTGCCTTAACTCCCCTCCCATCCAGGGACCTCAGCAGCAGCTCACTGTGCTGGAGCCAGAGCAGTCAGAAATTAAATAGAAGCAGCTTCATTTAAACTTTATGAGCTTTATGAGCATTCATGGTGGTCTGGCAATGTGCCAGAGGACTGGAAAAGGGCCAATGAGGTTCCCATTTTCAAACAAGGGAGGAAGGAGGACCCAGGAAACTATAGGCCTGTTACTCTTACCTTGGACCTGGGTAAGCTTTTTGAGAGAATTATCCTGGTGCATGTCCACGAGGGGCCAGCAAGGGAGATTATGCTTAGGGGCAACCAACAAGGGTTCATTAGAGGCAGGTCCTGTCAGACCAACCTAGTGGCCTTTTATGACCAGGTAACAAATTCCTTGGATGCAGGTTTCACGGTGGACATAGTCTTTCTAGACTTTAGGAAGGCCTTCGATACTGTCTCTCACCCCATTCTCATTAAAAAACTAGGGGACTGTGGCATCGATATTTACACAGTCAGATGGGTCACTAATTGGATGGAAGGCTGCACCCAGAGAGTGGTGGTGGATGGGTCTTATTTGACCTGGAGGGATGTGGGCAGTGGGGTTCTGCAGGGCTCAGTCCTCAGGCCTACACTGTTCAACATCTTCATCAGTGACTTGGACGATGGGGTAAAAAGCACCCTGTTCAAATTCACAGATGACACTAAGATGTGAGGAGAAGTGGGCATGCTAGAAGGGAGAAATAGGCCTCAATCAGACCTAGACAGGTTACAGGGGTGGGCAGATGAGAACAGAATGGGTTTTCACACTGACAAGTGCAGGGTACTGCATCTGGGGAGGAAGAACCAGCAGCAGACCTACAGGCTGGGGAACTCCCTTCTCATCAGTGCAAAGGCAGAAAAGGATCTTGGAGTCATTATTGATGCCAAAATGAACATGGGCCAACAGTGTGGGGACGCGGTCAGGAAGGCCAACCATAAGTTGTCATGCATCCACAGATGCATCTCAAGCAGGTCCAAAGAGGTGATCCTCCCCCTCTATGCAGCACTGGTCAGGCCGCAGTTGGAGTACTGCATCCAGTTCTGGGTGCTGCACTTCAGAAGGGATGTGGACAACATGGAGAGGGTCCAGAGGAGGTCCACCCACATGATCACGGGTCAGCAGGGCAGGCCCTATGAGGAGAGGCTAAGGAACCTGAACCTGTTCGGCCTCTACAGGAGAAGGCTGAGGGGACATCTAGTGGCCATTTACAAAGTAGTCAGAGGGGACCAGCAAGCATTGGGAGAGCCCCTGTTCCCCCGAGCACTACCGGAGTGACAAGAAATAGTGGTCACAAACTGGCAGAGGGTAGATTCAGACTAGACATCAGGAGGCGCTACTTCACTGTCAGGGCAGCTACGATCTGAAACCAACTTCCAAGAGAAGTGGTGCTGGCTCCTACCCTGGGGGTCTTTAAGAGGAGGATGGATGAATACCTTTCTGGGGTCGTTTGACCCCAGTACTCTTTCCTGCCATGGCAGGGGGTTGAACTTGATGAATTGCTCAGGTTCCTTCTGACCCTACTAACTATGAAACTATGAAACAGCTTCATTTGAACTCTCATACAATGAATTAATTTGTCTCATGATTGGAGGGCTCTGCAGCCATGCTTTTCTGTTTGGACATGGCTTTAGAGCAATTTCAAGGGGCCAGTTGCATGATAAATGTCATTTCTGTCTGTGCCTACAGTCTCCCAGACTCCCAGGGTGCTTTGCATCTCTCCCCACAACCCCCACCTTGCAGGGTGGGTGGGCTAGCCTTGGACCAAGCTGTCTGCTCCAGCTGCAGGCATAGACATGCTCTAGTGCTCCCCCACTGCAGGCATGTGGCAGCATTTCAGGAATCAAAAGTGAATGTCTGTTCACTTGCTTATGGGTTCAATCTGTGCAGCTCAGACTAACTTGCAAAGACTGAACTGATTCAGCCTCAGGCTTTTTGACTGTCTGTATATAGCCTTACTGACATTAGCTTTGACCATTTTTGTTACCCTCTGGTGACTTTCTGCCGAAGGTACATCTTACACGTTGAAGACGAAAATATTTTCATGTCTTAATACATAGCTGCTCCACACAAAAGCCTGACTCTTGTCTCACTACTTTTATACCAATGGAAGTCTAACTGAAGTTATTCCTGAATTAAAGTGGAGTAAATGAGGTCAGAATAAGGAACATGTTTTGTACTGTACAATAAAAGTGTCTTACAGCAAAGCTGAACTGTCAGCACTGAATTCTGTAGCAAAATTCCTGCTGACTCCAGCAAGAGCATGATGAAGCCTTTAACAGCTATAAATAAATTAAAAAAAAAAAATCCTGTTAGGAATACTATAGCAAATCTAACTGTGAAATATCTGTGGTTGGAAATTTGAGCTAGGCCCTTAACATTACTTTAACACAATTCTTTGTATGGAATAATAAATTGAATCTGACAAATTAATTATCACAGGACACTTCATTAACCAATGTACGTGGCATACAGCTCTTCATTGTCTGAAGATATTTGCTCTGAGGTACTGCAACAAGTAAGAATTCTAATTTTTTACACCCTTGGAGAAATACATCTAATATGTTGTGAAGTTTGAGATTTTACCTAGTCTCTTAATTGTGAAAGATGGACTGCATATAGTACACAGCATTATAGAGAAAAAATGAGCATGGAATATATTAAGCACTCATCTGAAACAACAAAATAATGAAGCCATAAATGGAATCTGAGGGTAACATTAAATATCCACAGATGTGTGCTGGCAACATGGGATTTCAGTCAGTTAAAGAGACTGTCCTAATTAAACAAAACAAAAGAGCAGAATGCTCTATGGATAATTTGAAAAGGGCAAACATAGTACCCATATTTAAGAAAAGGAAAAAGGAGGATCCAGGGAACTATAGACCAGTCAGCCTCACCTCAGTCCCTGAAAAAATCATGGAGCAGATTCTCAAGGAATCCATTTCTAAGCACTTGGAGGAAAAGATGTTCATTAGGAACAGTCAGCATGTATTCACCAAAGGCAAGATGCCTGACCAACCTGATTGCCTTCTATGATGAGATGACTGGCTTTGTGGATGCAGGGAGACCACTGGATGTGATATCCTTGATTTCAGCAAAACTTTTGATACAGTCTCCCACAACATTCTTGCAGGCAAGTTAAGGAAGTATGGGCTGGATGTATGGATTTTAAGGTGGATAGAAAACTGGCTGGAGCATCAGGCTCATACAATAGTAATCAATGACTCAATGTCTAGTTGGCAGCCATAAAGTTCTAGCTCCGCAGGGATTGGTCCTGGGGTCATTTATGTTCAATGTCTTCATCAACAACCTGGAGGATGGCATAGAGTGCACCCTCAGCAAGTTTGCAGATGACATCAAGCTGGGGGAAGTAGTAGAGCTAGGATTCAGAGTGACCTAGACAAAATGGAGGATTGGGCCAAAAGAAAACTCATGAGGTTTAACAAGGACAAGTGCCAAGTCCTTCACTTAGGACAGAACAATCCCATGCACCAGTACAGGCTGGGGGGGAAGGGGGGGAGAGGCTGACTGGCTGGGAAGCAGCTCTGAAGAAAAGGACCTGGGGGCAATAAGTTGAATACAAGCCAACAGCATACCCTTGTTGCACGAAGGCTAACAGCATACTGGGCTGCAGTGGTACATGTTTTTGCCAGTACGTCAAGGGAAGTGATTATTTCCCTCTATTCAGCACTGGTGAGGTCACATTTGTAGTGCTGAGTTCAGTTCCCCTGCTTCCCTCTCTGCCCCACCCTCCCTGGCAAGGATGTGAACAAATTGGGGAGAATCCAGGGGAGAGCAACAAAAATGGTGAGGGGGCTGGGGGACATAACTTATGAGGAAAGATTGAGGGAACTGGGCTTATTTAGTCTAGAAAAGAGGAACTTAGAGGGGGGCTAATAACAGCCTTGAGCTACCGGGAGGGGGTTTAAAAGAAGATGGAGCTAAACTGTTCTCAGTGATGGCAGATTACAGAACAAGTTGCCACGGTCTCAAGTTACAGAAAAGGTGAAGATGGGGCTGGCAACTAATGACCACACAGAGCTGAAATAGCAGCCACATGCTAGAACCATCTGGTGTCATGCACAGTACTCAGGATGGCTGCTATGGCTTACATAAATCTTCCCTGTGCCCACTGCATTCATAAGAGGATCCTCATAGAATCACTGAACAGACGGAGAGAGATGTGACCTTACCAGGCACACACTTCTCTAGCCATTACAAGGAAAATGTGGCAATTTAGTGCAGATGGCCTCATCTAAATAATGAATGAGCAGAAGCAGGCCATTCTTCGGGTTCTCCAAAAATAAATGGGGGAGGATGAGCATCTAATGGTACAGAGTTCGGGAGAGAAAGAAGTCAAGTTTCCCCTGGGATAGGGATTCAGTTACAACTTCCACAGAGATCAGAACTCAAACACCTCTCCAGGCATTTATCAACTGCCAAACTTTGCAAACAGCTAAATTTCACATTTTCTGGCCCACAATAAATACATCCAGTAAGGGTTTATTGGATGAACGGAGTGGACTGTAAGGTGGATAGAAATTGGCTGGAGCACCAGGCTTATAGAATACTAATCAATGGCTCAATGTCTAGTTGGCAGCCGGTATCAAGTGGAGTGCCCCAGGGCTCAGTCCTGGGGCCAGTTATTCCCCTCTATTCAGCACTGATGAGGAGTACTGTATTCAGTTTTGGGCATCCTTCAACTACCTGTAGGGGGGTTTGAAGGAGGATGGAGCTAGACTGTTCTCAGTGGTGGCAGATGACAGAACAAGGAGCAACCATCTTAAGTTGCAGAAAGGGAAGTTTAGGTTAAATATTAGGAAGTATTTTCTCACTAGGAGGGTAGTAAAACACTGCAACAGGTTACCCAGAGATGTGGTGGAATCTCCATCCTTGGATGTTTTTAAGACCCGGCTAGGCAAAGCTTTGGCTGGGATAATCTAGTTGGGGCTGGTCCTGCTTTGAGCAGGAGGTTGAACTAGAGGACTTCCTGAAGTCCCTTCCAACCCTAATTTTCTATGATTGTATGAAAAGCCGGGCTTATCTTTTAAACACTTGATCAGAATACAAGAGATCTGGTTTGATTCCTGGCTCTACCATTGTCTAATGCTTGTTCTTCCACCCTCCATTTTTTCTATTTAAATTCTGAATTCCAGGTAGGGATAGTCTTTCAATATGTATTTGTACCATAGGAAGGCCCATAGGTAATGATAAGATATCATTATTAACAAGCACAGACTCCCTATTCAGTAATGCATGAGAATTCATAGATTTCATTTCATAGATTCATAGACATTAGGGCTGGAAGGGACCTCGGGAGATCATCGAGTCCAGCCCCCTGCCCAAAGGGCAGGAAGTCAGCCGGGTTCATAGGATCCCACCAAGATGAGCATCCAGTTGGCTCTTGAAGGTGTTCAATGTGGGCGCTTGAACCACCTCTGGTGGCAGGCTGTTCCAGACCTTGGGGGCTCGGACAGAAAAGAAATTCTAACTTATGTCCAGCCTGAAACGGTCCTGTAGTAGTTTACGACCATTCGACCTAGTCGTCATCCCTTGGGGCGCTCTGGTGAACAAACGTTCCCCCAGATACTGGTGGTCACCCCTGATAAACTTGTAGGTTGCCATCAGATCACCCCAGGGCTCTCAGCCTGTCATCGTAGGGTCTGCTTCCCTGACCTCTGATCATGCGCATGGCTCTTCTCTGGACTCTCTCTAGCTTCTCCACATCCTTTTTGAATTGTGGAGCCCAAAACTGGATGCAGTACTCCAGCTGCGGCCTCACTAAGGCCAAGTACAAGGGGAGAATGACGTCCCGGGATTTGCTTGAGAAGCATCTATGGATGCAAGCCAGCGTTTTGGTTGCTTT
>NW_005842159.1:1670551-1694088 GCF_000455745.1 Alligator sinensis | reverse complement strand
TTTTGTCTTGGGGAGAGCAGGGGTGGGAGCTGCAGTTGGGTCCATGTTGCCTGCGGGAGCCGGCAACTCAGCAGGCTCTGCTGGAGCGGCAAGAGGTGCATACCTGTTGCTCAGCTCCAGCGGGGCAGGGGCCTTGGTGCAGCGGGCCTTAGGGCCCTTGACCACCGTGGTCCATGCCCCTGCCTGGACAGAGCGGGAGGTCCCGGAGTCCTCCTTTGGCCTGGAGGAAGACTGTAGTCTACCCTTCGCCTCCCGGGGGAGAAGGGCCTGGCAGTAGGAGTCTATCTCCTGCTCGCAGTCCCTGATGGCACGCAGTCTCTAGACTGTGGCATGGAGCTCCTCCAGCTGGCGCGCCAGAGACCCCAAAAGGGAGCAGACCCCACAAGGGGGTGTCACCATGCTCCCAGGCTCCAGAACCTGAAAAAGGGACAGGCAGCCCCCGCAGCCGAGAGCCATGGTCTCCGTCTGTGTCAAGAAGCAAGTCTACGGTTTTTGTCCATCACCACGTGTGTACTAAACACATCATTGTCCCTACATAGGAAAACTGCAGTTTTCCCTTGTATCAGTAGAATGTCACATAAAACAAGCAGTGGCTTTATTCTTGTGCTTCCTGGCAGATATTTTCAGTTGTAGGAATTGAGTGTATGCTGCTGGCTTGTTTCTCTATCCCAGGGAGGACAACTACCATTCCATTTCTCATTCAGGCCCTTGGTTTAGGACCTAGTTTAGTTATTCAAATAAAAACTCACAATGGAATACAGCATATAATCATGATCAGCACAAATATGGGAAGCTTATGGAACAGCCTTTCCTTTTTAAGCTAGACACAGGATACATCTCTTTCTCTGACTGAATATTCCTTACACCCATCATCTGACCCCTTCCAGAGCAAGTCTCTCCACCCCATGAAGTGCTCGTTACAATTAATATATTGTTTAGCTTTCACATGCAACTAACTTTTAAGGTTTATGAAATATAATTTCTCTGATTCTGGTTTTATGTTTGCTGTAAAATACATGCGTGCCAGATAGGCTGCAATATATAAAATAAATTCTTAAAATAATTGCCGGTGTCCCAAAGTTGCATAATCAATTGAACATACAGCACTGGATAGTAATGATCCTAATGAAACAGCTCTCCCAAGATCGCCTTGTTCATGGAAGAAAGAATATAGACTCATATAATTCATGCATATCTCTGTGCATACATGATATAAGATTCTCTGGCATTACCTTTAATCCATCCTGTTGAAATACCAAAGTTTCATGAATGCTTGCCAAAGTCAAAGGACACTGCCTTCATTAGTAATTCTTTGTTTAACGGAAATACTAAACCATATCCACACAGACTACCCAGAAGTGAAAGTACTGAATGCAAAAGAAATTGAAAAACTTCAGTCTGTACTAAGGAAGCAAGACAAAGGGGGCCACCTACGAGGACTGCATGCACCGAACATCAGAGATCTATTCTAGAGGGAAACCCTTCTTCTCCAGTACTCAAGGAAAGCTACAGGATAGATCAGAGTTTAGGTGCAACCTAGCAATCTGTGACTATACTGAATGACTCATACTAGATGCCTGCTGGAGAGTGAGAAAAGTAAGTAAATGAGAAGAGAAGGCATAGATGCAGGGCAGGACACATCAGAAGTCAAGCTACAATAGCAACCTCACTGTAACAGTGAAATTGTTAAAAAAGGGATCTTATTTCAACATCACAAACATACACCATTCAACCTCTGCCATATCATCTTGCCCACAGATTGTTTGCTTAGGCTTTGTAAGAAGTCTGTGCTTTAGATTTGGGCCTAAATGTTGTTTACTTGTAAAACACTTAAAGAATCCCCAAATCATTCCCTGATACCCAATTCTTCATAGCACTGACACATCTCAGCACCCACTGATTTTGGACACAGGGGAACCCCAGCTCCCACAAAACAGAATAAAAAGCTCTGGTATATATGCATTTCTGTTTCATATCCGCAAGTGGTGTGGAAGTCTGTATCACAAACCACCACTCTTCATTCAAAAGAATTTAAGGTAGCAAGAAAGCATCAGGATAAAGTAATAACTTCTGCTTATGTACAGAGCTGCAGAGGACAAGCTATATCATAGTCCCAATTGGATGTAATTAGCCTGCCTACATGCTATAAAATGATACATCCAAACTATAAGGAGAACAGTGTCAAAGCTATGCTAAATATGAGCAGTAAACCAATCAAGCTATCCTTGCAAAATGTCTTCAAAGCTATATAGGATCCTTTCTAGGTGCAATATTTTTATAGTTCCTTGAATTTTTCACACCTGTAGGATAGGAACTCACTGGATTTACACAGTGCTCCTCAAGCTTACCTTCTTTTTCTATTTTAGTATATAGTGATACTGCCTTGCAGGAGGAAAATTCCTCTTCTGTTCAATGGATTGAGTCCAGTTACATCCAGGCAAACTCACTGCCAGTTCTGTTTTTCTTGGGAAAGCAAAATACATCCATCTCATTGAAGACTTGAGGAAAGAGCATTACAGAGACCTACTTCTTGTGTTGCTATTCCTCCAAGTGTATTTATTAAAATGGCTTCTGCTACCACTCCTGAATTTGTAGGATAGGCCTAGCCAATAAGCCAATCAGAGCCCAGCAGACAGTCTCCCCTATGGCATGTCTTAAGCAACCTATAATTTAAAAATGGAAAGAAGAAAATATTTTTACTAGTAGTGAATAATTTGCAATAAATATCTTCACACATTTTTCATCAAATAATGACAGAGTTATTTTAAAGATCTGTTAATATTTTTTTAAAAACTAGTCATAAACAAATATGGTTGTCAGGAAAAAAACTGAAGCATTTGATACATTTCATCTAGCTGTTCTGCATAAATCCCATTCTTAGGGCTTTCACTGAGAGTTCAGGAGAAAAAAAGCAACTTTGATTTCTCTGGAGTGAGTATTTGGAGTAATTTAGATAACCATAACATGTGTAATGTAGTAATATTAAATTAACAACCATCCAAAATAGAATCTTTTCTTTAAACATAGGGCTTTTAGAAGGAAAGAGAGACAAAATGGGACTTGAATGGAGCTATGCACATTTATGTCAAATAGGTATTTTGCAAATAAGAAGCTTACATTTGAATTCAACACTACTTCGACATTTCCCCAACACATAAAGAAACGATCTAGATTTCTAATTCAAACCCATCACTATTTAAAATAATGAAAAGAGACTTAGTAAACAACGTGTTTTATTATGACATGTTGTAATTGAGGGAGATGTTAATATTAATTCTTTTAATTAAAAATAATAGACCTTTCTATGGTGATATTTTCCAAAAACTCTTTAAATGATAGACTTTTTATGTTGATGGGCACTTAAGTTTGTACACTGAAGTGAGTTTGTGGGGTTTCCTCTTCCTTCTCTTCTCTACATTCTGGTCTGATCACCTGCCTCTATCTCAGTCTTATTTCTGAATAGAAATAATTTTGGCTTAATTTCATTAGCATCTTTCCCTCTTTTCTAAAGATGTGGTTCTCCAAAACAATTTGGCTATAATCTTTCTAGGAACTTATATGGTCCACATCACTAGCTTCTGAACAGCTTACAAAGAAATCATAGAATCATAAAATCGTAGAACCAGAAGGAACCTGTAAGATCATCAAGTCTGGTCCCCTGCCATGGGCAGAAGTTATTGGGCTCAGACAAGCTCAACAAAGTGCCTGTCCAGCCTCATCTTGAACACTTCCAAGGAGGGCGATTGTACCACCTCTGCTGGGGGTGTTCCAGATTTTGGCAACCCTTACAAAGAAGCAGCTCTTCCTTATATCTACCTTGAATTTATGCTCTTTAAGCTTATGTCCTCTCTTGTGGTGCCTTCCTGAAGAGTTGCTTGCCTAGATCTTGGTGTTCACCCCTGATGTATTAGTAGGCATCTATCAAGTCACCTCTCAGCCTTCTCTTACTCAGACTGAACAGGCCCAATTCCCAGAGTCTCTCCTTGTAGGGCCTATCCTCCATGCCCTTGACCATGCAGGTGGCCCTTCTCTGTGCCCTTTCAAGCTTATCTGTCTTTCCTGAAGTGTGGTGCCCAGAACTGGACACAGTACTCCAGATGAGGCCTCACCAGTGCAGAATACAGAGGGAGGAACACTTCCCTGGATCTATTGGACACACAATGGCAGATGCACACCAGAGTTCTATTTGCTTTCATGGCAACCTCATTGCACTGCTGGCTCATATTCATCCTCCGATCCATTGTAACCCTGTATCTTGTTCAGATTCTGTGCCAGCCAGTGGACCACTATCATGTAGTTGTGGTCAGGGTTCATCCTACCCAGATGAAGAACTTTGCACTTATCCTTGTTAAACCACATCTGATTCCATTTCATCCATGAGTCCAGTCTGTCAAGGTCATCCTGGATTCTGACCCTATCCTCCAATGTGCCTGCCTTTTCCCACAGCTTGGTATCATCAGCAAATGTAATAATTGAGCTTTCCACCCCCCCATCCAAGATGTTAATGAATACATTAAAGAGCACGGGTCCAAGCACTGATCCCTGGGGAACACCACTGGAGACAGCCCTCCAGGATGAAGCCATCCCATCAATTATCACCCTCTAGGAATGGACTCTAAGCCAATTGTCCACCCAACTCACTGTTAACTGGTTAAGTCCAGCACCCTCAAGTTTGTTTGAGAGAATCCTGTGGGGAACAGAATCAAAGGCTTTACTGAAGTCTAAGTAAATCATGTTCACTTCATGTCCTTCATCTACACAGATAGTTATCTAGTTGTAGAAGGACACAAGATTTGTCAGGTATGATGTACTTTCAGTGAAGCCTTCTTAACAAACCATCCACTTCCAGCTTGCAAATAATGGCCTCTTTAATACATTTTTCAAAGATTTTACCCAGGACCAAGGTCAGACGCACTGACCTGTAGTTTGCAGGGTCATCCCTCTTCCCTTTCTTGAAGATGGGCACCACAATGCCTTTCTTCCAGTCATCCAGGACCACTCCTGAGTTCCACAACTCTTCCAACAGCTTGGCCAGTGGTGCTGCTATTAGCTCAGCCAGTTCCTTCAGGATCCTTGGGTGCAGGTCATAAGGTCCAGCAGACTTGAAGACAACCAAATGCTGCAGGAGATCCCTCACCTGTTCATGACTGATTTCCTGTAGTTTGTTGTCTTCCCCATGTTCTCTGGGACCCTGGTCAGGTGAATAGCCCATTTGATTTTAGGAATACCAGTGTGAAGTATACATTTAGGAGCTTGGCTTTTTCATAAGCATTGACAGTGGGGTCCCCTGAGCATTCAGTAAGGGTCCCATAGTGGAGCCTGGCTTTTTCTTGCTCCCTGTGTATCTGTAGAAGGACTTCTTGTTGTCTTTTTTTCAGTTGCCAGCTTAATCTCCATGCCTACCTTGACTTTCCTTGTCTCATATAGGCAGGCCCTGGTGATACAGGTGTATTCCTCTCTGGTTCCTGAATCATTCTTCCATTGTTTATATGATCCTTCTTTCTTTTTAAAAAGCTCTCTAATATTTCCATTGAGCCAAACAGGTCTATTGGCTTCTTTCCCATTTTTTGCGTGCATGGGAAAGGTCTGTTTTTGGGCTATGAGAATTGCCCCCTTAAGGAAGCTTCACCATTCCTGAACTCCCAAGTCATCTGGTTGCTGGTTGCAGAGGGCCTCTCCAACTAGCTTTTTGAGTTTGCCAAAATCTGACTTCTTGAAATCCAGGACTTCAGTTCTGCTGTCTGATTTCGCAGTCTTACGGTGGATGCTGAACCTAACCAAGTTGTGATCACTGTCTCCCACAGTGCCACCAATCCTTAGGCCACCTATGATGTCAGCACCTTTGGCCAGCACTAGATCCAGGGTAGGCTTACCCCTGGTAGACCCTTCCACAACCTGTGTGAGAAACAGGTCATCTACTGTTGCCAAGAAGTTAGCTGACCTACTGGAGGTAGCCAAGTGATCCTCCCAACAGATGTCAGGGTAGATAAAGTCATCCATGACAATCATGTCTCTAGTGTTAGTTGTCTCAGTCAGTTCTCAGGAGAATGTCTGATCCCTCTCCTCTTCTTGTGAGGGAGGCCTGTAGTAGATTCCCACCATCATGTCTTCCGCTTCTGATCCCCCATGTATTCTGACCCATAGGGTCACAAGGGGCCTTTCTTTGCTGTCAAACATGACCTGCAGGGAGGGGTACTGCACTTTCACATAGAGGGCCACACCTCCTCCTTTCTTCCCAACCCAATCCTTCCTGTAAAGCCTATGGCTCTCAACATTAACTGCCCAATTGTGTGTGTCATCCCACTAGGTCTCCAACCGAGCCAAATTGAAATCCTCATCAACCAGGAGGAGTGCCAGTGTCTTCTCTTTGTTTCCGATGCTTCTGGCATTCCCATAAAGACACTTGAGCTCTCCCCTAATCACCTCAGGTTTCTTGACATTCTTCCTATGTCACAAGATGTCAGTACCAATCTGGTTGTCCATTTCTTGAATGCCCTCCCATGTGTTGTTGTGGTTAGTGGCTTTGTGTACCACAGTGGAATCTTCTCCTTGGCCCCTGGACTTGCTTAGTTTAAATGAATTTATCTGTACAACATATAAAAATAGGAAACCTAGTCAGAAAAGTGAAGCCCTGTGTCAGGACAGTTAGACCTTTTTAGTTCATTAGGCTCTTATACCAGTTGTGGGTTTTCAATGATATTTGAGAAGCCCACCCTCAGCTACTTATGATTTAGAGTTTCCCTATGTAAAGCACACATTGAAATGTGTTATCATCTTGGTTTTGCCTCATGTAGGGCTTTCAATTAGATGTAGTTCTGCTCCTACAGAAAAAATGGAAACTCATTGTCTACAAGTTGTTAGGAAGTCTTACAAAGTAGGGGGAAAATTGGAAAGTTGCTTATTGAATCTAAGCCAAACTGTTAAATCTTTTCTGAACAGGACTGAGGTTAGTGGTAGTTGTTTTCCTCATTGCTTTCCTTTATTTATGAAACATTGCTACAATGCATGATACCTCAGTCTGCTGTTTCTGATTAACAGCTAAAGTAAAAAGAATGAAAAAAAATGCATCCTTGCATCAGTTCAGGATGTTCTTCAATGTCTCCATCTGTTACAATATCCTGAAGCAGAATAGGATCCCAGCTCACTGTTCTTCACGCTCCAGAAAGAATGGAACTATTTTTAATTCTCATTAAAAATATGGGACATTCCAATTCCAAAAAGTACTAACACTAAATAAGCAGCAGAGGCACAGAGTGTATCTTCTAATGGCCTGGCATTCTTATTCTCTCTGTATGGCAGGGATATTGAATATCAAGGAAGAAAGTCAGGATTGCTATCTATTCTTTTATTTGGAGATTTAATGGGTTTTTGGAGGCCAAAGCACCAATATTATCTATACGAAAAAGGACCAGAAAGATGATAATGAAACCTAGATGAGAGAGAACAGCATAGAAAGCATGCACACACACCTGCCATATACCTATCAATAAGATAGGTTGTTTTGTGGGGGGTTGTACCCTTCTAACTACCTTCCTCCCACTTTTCACAGTAATCCATTCCAGATGGGACAGATTTTTATTATTTCAGGCCTCCTAATATTTGTAAAATAATTATGTATGATTTAGGTCAAATAATAAAGTTACTGCTACAACAGTAACTAAATATATTCCTGGGTGAAAGCAGTCATGAAAGGAGGCAATTCCAGTATTGCAGAGAAAGGCATAGTTTGATCCTGGAAGATACAAGGTTATGAGATTTTGAAGATGCAACATTTTTATATCTAGAAAAAAATGTATTAAGTCATCTTACAGGTGATTTTAGACATCTGTTCTAAATGTTCTCTCCCTCTGAGTCCTGTACTGGTACCAAGGTTCTTTAAATTCCATTAAAGAGTAACTGTGTAATTAACATGTTAGTCACAATATTTACCCTGTAAGCACTGTAGAATTGATTACCCCAAATTACTGCCACAGGCCCCCGTCTATTAATTTTAACAATGCAGAGGATAAAAGCCAAGTATGGTTCTACTAATTGCTCCAGAATCTGAATGCCTAGTTTTGCATATAGGAAATGTCGCCAATTAATGCACATTCTCTATCTTGTACATGACTTTCTTCTTTCAGCACAAAAGTAAATAAAAATTTCAAGTTTCTGGCCATGCTGAGCTCATGAAAGTTATACTGATGGTATGATGATGATGATTTTTATTGCATTTATTACAGTAATATCTAAGGACGAACAAAGCTGTGGCCCCATTGAAGTAAACACTGTACAAAAACAGTCATACTTGATCCCTGCCAAATAAACAAGCAGTGTAAATAGAGGAAAGGGTGTAATTAAAAAAAAAACATTAAGAATTTGGTGGCAAGAAATATCACATTAATTCTATGCTTTTTGTGGGGTGGAAGTAGTCAGAG
This sequence comes from Alligator sinensis, assembly GCF_000455745.1. NCBI lineage: Eukaryota > Metazoa > Chordata > Crocodylia > Alligatoridae > Alligator > Alligator sinensis. The sequence continues at coordinate 1,685,671 of NW_005842159.1, read as the reverse complement.
GGTGAGTTTACTTAGAAGGGGACAAAGTAGGGAAGGAAAGGGAAAATATGTATGCACATTGTTGAGTTAATACATTGCCTCTGCAAAATATAGTCCTTTATTACTTTAAATTCCTTATTGATTGGGAAAGTAGGCAAGCTTAAGTTAGCCCTTAAGGGTATCAGCCTTAATGGCTGATACCATACTGGATAAATATCTCCCAAACCAGTCCATCTAACTCTATGTAAATTCAAAATCTCCCGTGCCCATTAATCATCATCTATATGAGTGCATGTTGTAAGGAGTTATAAACTGAGTAAGTAATAGGTGGTGCATTCTGGAAATAGTGAATCCTCCTTGCTCACCAATACCAAATTCAATGAAAATTAAAAAGAAGACTGCAAAGAGGAAAGAAAAAGTGGGCACTTATACACATGCTGGATGTTTGCTCCAATGCATGCTAATTGGCACACTCCAGCAGCCTCCTCATCACATGTATTCAGCATCCTTTTGCTTCAAAATGGAGGTGGGGGTGCTCTTAAAGCACTTAAACCAGTTAAGGCATCCCTACCACCATTTTGAAGTGCAGGACACTGAATATACATGATGCTGCAAGTGCTTTATTAGAGTGGCTCTGAGAGCCTCTCTAATTAAAGTGCCTTCCCCCCCAATCCCTAGGCCTCCAAACCTGGAGAATGTGTAAAGATGCCCTGAAATCTGAAAAGTAGTGTCCATTGACAGGTTTACTCTCAGAAGTACTGAACAACATTAATGCCCATTAAAACAAGAGATTTATAAGTCAAACCACTGTTATAATATCCTGCAATACAGAATATACCTCATTCATGACCGTTATAATCTGGAGTCTTAGAATTTTATGACATTTAAATAGCACCAATAACAAGAAATGTGCTTTCAATCCTTGTTGAAATGAGAATAAGTTTTGCCATTGACTTTAGTAAGACCAGGATTTCATACTAAGCTATCTGAATGAACTGAGCTACTAAGGTCTTGGCATGTTTTACAGCATTTGACTAATGTCATATTTAATCATTATTATTACTAGTGCTATTCTTTCAGTAAAACAAATCTATTTTGTAAGTGTCCACAAGTAACAATTCCTTTTCAACCAGCATAAATTCATTAGTATCCAAAGTCCTCCCTTCATTTTTTCCATGGATCAAATACTCCTCACCATCAGGTTTTGCACATATCATATAGGAAATTCAGTGGATATTTAGATTCATTATCTTTCTAATTTATCTTCTTTTGTCCAGTTTTCCCTATTTAAGTTAAATACAGGGTTGTGTAGCTATTTCGTGAATAGAATTGAAGTGAACTTTGATTTGACTGGTTCCTAAATAAATTTTATTTAACATGAGTCTGTCATTTTAGACTATTTCTTCAATCTATTATAAAGAAACATGAAGACTCAGGGTTTCAAAATAGAAGCAAGAAAGGAGGTCTCTGGGCTAAAACCATACTAAACAAGCCAGTTACTACCATCAACAAATATGTCCACTCTCACAGGGTGTAGATGGATTCTTGTCCTGATGAGCCAAGAATAGACCTGCATGCATTACAATTGGTTTTTCAGGGTACAACATAACACAGGTACAATAAAGAAGGATAACTCCCATAGTATCTCTGCAAAAGAAATGGGATGTACTTTAGAACAAAATATCCCAAAAGAAGCTTCTGCTGAAAAGTAGCAATACAGCTGGACTCCTGCACATTGAATCAGACTTGATTATTTTATTCACAAATATATTTATGCATCTTTTTCTGTCATGCTGAAGATAGGACAACCCCAGTTCACCACAGTATTTAAACTGAGGGAAAACCATTGATGCATGTAATGTCATTATAACATTTTTATTCCCTCTCTTTTTTCCTTTCTTATAAAACACAGACTAACCTTTTTGGCTTTTTATGTTTTTACCCCTGCTGAGCACTGGCAGATGTTTTCATCAAGCTGTCCACAGTGATGCCTAGGACTCTTTCCTGTGAGGTTACAGTTAATTTAGAACCGATCATTGTATATGAGCAGTTCAAATTATTCCCTCCATTGTGTATTCACCTTGTGCTTGTCTATATTGAATATCATCTGCCAGTTCAATGCCCAGTTTCCCAGAAAGGTTTAACTCTATCTGAAGTGTCTGAGAATGAACTCTACATTTCACTCACTTAAAATAAATTACTGTTTTGTGGCAACTACAACATTTTCCATAGAATTTTTACTAGATGACAGGATTTTTGTTGCTAGCTCACCCACTTCATTTTTACTTTCCAGTCTATACCATCTGGTCCTGTTGACTTTCTGAAATTTCGTTTATTGGTCTATTCCTACTTTCATTTGTTTGTCACTTTTGTCTTTGAAAAAGCTTCACCTGCAAATAGTAGCTCAGGGACCTGCTTCTTCAAATTGGTTCTGTGCACACGTGTAACTGACTGCATTGTTCAACCGGCTTTGTTTCAGTGAGTGGGAACTGGTGACACATAATTGTGCATGAAAGTGACATGGGGCCAACCCCCTTTCCCTTCGCCTGCCAAAGCCAGTCAGTGAAGATCCTTGGCGAGAACACATGTTTACTATGGCTGTTGATGTTGCCCAGAAAAGGGGTGAGGCTAGAGATGTTATATTTATAGCATTCATTTAGATGTAACATGGCAGCTACCCAGGGGCTATGTTTTGCTGGAAGCAGCTAATGTCAATAAAGCCTACCAGCAATATGACAATGTCATTTTTTAGAAGAGGAATTCCCCTCATTATAATTATTAGAAGTGATGTTCAGCATGTGCAAAACTGAGATCTATAAAAGGAAATTTCATTAAGCAACTATTTTTAAGCAAAGCTGCCTTTTTACTTGTTAAACAGAGGAAAGACAATAGATCATGACTGCTCATAAAAGAACCTGCAATAAAAAACAACACATGCTACTAATACCCTATTTTGAGTGTACTAGACTATTGTAAACCTTTAATTATCCACAGTCCCTGTAATTGATCTCACTGAAGAAATGCACCTTGAAAGATTAAAATAGCCTTACAAAAGATGAAAATATATCTAAGTATATACTTAAATACTCTCTCTCAGGTTCTTTCTTCTTCCCTTTACTTTCTTTCTTCTGAACTTTTTAAATAAAAGCAAAAATAAACATAAAAAATAATCTCTTCCCTAAGGGCAATTCTGTTTCAAAGCATCAATTGTATTACAAAGTACTTTGTATTTCAATTATATTTCATTTGTATTACAGTTGTATTGCAATTGTATTTCAACTGTATTACAATGGGCTTTGTATTTCAAAGCATCACCCTTGTTTTGTTTAAAGTTAAGTAGACTAGTAATGATAGTGGCAACCCATTCATGGGGTTTAAATCTGTACATGACTTTTCCCTTTTTCATGGCCTGATCAGAACTGATGGTGTGGATGAGAGAAAGAGAGAGAGAGAGAAAGAGAGAGAAGGAGAGAAAGTAAGTGCTGCTATTGGGCAAGAAAGTTGGAGAACACCATGCTTCCAACATCCTTGTGGAGCAGAGAGCTGGAAAGTGACAATCAAAATGTTTATTGTTTTCAGGTGCTTAACACCTCTCAGCAGAAGCCTTAAAAGGTTTGCTTTTCCTTTTATACCCAGTGGGTTTCTCCTATAATCCTGATCAAACCCATATATATGGCCAAACGCTGTCTTCCATTACATCCATTCAACCCCAAAGTTTAGGGAATGGAATCATAGCAGGGTTATTCTAATGACAGTAGAACTAAGGGTACATGCCTCAATTGATGTGTTTGATGGGAGAAGATGTAATCCATAAACCGCCCCTCATTCTCCCAAATTCACATTTTGACATAGCCCCAGCACTTCCAAGAAGGAACAGTTGCAAGTCAAAGATTACCATAGTCATTACAACCTTTACACAAAAGCAGTATATCAAAATGTAAACTGTGCCAGTGCCAAGTAGATGTTAATGAGCAGTATCTGGAAAGGTTAAATATAAATACACATAATTACAGCCTGCTAGTGACAAGAAATTATTAGTTTCTTTCTTCCTCACAAGGCATAGCTCCAAAATACTAAACTGAAATAAAAGTATATGTCTTATCCTGCAATCATAATAGTACTCGGAGAGCTACAATTAAAGCAATCAGTTAGAAATACGCTGAATATATATTGCTGCTAATGCCCTTAGCCACTTTTATATTCACCCCTCCCAATGAACATATATAGACTAGTCAGATTAATGAAGTTGAAATCCAAAATTTAAAAATGGTAGGAAGAAATCTTTTAATTTTAAAATTACAAGATGAATTTTCAGTGAAAACATTCAGAAGGAACAAGTAACTTACACAGCAAGAATTTTCCCATGGCAAAAAGAAAATAAAAATCTGCTCAGAGAATTCAGTAAGTGTTTTATATTGTATTTCAACTGTGATGAGAAAAAAATAATTTTTCTCCCTGAAGTGAGTTTAAAAAAAATTCACTTTACTGAAAAAAAAGCTATTCAAAACTGATTTTTGCAATTAAATACAAAAGGCTTTTTTTTTTTTTTTTTTTTTTACTTTTGTGGATACCTTGCAACAGCAAGATCACTTTTAGCTTAGGAAAAAATGTCCTTAATAACATTTGTCCAAATTTTCCAAGTTATAAGTATATAGGCTTTGTACCAATTTTCTATACTATATCACTAATGAGGTTTCCTTCAAAATGATGCATAACCATCCTTGACTCCAACAGATGAACTAAGGTGTGATAATATGATACCATTGTTTTACTTGACCAATCCCAATCTACCCATAACTGTTGTTACACTATGCTTTGAAAGGCTCAACCTCTGGGAAGGAGAGAGGGAAGGAGGGACGGAAGGAAAGATTTTTTTTTTTTTGGTTCTGTTTTTTGTTGTTGTTGGTTTGGGGGTTTTTTTGTTTTTTTTTTACTTGTTAAACATTTATGACAAAAATTTTAAAAAGCAAAAAGGTGAAAGTGCAAAAATGAATCCCTCTCCCAGGGATAGAGCATGAAACACTTGTCAACAACAAAAACACCATATCACCATAGATTGAAACCCCCTCCTCTCCATGAGGTTATATATTTAGGACTAGCTGACTGTTTTCCACCTTGCAGAGTGCCCCCTGGATACCCCAGGGTAACAACCTGTCCACATTTTGTTGCAAGATTAGATGAGCTAACTCAAATATGATCCACAGACCAAGAAGTAGAAGAGTTGAAGGGCACCAGAGTCAGCCCCTGCAAGCCAGTTTCTGCAGCTTCTTGGCGTTGTCATCTTGGCTTGGCCCAGTGGGAAATTGGCTAGGCAGATTATGCTCCCTTTGGCCACTCAGTAGTGGATAGAGAAAAATGTACACAGTCTCAAAGAAGTCTAAGTCTAACATCAAAGAGGACTCTACGGTCAGCAAAGAATGGCTGTAGCTAGGGTGTTACCTGTCATCTCTGTGTTCTTGGGGAATCCTAGCACAGTACGCAGCCTCCCCCCCGCCTGAACAAGAACCAATTAGAGGAAGGACTTACAAAAGACAAGGAAGATGCAGTGGGAGACGCACCTAAAGCACTCCAGACAACGGTGATAAGAATGAAGCAACTCCCCTGGTCTCATTTACATGGGAGATGGGACAAGAAAGTACCTTCATTAGCATTCAGAATGGCAAACAGAGATTCCAAGGCAAGGACCGCACTGAATTCTGGGACCAGAGAAGCAGGGGAGCACTGCATGATGGGGGATCTCTGGTCCAAATTTTAATAACCCATGTCTGCATACACCCAGCTCAGCATTTATCAGGCCAGTTCTAGTAATGACTCCTTTATTGGTACCCAAAACACCGAATCTGCCTGTCTGCATTGTTAGCTCCCTCAGAGCAATGCCACCCATAGTCAGCAGTGATCAGTTCCTATTATCCAGCACACTGTTTACCCATAAACAAACCTAGTGTTCTCCCTTGAGCCATTGTTAGTACCCTACAAAACCCCTACCCAAGCTCAAGTTCCTGCCCTGGTGCTTGGATCCAAAGCTGCACCAGTTCCACTCCTTTTCTGCCTGGAATCCCTCCACTGGTCCTGCTGAGGGCTTGGTCCATCTGCAAGCCCCAACAAACACCTGGGAACCTTGTCTGGTTCATGCTTCACTGAGTGGTGAGACCGCCACCTCTTTCTCTCTGACTCCAGAAACCTGACTTTTGCTTTCTTACTCCAGGCACAGCTATTTAAACCTGACTTTTGCTGATCAAACTTGAGCTAGACTTCCCCAAATACCTAAGTGAAAGTATGTAATATTGTAACTGTCTTATTTGTCTCTCTTGTAGGGCTATTACTACTGGTATCATCATAAGTTCATATACTTAGCAATAAATAACTTTTATGGTCAACCTGATTGCTATACTCTCTCTGAACCTTACTTACTCTTCCTTCCCCTTGACCTCCCCATTTGCTCTGCAGCAACACTTCTTTTACCTAAGCCAAAGATCCCTGTAATGCCCAAAACTTTAGTGGGGTCTCCTCATCAAGGACCATTGTGATGAGAGTTTGGGACATGCTGAGTTTTGAGGTGCATGAGGGTATCAGCTGAAAGTGCTGATCAGGCCCAGCCTGCTCAGACATACTTTGTTGGCATGTGTGTATATGCGTGTCTAACTGTATTTATTATTGCCCTGCTGAAATAAGGGATGAACCAAGTTCAAGGCACACGAGGGTGTCAGCCTGTCAATACTGAATAACCCAGCCTGACTCAGATGCACTCGGTTAACCTGTATGCTTGTGTCTGACTGCATTTTATTGTTGCCCCGATGAAATAAGTTCAAAGAATATGAGGGTGTTAGCCTGTCAATGCTGAATAACCTGGCCTGGCTCAGGTGTGTCCTGTTACTTTGTGTGTGTATGTGCATATACGTGTTTGACTGATTCGGTGGGTGGAGGAACCCAGCCCCATTGAAACCGACTCCTGCAAGATAGCTCCGCTGGGGGTGAGGACTTGCAGAAGGGAGGGTTACAGATCCATATAGAAACACAAGTAACACAAGCAGAACATTGATAGTATTACAGAGACCCCAGAAACGTATCCCTAATAAATGAGCACACCCCAAAGTGGCGGGCAAATCTGGTAACAGGGGGCAGTCCAGGAAAGAATGGAAGAAAGACTCCTCCACCTCCTCCTCACAGAAAGAGCAGGCCACTGGCACTGTTGGGTCTAAATGGTGGACAAAGGTGCCTGTACAGCAGTTGCCATTGGAGGTTGCCAGTTCTCTTGGTGACTGGTACAGCATGTGACATGCTGGCCAGGCTTACTCTGGTCTTGCTGCCACTAGGTGTGACCTCCCGGTCATGTCAGAGCAGGTGGTGAAGACATGGGCATGACACACTTTGACTGTCCACATGTACAGTGTCTTCCCAGACAGGTTCTCAAATCAGATCCCATCACTGTTTTTGGTGGGCACAAGAGAGAGAAAGAGTATAGTACCGACCAGGCCTACCACTCTCATTATTATTCATGGCCAGAGAAGTCAAGAATGATTGGTGGGGGGGGGGACAGTCTGCCATTAGGGAGTTCTTAATGTATACAGAGGTAGTCCTCCAGGGCAGGAAGTGCATCTACAGGGATGGCAGCTTTAACTTCAGCCAAGAGGTGTGAAGCAAAGCAGACAGCCAGTCAGCCAGGTGTTTTGCTGAGAGTCAGGTGGAATGGGCCAAATCAAGGAAGGTGGTCAGCTTGATGGTATGCAACAGAATCAAGGAAGCAATGAAGCTTCTAGAAGTTCAGCTCAGTGCCCTTTGCTGCAAAACCAAGTTATGGACCTGCAGCAACTCTGGAAATCATGGGTGTCTGCACTGGGGTCTCAGTCAGAAGTAGTCCTGCCAAGCCTGGGCAACCCTGTTGTAAAAGGGCAGGATGTCATCCCGGCCCAGGTAAACAGGATCCAAGCGGAAAAGTTCCTGATCGAGGCTGGTAATTAGATAATTGTATTTTTTTTCTCATGTTGTCCCTCCCATGCTGCATGGATGACTGTCATTTTGTTTTCAAATGCGGCCTGTTCCAAAAGAGACCTACGTATGACTCTGCTTCATTACAGAGACTTTGGTTTCTATGTTGGTGGGGGGTGGGGGTTGTGGTCTTTATTAAATGTTAAATTATTCTAATTAAATATATGTTTTTATTTGTGTGTGGAGATACAGTTGGTCCTGGATATAGCTGAACCACAAAATACTGTAAATAATTCTAACAAATGTAATATTCAATTTCTGCAAATAGTGGCACATCCAACTTTCACATTTACTTGCCTTATATATTCCCAACTGTTACTTGATCATGTAGGTGTCAGTAGATAGACAGAAGCACAAAGCAGGTGAATGCCTAGCCAAAGTGAATTGATTTAACTGTTGAGTAAACATAATTGGGGGTGGGGAATGTGGTATGTTCCCCAATATGTTTATAAGAATATGTCCAAATTAATATTTATGCAAATACAGTTGTCAGAATCTATTATAATTTTGGAAAATATGCAAGTAATCATGAACTCTATTCTGCTCCTATACAATCTTACTTTTCTTTCTGTATTGGCTGATGGCAAAAACACAGAGTTCATTAAAAAATGCAAATTCCATTATTCATTCCTTTTTTTAATGTAATAAATCCTCATGTCAAGTGCATTTATTTAAGTACACATGTTCTGATTAACTACCCAATGTCTTAAAGAAATGAAAAACATTAATTTTGATTACCAGCTCTTACAGCACACAGTTGCCTCTGCTTTAATTTAGGTTGTATAACCTTAACGAAATAAAGATAGTTAAAGCATAGTTCAGTAAAGTCAAACTGGGTGAATGCTGTAATGTGGCTGCTAATGCTCACTGCAGTCACAATAACTACCAACTTCTGTTGCTTTTCACAAATCGTTACCCCTCAGTAACTCTCCAATGCATTTTTGGCAGTAGAAATAATACAGTAGCAGGATGGCACAGTGCTGCAGCACATTGATTCTAGAAGGAGAGATTGTTGTTGGCTGACTATTAACTGTTCCAAGCAGAATTATTTCCTGTGTATTCCTGGGAGGGGCTCACCAAAGGGCAAGGCAATTCAGGGCTGTTACTAGAAGAGAGATATGCAGACTTCTTATACAAAGAGAGTGTGTGTGCATGACACATACACGTCTACATATATTTAAAATATGCTAAAAATGTTATTAGAGATCTTTTAGATATTCTGCCAATTCCATCTACCATACTCTTTTAAAATAAAAATATTTTGAATAAATAATAATTTGGGCAAATTCATATACGAATACTAAATGCTATATTTTACATAAGAACATAATTACTTTACTGGGTCAGACCAAAGGTCTCTGATTATGACAAATAGTGGGTGCTTTAAAGGAAGTTTTAAACAATGGTATGTGTATATTGGGGTTACATACCAATGGTTACATCTGATGGTTATAAAAAAAACCAAACTATTTAAATCAAGGAATTGAACTTGTGGTAGAGGTGATGTATTTAAATCAACAAATATGTCAAAACTGACTCTTACCCAGAAATATTTTTAGTTTTGACAAACTGACATTTTTGGATGAAAAATCATTTGGGTTAAAAAATCCCCAAGCTACATACGTTTTGCACGACAAGGAAGAAGAAAGAAACAGGAGTAAATTCCTTCTAGGAACACAAGATAGATTGGATATAGAGAATACTGTCAGTTAAGAACATTGTCAATATGGGCCTGATTGTGCAATCCTGTTCACACAATTATTCCTTACCATGTAATTAGACTCATTAGGTTCAGTGGAATAACTACTGAATAAAAATTGCATCCTAACAGTGAGATTTTGCTTTAACAGCTTGAAAACTGGAGACTTGTAGATTATTCACTTTGCTTTAACAGCTTGAAAACTGGAGACTTTTTGATTATTCCCCTTGCTGTGTGGCAGCCTATATGTTACCTTCCTAAAACAGATCCTAAAATTGGATGCAAAGAAACCCTAAATAAGAATTACATTTTTGTTTCAAGGCTGAATGTAGGACAGAATTGCACCTTGATAACTAACTGGTTCAGGGAGGCATGAACTTTTATAAGCAACAACCAGAGTCTTCACATGCTAGAAGTTATTTCATGTGCTATCTAAAGTAGGCTGTTGCCTGTGCAAGTTCATTCCTCTCTGGGCCAGTTAGCCTCCAGAATAGCACCCTTCCCTGACCTCCACCATATTTCAGACCCACACAGGCATAGGCAACAGGTGCCCGCGTGTGGGGGGGGGGGGGGGGGCACAACCGCGGGAGTAGGGGGTTCCCCAGCGGCGATTGCAGTGGGGGTGGGGTGGGGAGTCCCCAAGCACACCAGTGGCAGAAGTGCCAGCACTTCCGTATGCAGCACAGCAGTGGTGGAGCCAATTTCGGGGGAAAGTGCTCTCTGTGCCCCCCTAACAGCTGGAGCTCTTGCTGTCGGGGGGGGCACCAGGGCCTCTGTGCCCCACCTCCCATCACCTATGCACACAGGTAATACCCTCTAGGCTCTTTTAAGACTCTCAGTAGATGTTGTTTTGGGTTATTTTGCTTTTGTCTTTTTGTGTTACCTATCATAATATTAAGTCAGTTAAGGATGGATTACTGCCATTGGACCAAGTACACAGTCTTACTTATATCCTTAGGCTATATAGACCGTCAAAAATCCCTAGGCTGAATTGATTCAGTCTTTGTAGGTTAGTCTAAACTGCAGAGATTAAGCTGAGAAACAACTGGACACACATTCACTTTTGATTCAGAAAATGCAGCCACATGCCTGCAGTGGATTAGGCCAGAAGCCATGGGGCACTACAACATGGCTTTCTAGCACACAGCCAGCATGGGCTGTGTATTCACTTCCTCTTCCTGCTGCCCCCAAGGTCTCTGGATTTGTGGTCAAAATCACAACAGCAGGACTCTGCAGGGTTGCTCAGCACTTCCTCTTCCAGCTTCCAGGTGCCTCTGGGATATGTAGTCCACAGTCGCATCCAGAAGTAACTTTTAGTAAGTTTAGCAGGGCAGGGCAGCTCTGTACTCAGTGGAAGGGGAGGGGGGTTTAACCCCGCTCCCTGGCCCCTGGCCCCAGCTGGGGTTTCCCTGGGAGGGGCAGACCATGCTTTCTCTCCCTGTCTTCTCTGCTGCAGTAAACAGCACAGCCCAGCCCAGGGCTGGAAAACATGCTGAGATGCTGGGGGACTTTGATTGAACTTGAACCAGGAAGGGGTCTAGGGCAGAAATTTCATAAACTGGTTTGACCAAAATCAGTTAAGTCTGATACTACATTAAACCAGGTATATCTTAAACAAGTTTTAGCCATTTTGAAACTGTTTTATGTGCACTGAACTTTTTTTTTTTCTGTTACAGGTTTAAACCAGTTTCTGATGACTTAAACTCATTCATGTGTAACTTCTGTCCCTAGTCTTACAGTAGTCTCCAATCTTGGAAGAAGTGTAGATTTGGTCTGGAAAACTAATAATAGTTGAGGAGCCATGGATTTGCCTTTTTTCTGAGCCAAGCCAATTCAGCTTAGAAGGAAGGAATACCATACTGCCTCTGTCTATTTTCTGTCCCCCTTTTTAGGGAACCTACCACACTGTCTCATAGAGTCGTTACAGAATTCATTAGAAACTCTCAGAATCAGAGATCAAAACACCTTATCTTTGGCAACAAAACTTTGGTCAAAGTAATTTGCTGAATATATCTCAATCCATCTAGACACAACAAAATATTCAGATCTTATTTTAAGATATGTTGGAAGAGCTGTATGCAAAAACTTATCTTTATACATATATAATGGAATTGTCCTTTTATTTAGGGCATCTGGGTATCTATATGAAAAACATTTGCACAATAATTGGCTAACAGCTCCCCCTTTAACCCATAATTTTCTTTTGGGGGGATATTTCTCAAGCTTCTAGCCATGAATTACCACAGATCTCTATGCATCCATCTAAGTTCAGCAGCTGTCAGTGTGACAGCCAGAGCATGGAAATAGGCAACCCACTAAACAGAGGAGACTAGAGAGAGAATATGGTACATATTCACTGTGGCAAACTTATCTGCTTAACTAGAAGACAAGTATTGAAGTCTGTTATGCTACCTGGCTGTCATACTACAGTTGTCTAATGTAAGAGGAATACAAAGAAAAAACACCATAGTTATATGGCAATATGAGACTACTAAGCATGGAAAGACAACAGGAGACAGGTCTGTCCTCATTCTGATCAAAAACAAATGGAAGGAAGTCATTGAAACATTTATGTAATTGCTTACAGCCTGTATGTCCCCCACTCTAGTGTGTTTTTATTGTATTGCTCTTTATGTAAGTTTTGGATATGGTAATGTGGTTGCGTTAATAAATAAATTCATGGATTTAATTAATTAATGCTCTACAATGAAGCATTCTGATCTCACACAGTCCCTATACTAAGAGCAAAGGAAGTTATTAAAAGTCATGTGTAGGTCCTGAATACCCACATAGAAGCAGGGTATAATCTGTTCCTAGACAGCATCTTTCAGCTTTAGGACCTCAAGTCAAATTGCTGGTAAAGACCTCATTGTACCCTAAGATGTGCAGCATTTTCATGACGCAATATGAATCAGGCATTTAAAAGTTCAGCAAGTCATCACATTAGATTTACATAATTGCTATTATAATTTTATTTTCTACATGATATTAATAGCAATTTGCAAGATCAAAATAAAAACAATATTTTAAAATGTTCTATATTCAAACTCTGTTTGAGCATTCCTCCTTAAGACCTGTAAAGCTCTTCAAATTATTTCATCTCCCATCCATTCTTTTTTGTTTGTTTTTTCTGTATTCTTCGGGATAGTCTCTCTATTACCTATGAAACACCCTACTCAATGATGTAAAATCTGAGTTCATCGCACACACTCAACTTGGACAGATGTCCCGTGTGGCTAAACTAGGAAGGTGGGCTATGAACAGACATTAAAAAAAAAACCAAAAACATGGTGAAATCACTCTATCGCTTTACTTAAAATGCTATAAGTAGAGCACGTCTGAACCGAACATACATTCATCATTTGGTGGGAGGGCTGGGGAGGCTGCAGGGGAAAGGGGTCTGAGCTCTGTGTCCTAAAAGCAGCCCTGCCCCCCATGCCACACTGCTGCCTGGCTGGGGGGCTGTTGGGGAAAGGGGTCTGAGTTCTGTGTCCCCACAGTAGTCCTAGCCCCACAATGCACCAGGGCTGCTGCAAGGAGATGGAGTCCTTTCCCCTGTAGCACCTTTAGCTGGGCAGATGTGTGCCATGGGGGCAGGGCAGCTGCTGGGAGCGAGATCCCTTTTTCCCCTCTCTCCAGCCAGGCTGCAACTCACAGATGGCCAAAAGGTGGAAGCAGGGCTGGAATAAGAGGCTGTCGCTGACTTGGGTGGACCATTCAGGGGTCATGTGAGCCCTGAGGGGGATACACCTCTCCCAAGTTTCCCCCCACAGTCCCCTGCACCCTCAAAGCCTCCCCTCTCCAGCCCTGCCCCCCCACCACTTACCTGGAATGGAGCCCAGGTCCAGGTCCCTGCAGCCTGCACTGCTGTTTGCCCTGCACAGGCAGGCAGTGTGCTTCAGCACTGGAGCAATAGGAAGTTATAGAGATGCTCTGGATGGCTACCAAAGCATGGTCCTCTTTGGAGGTCCCAAGCTTCTGGTTACCTTAGGACATGGTCCTAGACCGTGCTTTGCCCCACTTTTTTCCCCTGTGCTTTAATACCTGGATATTCAGGTATAAAATTTGGATCCCCTGCTGCAAATATGCAGTGCAGGGAATGTTTTTTTGTTCCCAGCATGCCTCTTGCCATGTCTCAAACTGCTTTGGGATGTGTGAAGAGGCACGTGGAGCCTCATCTGGATGCGCCCCCTGAGAGGAAAGTTTTGGTTGTGACTGCCCCTCTTTTTGAGTATCTCTATGTTCTTTACCTGTGGTATAACTCTCCTAGGGATCATGCTCAGAATTAGTAGCTTTTGCTTCTCTTCCTGTTCATGTGGCCATCCGGAGTTATGACCTTTTCTTATTGTCATGTTGACAGGGCTGATAATTTGTGGAAGCACTATATAAAAAAGAAGATAGGGTCTTCAACTAAACTTGAAAGGAAATGGAGTGGTGGTTTCTTGGGTGGAAGAAGGAAGCTGCTTCAATAGGCCTGGGCTCTGAATGAGAAGGCTTTCAACTGGATATGGGGAAGACTGTCTGCAGAAACATGAAGGCATGGGTACTACAGGGGGCAGAGTAAATTGCAGGCAGTAAGTTAGCCTGAATTAAATACTTAAAAGAGTTTAAAAGTAAGAAGAACATTTCCATAATAGTAACAGTCAAATCTCACCAAAGCCCTAAACCAATGGGTCCAATATTTTTGGCAGGCATGCTACAAATTAAGTCCCACACACTCCCCGAGCGCTAGTCTGATGTCCGTCCCCTGACTGGTCTGTTTCTCTGCTTTCTTTTCCATGCCCTGTTCTCCCTGCCCTATCTTCAGCCCCACTTTCTGCTCACTGCCCTATTTACCGCTATGCTGTCTGTCCTCTCCCTGATCTGCTGTGTGCCACACACAGATGGTGCCTGTGCCACATGTGGCATGCACCATCTGTGTGTGGCAGGTTGTCCACTCCTGATTTAATCTATTCCAAAAAGCTTCCAGTTCATCAAACTGCTCATTGACCAACACAGCTCCACCATTTCTAGTACTGTAGACTATTTCATATGTTCTGCTCATGTATGAATGTGCAGTTCTCTGAATATGTTTGGATCTGGGAACATAGAATCATAAAGAAAGTAAGGGTTGGAAGGGACCTCAGGAGGTCATCTAGTCTAGCCCCCTGCTCAAAGCAGGACCATTCCCAACTAGATCATCCCAGGCAAAGCTTTGTCCAGCTGGGTTTTAAAAACTTCCAAAGATGGAGATCCAACCACCTCGCAGGGTAACCTGTTCCAGTGTTTTAATACCCCCCTAGTGAGAAAATTGTTCCTAACATTTAACCTAAACTTCCATTTCTGCAACTTGAGACCATTGTTCCTTGTTCTGTTATCAGCCACTACTGAGAACAGTCTAGTTCCATCCTCTTTCAAACCCCCCTTCAGGTAGTTGAAGGCTGTTACTAAGTCTCCTCTTCTCTAGATGAAATAAG
>NW_005842159.1:1638818-1670536 GCF_000455745.1 Alligator sinensis | reverse complement strand
TTTCCTCCTCAGTCATGTCCCTCTGCCCCCTCACCATTTTTGTTGCCCTCTACTGGACTCTCTCTAATTTGTACACAACCTTTCTGTAGTTGGGGGGGGGTGGAGGGAGTCTGGGCAAAACTGAACACAGTACTCAAGATATGGCTGTTCCAGTGCTGATCCTTTGACCTACTGGCAACACATCTACCAATGCAGCCTAGTATGCTGTTATCCTTCTTTGCAACAAGGGAACACTGCTGGCTCATATTCAGCTTATTGTCCACTGTAAGCCCCAGATCCTTTTCTGCTGAGCTGCTTCCCAGCCAGTCAGCCCCCAGCCTGTACTGGTGCATGGGATTCTTTAATCCTAAGAGCAGGACTTTGCACTTGTCCTCAAGAGATTCATTTTGGCCCAATCCTCCAATTTGTCTAGGTCACTCTGAATCCTAGCCCTACCCTCCAGCATATTTACTACTCCCCTCAGCTTGGTGTCATCTGCAAACTTACTGAGTGTGCACTCTCTGCCATCTTCCAGGTCATTGATAAAAACATTGAACAAAACCAGCCCCAGGACTGACCCCTGGGGCACTCGACTTGATACTGGCTGCCAACTAGATAAGATATTGAGCCATTGATTACTACTGTATAAGCCTGATGCTCCAGCCAGTTTTCTATCCACCTTACAGCCCATTGATCCAGCCCATACTTCCTTAGCTTGCCTGCAAGAATGCTGTGGGAGACTGTATCAAAAGCATTTCTAAAATCAAGGTACACTACATCTTCTTGGCTCCCCACATCTACAGAGCCAGTCATCTCATCATAGAAGGAAGTCAAGTTGATCAGGCACAACTTGCCCTTGGTGAATCCATGCTGACTGTTCCTAATCACCTTTTTCTACTCCAAGTGCTTAGAAATGGATTCCTTGAGGATCTGCTCCATGATTTTTCCAGGGACTGAGGTGCAGCTGACTAGTCTATAATTCCCTGGATCCTCCTTTTTCCCCTTATTAAATATGGGCACTATGTTTGCCCTTTTCCAATCATCCAGAGAGCACTCTGCTCTTTTGTTTTGTTTAATTAGGACAGTCTCTTTTACTGACTGAAATCCCATGTTGCAAGCACACACCTGTGGATATTTATCTGGTTGCCGTGAGTTGTCAAAGATGATGGCCAATGCCTCTGCAATCACATCAGCCAACTCCGTCAACAGCCTCAGGTGCATCCCACCTGGCCCCATGGACTTGTAAATGTCCAGCTTTTCTAAGTAGATCCTAACCTCTTCTTTCACCACTGAAGGCTGCTTGCCTCCTCCCCAAACTGTGCTGCCAGGTGCAATAGTCTGAAAGCTGATCTTACCTGTGAACACTGAGGCAAAACATGCATTCAGCACTTCAGCCTTTTCTGCATCCTACAACATAGTGCCATTCTTTCAAAACTTCAGAAATATATCAATTGTTGGGGGAAGTATGTAATGTAAGGTGCAACCTTTACTTCATAATAGACCCTTATTTTATTAAATAAATTATTTTTTATGTATGAAATAAGTAAAATGCTATAAAGGTAATAGTAGTTACAACCTGAGGGTAAAGTTCCATAACCCACTTGAAGTTCTTTCACTAATCATTCCCATTGCATAATTCTCCAGCAAAGACATGCTGAGTAGCCAGATCTCTCCATCATCACATACATTTAGTGTATCTGCTCTCATTTTACACAAATGAACTGTCTAATTTACATTAATATGCCACACATTGATCAAATATGTACAAATACATGGGAAGCTTGCTATTCCATATGGGCAAGATATGAAAAAAATACTGACTTGTCACATTTGCTGACATAAGACACTCACAAGTTAGAGTGTTTCAACAGTTATTGTGTTGAAATAACTCCTAAAACTCAAGACAGCTGTTTGTAACACTGTGGAGAAACACAAGGAGGAATAGAACACAGTTTGCTTTGCAGTTTTAAAGAAAATCTAAAAAGCTGCCTTCACTAGTAGTACTATTTGTATAATACAATCTTTCTAGTTCATTAACTTCATTAACCAATAGCCTTCAGAGCCATAGAGTAACACTATTCTAGTTTGGTTTATGACCTAGTGCTATGAAATTAAAAATGACAACGGGTTCTGCAGTATGGCAGACTCAGAGGAACACAATTTCAATTTCTTGTTAAGCTCTCAGTAGAAGCAAATTATGGCAGGTGAATTTCTGCTTCATGGAACACAGTCAGTAATATATAATGACATTTGAGTTGACACATTGGGAATTTATAACATATTTTTTCCCTATGCTTAGGGAACAAGGTGCTGTAAATCAGTGATAGAGATCATGGCTAGCTACAGTGACCACAGTAATTGCCCAGAAAGTGCTCTAAAACTGTAACCAGACAGACATTCATGGATCTTAAGGTGCAGACAGAGAGAATTTTCACCTGATCTGGCCCCTGAAAATGCTCTACAGGCATGGCCAAATACAAGTGCATGGCTTCAGAACACTTTAAAACCCCCCAATCCCATGACAATCTGAACCGTCATTGCATGAGTGTTCAGATGAAGATGCTCCAAAATGGAGAACCTTCATTAATGTCTGTTTATGAAGTGCTGAGTAACAGTGAGGAGCTGCACTTCTATCTGTGCTTTTAGAGTGCTTTAAAAGTGGTGGATTGTGCTCTAAGTTAACCCTTGAAGGACAAGGTATTAGACTAAAGTGCTTTCTGTTACAGGACTTTATTGAACATCTGTGCCAGATCTCATCAAGGGTTAATTTAGAGCAGGATCACCATCATCATGGGTGGCATTGTGCACTCTAGCTTTGGACAGAACTCATTTGCTCTGCCCAGGCACTGAGCTGATCCCACCTCTGTATGCACAAAACTGGCCCAGCCCAACAGCACATACGGACGCACATGCAGGACCCAGCCTGGCATAACAGGCAGTCCCTGCGAGTGGCATGGGACCCCAGCTGACAGCCTGAGTGGCCTGGAACTTCCCAAAGCTGCATGGTCTCCTACAGCACCATGCTGAGCAAAACTGCACCTACTCAATGTGGCAGAGACAGTGCCATGTTGCCAGGTGGCTGAGGCTGAGCCATGCTGCCCCACACCACATGTACTGACCATGCCAGGAGGCCCTGAGCACCCCAACAGCTACTGCAGGCGAGTTGTGGGTTGTGTGTGGTGGGGCTGGGGCCCTGCAGGGAGGCTCTGGGCCCTGCAGGGGGATGTAGTCCCTGCGTGGCAGGGCAGGGCAGGGCTCTGGGCCCTGTGGAGAGGGCTCTAAGCGCTGTTTGGAGGCTGTAACCCCTGTGGGAGGAGCTGTCCATGAGCTGTGGGAGGGGCTGCACCATGCAGGGGGCAGGGGACCCACCCCTCCTGAGCAGGCCCCCCATACAACCCCCCCACTATCCACCCACAAACACCACACCCACATATGTGGCCCTGTGGGTCAGGAGTGAGGGGATGGGGGTGGGCAGGCTGTGGGTTGAAAGTGAGGGGCAGGAGCATGACACTGGCATGTCAGTATTACTCAGTGCTGCACATCCTGGTGAGTGAAGTGGGTAGGGGCAACTCTGATTTTTCTATGACAAAAAAAAAAAACCACAAGCAAATGCTAAAGTGTATAGATACTTAGAATTTATTTTATTATGATGATAGAGACACTGATAGGCTTCCAAATTGCTTTAAACTTGTAAATATATCAATAATACATTGCCCAACTTATCTCTTTCTATATAGTGGCACTTCATTTGAATAGTGAAAGAACACTATTTTGGGTATTTTAATGAAATAATTTGTATTTCTTATGAGAGAATTTGCAATTTTTAAACAGGGAACACCAGGATCTCTGCTGGTGAGACAAGTGGTGAGATCTGGGCAGAGAAGCCTGCCCAGGGCCAGCACTGGGGACCCAGCTGGAGGGCAGATGAAGTGGCTGATACATTGGCCATCTGTATCTGGCAAGCATGCAGCCACAGGGCCACAGGTCCAAGAGAGCAGATGCTGTCACAGGTGGCAGCAGGTCACAGCCAGACAACAGCCCCCACTGCCAGACTGCTGCAGTGGGTAGAGGGTGCAGGGCCACTCCAGGTCAGGGCTGCTTCAGCAGCCCAGCTGGCACAAGGGGTAGTGTCCCCAGATACCATGTGGCCAGGCCTCAGAAGCTCCTGAAGGCAAGTAGACCTGAGCTGCTCACCAGGGCAGCTTTTTATACTTCTGGGGCCAGCACAGGCTCTAGCTCCCCCTGTCTGCAGATCCAGTGCCATGTCCCTGCCCAAGTGGTACAACTTGTCCCACACCAAAATGCATGTCCGGGCATGTGCACTGAGGCTAAAATCCCCAGCAAATTTGTGTCCCTCCTATTTGAGCTGCTGTAAGTGCATGCGCCTGCATTTGTGGATGTGCCCAAGCAGCCTACAAGTTCTTATCTCTCAACAGTTAGGGGCAGAGTAGTGCTATTTCCCAGATAGCTGCTCCACTTACAGTACCCTCTTTCCTTCTGATCTCAACAATGTCTCAAATTGTCCTTCATTTTTTGGAAATCACTCCACAGTCATATTTTACAGAGATCCAGAAAATGTGTGTGTAAACACTCACAGCAGTAAAACTATATGAAGAGTCATTTGGAAAACAGAACCAAATCTGATAATTGTGAACCAGTTTCAATTCCACTTACTTTGGGGCTTCCTCACAGTCTTTATCGTCTTCTTCATCTTGATAAGATGGGATGCACTTTACACAACCCAGAGCTATTCATAAGACCCAAGATGCTATATCTATATCATTAGAAGCATGGAGGTTTTTGTTTCTCTTTAAAACAACACATCCATGCTCTTATTCCTGAAAAAGATCAATATTATTGCTAGTAACTCTACAATCCACCAATACACCACAACAGATCTGTCCATGATAAAAAAAAAACAAAACCCAAAACCACTAGTGAAGTTTGTTTCAACATTTACGGTATAAAACAATACAAGCAAAAAACATTTTTAAAAACAAGTATGCCTTTTTATGCTTTCTTGGTAAGTGAATTCAAGCAAAGTTATCTAAAATAACTGAATTTAGGGTGCCAGATGGATGTCTGAAATAGCATGTATTTCAGCTTCCTGTGTAGCAGCCAAGCTGATTTAAATCAACTAGAGGAGAGATACACTTTAATCAGGTCAGCTGACAATGATTAGATCAAATCTGATTGAAATTCAGGTAAATCAAATTTGCTCTGAATCCCAACATTTTCCCCTAAAGGGATAAAATGAATACAACTTTTAAGATATTAAAATTATTCTACATTTGGGAGCAGGGATTAGTACAGAACATCAGACCTGTATTTTCCTGTTAACCCACTTTATAAGATTAACTTCTGACTTTATTTTGGTACAAACAAAACAGGACTGGGTCATCCTACGGAGACTGGAAAAGGCATAAGTGTTATGATTTTCATTGCCTTGCAGCAACGCTTAGTTTTTTACAAGCAAAAGGGCATGAAATAATACCAGTTAAGAAAGATAGCATTTTATACTCAACTTTGTATAGATGTTAACTATAACAAAGTTGCAAATTGGTGGAGACCAACTATTAATGGGTGGAGGCCAATATTAAGGTATATATTATATATAAAAAACCCTTCCTTTTGAATTATTACTGAGTTTCAAGTATTATGCCAACAGTATCATTCACTGCAATATATACAAGATGCAGCAAATTAATTTAGTGACATATTTATGAGATAGTGCAGAGATTTTGTGCTGCTGCAAGCTCTGGCTTTCAGATATGATCTAACAGAGTTCTGGTGGTTTATAGTGGTTTATAGTCTTCATCATGTAGATCTAAAGCAGAGTTCTGACTGTTTATAGTCATCAGTAATTTTCCAATGTCACTTTTGTAAAAGAAGATGCCCTGGCCAAAATGCATAGCAGGTAAATTGCATGTGGTCTATCAAAATCTCCTTATCAATTTCCTTGAATTATAGTATTCTTCACAGCTTTCTTTCCTAAAATACTGTATGAGGTTCCTCTGAACTGTAAAATAACAGCTGTGTTCTGTTTTCAGCCTGAAGGATTTTTCTATATTTTGTTTTCTTACCTTGCATATGATACGAATAGAACTGGTTGGAAAAAGCAACTTCCATCCTGGGGAATTGTTTCCAATATTATGTTTTTTTCCCCCCACCCTTAATTAGGACAAAAAAGCCAAAATGTGAACATGTAACATGTTAAATGTAATATATAGAACATAAATTCAGAAAACACAAATATGGAACATGATTTCAGAAGAAGAAAATATTTGAACATGCCAAAATGCTTCTGTGAAAAGGACATAGATAAGCATTCCCCAAACTGAAATGATCTGTCTTGGATTCCCTCCACTTACAGAAAGCTGATGCAGCCAGAATCCTAGAGAAATGTCTGGCCCTCAGCCTGGTTACCAGAAGCACCACACCTCAAGAAACTTTCACTTTCTATCCCCTCCCCTTCTCTCAAATCATACACACTTGTGCTGTCTATGTATATTCACAAGCATAATTTGGGTCTAACTGAAGAATTGACCTAAATCAGAACCCTGTCACCTGAAGAACAACGATTAGTTCATTCCATCACTGAATCCAGTGCCACCTTATCCCATCTGCTGTGTCTGTTATCAAACTTCAGTCACAGACAGACAGAAGAAGTTTCTATTAGTATGTGTAAATATAGGTAAGTAACAAGAATTACCGAAAGACATTTTCAGTTGGTAAAACCTAAATCTGATTAAATTAATCCATTTTCATTTGTCTAATCCAGCAATGTATGTACATTTATCTTTGTAGGGACATACCTAGTAACAATGTCATTAAACTAAACATTTGGTAATTATCCACAGACTTTATTTATTTATTATAAATAATAAATAAAATTGGAAAGATGCTGAAGCTGCAAAAGAGCCGCACTTGATCATTTTGGTTGGAGATGAATCTGCTGTTCCTGTTGAAACAGATTAGATTAGAGATGTATTTACATTTGATTTGGCTTACTATAACATGCACTTATTAAAATCCATTCTTAGAATAACCATATGTTGTGCCTTGCCAATAAGCCATTTTGCCTAATGTCCTTGTCTAGACAAAAAAAAAAAAAGATAAAAATGAAATTTTGTTATGCACAGTTGATCAGTGAGGATTTATTCTTCGATAAGTATTAGGTCAAATATCTCTACGTTCTCATTCCATTTCAAAGTTGTTGCACAGACACTCACCTTGAATCTACTGAACCTTTATGTCCCTTAGGTACATTCTAATACTTAGTTAGGTATGCTAAATTTGAATATAGATTAAGTGTTCTTTAAAAAAAAAAACAAATCGGTGTATATCGCATGATATAGAAGAAATTAATGTCAAGGATCTGCAAGCGCACACACCTTAACGCACATGGAGAGGTTTTCATTCAAATATCAAATGTTTCATTCCTATACAAGTGGTTGTTCACTTAGGCATATATGTCTTAAAAATTAAGCACTGTTATTATGCAAGATTAATTATTAATAAATATTATAATACAAAAATAATTTGTTGTACAATGATTATAGCTGTTTATAACTTAAATATAGGGCACTTGAGTCACAGTTTACAAAGGAATATGAATGACCTAGGGCCTTGCTACATGTTCAAAATAAACCTGGATACAAGCCAGCTGTAGAGTTGTTGCCATTTTGAAGCACTAACTTTGTAGCTGGTTGGCTCTTGTTATACCTAGATAATCATTCTTAGCATATGATAATTACTTTGCAATTGTGGCTAGTCTAAATTTATTATGCAGTTAACCAATTAATTGTGTAATTACTTTGCACTTTTGACTTGTCTCACTTTGCACGTGTGGCCAGTCTAAATTAATTCATGATTAACCAGTTAATGCATAATATAAGTAATGTGTAGCACAGGCCCTAGGTCAGGGGCAGGCAATTATTTCAGGCAGAGCTTACTGGGTTTTGGCAAGCTGTCAAGAGCCATATGGGTAGCCCCACCCCTTGACAGGTACCCCACCCCCTGGTCACCATCTTGTGACTGGAAGTCCTGTCCCCTTGCCCCTGGAAATACTTCTTTCAGCAAGCGGTTTTGCCACCTCAGAACCAGAAAAATACCAAATGATATTCTAAAAATTGAACATCGATAACATTCATCAATGATTTAAAAAATATTTTTGTCCTGATTTACATGTGCTTGTGTAGCATACATAGAGGTGATTGTACAATAACTTAAAATAAAGTCTTACTCATTTATTTTGGGGGGAGGCATTGGGGGTGGGTATAGGTTTGTGGGGGGTTGTGGGGTGTGGGGCATTGTGTGGGGGGGGTTGTGGGGGTGGATAGGTGTGGAGGCATGGGTATAAGGTGAGGGAGTATGTGGGTATGTGTGTGGATATGTGGGGTGTGGGTGTGTATGGGTCTGTGGGGGGCTTTTGGGAGGGAGGGTTGCTGGGATGTGTGAGGGGTTGTGGGTGTAGGGTCTGCGTGTATGGCAGTGTAAGGGGGTGTGTGAGTGCATATGTATGGTGGGGTGTATGTATGGGACTCGCCCTACAAACACAAACATGCACACATACACACACACAACTCTCTCACCCCTCCCACTCCTGGCCCTGGGGTACCCACATGGGCCCCATACTCCTATGGTACAGTGATGCAGTCAAGGGCCATGTGGTTCTGGAGCAGCCAGTGGGTGTGCAGAGAAGCAGTGAAAGTGGCAGCAGAAAAAGACTTCCAGTTGGGGGTGGGGTGGGAAGTTGCTGGGGGGATGGCAGGGGCAGGCTGGGCTGGGCCAGGCCAGCTTTGCTGCCGGATCCTGCCACTGGCTTCCCCTGGGTCCTACTGCCCCTGACTCCTGCCATCTTTGACAGGTAGCCAGGAGCAGGTAAATATACATTTTCTAAATTTTTTTAGGGGGCCCATGGGCTGGATAGAATGTATTTTGCCTGCCTCTGCCCTAGGTTCTACAACACCATGTCCCTATGTATACACACCTACATATATACATACATACACACACACACATGCACACACGTGTGTGTGTATGCGCACATGTGTGTGTGTGTACTGTGGAAACCTGGAATGGAGGTGAATTGATTAGAAGACAGGCAGCTGGAGATTAACTTCTGAAAGAAGAGGACAAGGAATTTTCCTGTGTCACAATTTGAACTATTTCAAAGATGATGGAGACAGGAACAGTCTTTATATTCTGTAAGTGACCCATTGGTGGGAGAGTACAGTGGAGGAGACCTAGCTTGTGGATCCTGTTACTGAGAAATTGGTGTGGTCCAGGTACTAAAACTTCAGCTGTCAGTCACTGAGTGTACTTTGCCAAGAATTTAGTCAGGGCTTTGAACCTGGAAGTCTTGCAAGCACAGAATTCCTACTGACTTAAGTGACTGTTCTTTAAATGGAGGGTTTATAGAATTCATTTTTTTTTGTGATTGGAAATAACGTTATATTTTAATGATTACTTGTTCTTTGTTTGTAATCCATGTTTCTATTATTTTTAGTTTTTTATATATTGATACAAATACAATTTCCTCATATTAATTATCCAACCAGCAAGAAGTTAGTTATAAGAAAAGACACAAGAATCTAACTCCTTCAAGTAGATGCAGTAGGTGCATTAACATTTTTCAGATGTAACTACTACCTATGAAGCTATATGAGCTAAAATAAAGTAGGATTACAATCTACTTCAATTTATAGACATAGAACTAAGGAAAGCTATGAATAAACAAAAGGCACTTTTTAAATTCTATACTCTTGTTGGATTCTTCTTTTAATAGGGGACTGAACATTTTCACTGGGGTAATGGTGAAAATAACAAGGAAAAAAGCTGAAATTTATTTCTTGAAGTTTTTTATTCTCTTTTCATCCTTCTAGAACTGATCAATTACATGAAAAAGGTAGTCAAGCAGAAACAAAGAGAAAACAGTAGGATACCAGTACACAAACTTAATTGCTTAGATTCCTTAAATTTCCAAAGTGAAAGGTAATACATTAAGGAACCTAATTAGATATTGATTTAAATAAATTTAGCCTCCTGGTGACTAAATGGTGTTTATTAAAGGTTCTGATGTAAATTAAAAACAACAAGGGAAAGCCAAATATTTTTGCATCCTTAGTTATCAGTCAACCAAGGTAAAATGAAAGCCTCATGAATACAAAGATTCGATTATATTGAAGAACATTGATATAATTTTGCTTGGAAACCTGTTTAAAGGTATTAAAAAATGGGAAATAAGTATATGATACCACTGAAAATAAAAAGGAACACTTTGGGCACATTTACATGTCTCCCTATGTCACTGAAGTGACCTGCTACATCACTGTAGTGATCATGTGGGTCTACATGTGATCAAGAGGTACATTGCCATAGTGGCACACTCCCCTGTTTTAGCATACCACTACAGCAAGGTAGCAATGAAATCTAACCACGCGTCATACACACAATGCAGTAGGGACGGCTACTGCACCGTGCATTAGTACTTTCAAAAGGAAGTATTGAAGCACAGCACTGTAGCAGTGTTGCTGCACAGCTATGTGTAGACACATTCTTTAAGTACAAAAATCACTGTAATCTTTTAGCTGCAAATAAATACTCAGAATGTTATAGTGTTGCATTTAATTTTACTACAATATTCTTGGAATAAAACAAATCACATTACAGCACTAAAGTCTCCAAGGAGGATGATCTTTCCTCTTTCAGGATGGTAGTTAGGATTTCATCAGAGTCAGCATAAAGCTGTTCTTTCTGTTCTTCCTTGGCATTGAATGGTGGGAGTGTATGCACAGATGACTATCGCAAATGAATTGTTGGTCAGTTGGAAGCAGAGAATCATGAGGTGCTCATTAATGCCTGCAGAGAGTTCAATCATTTGACTGACAATCTGGTTCTAAATGGCAAAACCAACACCATGAATTCACCTGTCACTTGCAGGCTTCCCTTTCCAGAAGAACATACAGCCACCCACCTCCTCCCTCAGTTGGCCTTTGTCTGTACGTCTGGTCTCTCTGAGAGCAGTGATACCAGTGTTACATTGCTGGAGTTCTCAAGTGACAATAGCTGTTCTGCATTCAGGTCTGTCACTGTTCAGGTAATCTAGTAGGGTTCATACATTCCAGGATGCAAAAAACATGTTTGTGTTTCAACTACAATTACAGTGATCCTCCTAGAAACAGCTATCCAGTTGGGTAAGGTAAAGTGGGACAGTCTATGTTTGGAGTACCTTCCCCTCCCCACGTGGAGAGAGCAGAGAGGACTGCTCATTCACAATCACAGCTGCCAAATCACCCTCCTCTCCCATATTAAGTGTGAAGTGACCATCACACAACCACTGCCTGCATGTGGATCCATGCCTAGGGACTCACAGTGATCATTTAATTTATCTCCATGGCCACTCATCCATTGCTGCTGGACTTTGTAGAAGTTATAGGTATTGGTATTTATTATTGTAGCAGATGTTGCAGCAGTGGGGGGAGCCTGCATGTCACTTGTTTTACACGAGGAGTCCGTTGTGCATCAACAACCACATCGATATTGGCAAAGAAACCTCTATCCTGACAACTGCGGTTACTCCTCCACTGCAGCCTTCATCTGCCTTTGGAGACACTGAGAAGTATGCCTTCTACATCTGGCACAGGCAGCAGAAGGGCTAACAGGGCTTAAACCACCCAAACGCAGGGCAGTGGTGGCAACACATAGGGCTGCAGGGCAGCCCAGGTGCAGGTTCTGAGTGGCTGCAGTGGGGGGAGGGGTGTGCACAGACAGAGACATGCAGCCGCATCCTGCTGCAGCCTGGCAGCATCCAGAGCACTGCACACCACAGCAGGTAAGTCTGTCATGGGAAAGGAGTGGGCGGGGGGGGTAGATTGAAGCTCCCACAGTGAGGGAGGGAGTGGGACAGAGGAATGGGGCCCTGGGGCCAGGGTGGGTGGTGGGATGGGTTGAAACCAGGTTACTCATTCAGGTGCATGGAAGGGCTCCCGCTACTGCACACACCTGGCAAAGGCCTATGACGGGGGGAATCTGTGTGCAGGATGGAGACGGCTGCTGCTGCAGGCTGGGCTGTGCACTCCACTCCTGCTGCCTGAGAGTGGTGTGATGCCATGTGCCTGCAGCTGCCAGGAGGGCAGGGGACATGGAGCAGCCTGGTGGTGGTCGGCATGTGGCATTGCACTGCTCCCAGGCACTGGCAGCAGGGCACAGAGCCCAGCCTACAGCAGCAGCCTGTTTCTACCCCATGCACAGATTGGGGGGCACATTCCTCCTGTGCCACCCCCCCCCCAGGCTGTGCACAATGGTGGGAGCCCCCCATGGCTCTGGATGAGCTTCTTGGGCTCTAAGAAAATCCCTTGACCTGCCCTGGCCCTGGAGCCCCATTCACCCCAACTCCTGCCTCTGCCCACTCCCTCCCACGTGGGGGTGTCAATCTGCCCTCCCCATCCCCTTCCACGCAACAGACTTATCTGCTGGGGGTGTGCTTAGCCCCACCCAAATATTTTCTCCCTCCACCTATGACATCTGCCCACTCCACTATTTTTGCATTGTGTTGGACTTTTGTCTGATACTTCACCTTTGACCTTACCACCATGGGTGACCCTATCAGGAGTACAAGATGGTGTTGCTCTTAGGGTCATCAGTACATACAGATCTATCCACCCCATCAAGGTGTCAGTCCATGTAAAGGGAACCATGTTAGATAGCTAGGATTCAAACATGATTTAATATCAAAAGCCTTATTTCCATTAGGGAAATTGCCCATTGCCATAAATTGGTGCAGATGAATCAATTCTTAGGTTAACTGTGAGCAGAAGCAGCCCTAGTTTCTTTGAGCCTACAATAGTATCTGAACCACATTTAGCATCTCCTTAACTTCACTTGTGATAATATACAATAAGAGACATTCAGGAATAAGAGTTATCTTTGTGCACATGGATCTACGGTAACTGGAAAACAGATGTGGGTGGACCTTGGGACAGCAGCTTTGCTGACTCTTGTCAGTGAAAGCCCGGGGGCAGGTCAGCCTGGCACTCTGGCAGACCACATGAGCTCTGGCCAAGGCTAGACCACCACCCTGTCAGGGAGGACAGTGCAGTGCTGCAAATCTCCATTGTATGCCAGCAGAATGAGATCTAACATGAGTCACAATGGGATCTAATACAAATGTTTTATACAGAGCTCTAACCTACAGTGGTGCACTCTGATACCACATCCATCCAGGGTTATCTTAGAGTAGGTTTTTACAGTGTTCTGTGTGCCCTAACTGTTTGTTTATGGCTGTAGAGTAGGGCTGTGCAAAGCTTTTATTGCTGATTTGATTTGGAGGAGATTCAGCCCAATTTGGCAGCTGAATCTCTGAATCCGAATTGAATGAGGAGACTAATAAAAAGGTCTGAATTGATCTGAAGACACAGAATCTATTCATAAAAGATTTGGAGATTCGAGAAGCCCCTGCTCACTGCCGCAGGGAGCTGGAGCCAGATTCTATGCTGGTAAGTAGGGGGTAGAAAGGACTAGGGGAGGGGGAAGGGGACCATGGGGGGACCCCCACCAGGCCCCATCCCCTGCCTGCTCCCCCAGCCCCCCTGAGCACCCCTTGACCCCAGGACACTGGGGCCAGGTGGGGCAGCACTGACAGAGCTGAGAGAGCAGGCGGGTGATGGGGCCTGTTCGATTCAGAGATTCAGCCAATTTGGTGGCAGCCGAATCTCCGAATCACCAAGTCAAATCACTGTCCCTCAAATCAGCCAAATCCAAAGCAAATACTAGCCAATTTGCATAGGCCTACTGTAGAGCACTTTCTTCATGCTTATTATGCAATATGCTTAACATCTGTACCTGGCCATAGTTGCTGTTATGTAGAATGTTTAGTGACAAAGACCGTGTGTAGAGAAAATGAGAGGCATGTGTGCATGACACTTGAAAGCAGGCTAAATGCTTTTGTACCACTCTAATGGTTTCAGTGTTTGTATGCCTTGGTGGCATATTGCACATTAATTCCAGCCACTGTAGGAAATTTGGTGGCATAATGTGCCTTAAGTGATTTAGGGTGCAGCAAACTAAAACTCCTTCAGCAGCAGAGTGAAGCACCAGGCCTTGTGCAGCTTGGAGAGCTGGGCCGTGGCAAGCTGCAGCTCGGGCCCTGGCTCGGCCTTGGCCTTCTTGTCATCGGCAGGGGTGGGCGCGGAGGCCTCAAGGCGCCGGTCCTCGCTCCAGCGCCGCTTGAAGGGCAGCTTGGGGGGTGCAGCAGCGGCAGGCGTGGGGGGGGGCAGCGGGGCGGGGGGCCCCGGGGGGGGGGGGGGCAGGGCACCACTGCTGAGGAGGGAAGCACCAGCCCCTCAGCCCAGGAACCACTCCGCCTGCTAGCAGCTCATGCTCCCCTCCTTGCTGGAGAGGCAGGGAAGTCAGCACAGTGCATGTATGACACCAGGGTTTAAATCAGCCCTAAATTGAAGAGGTGTTTTTTAAAACCCACCATTTTGATTTAGGGTCCCCATTTTGTCTACATACACCCTTAGATACCTAAAGCCACAAATGTCATTTGTGTCTTACAGATGAATTAAGATATGGCCCTAGATGTCCATGTATTACACTATTCACACTACCTGGATCCTTATTCAGTTATGACTTTTGCTGTGTGAGAATAAATGCTTTGAGTTCAATAGGATTTGAATCTGAACATGACAGCATACAGATCGGCACCATTTTTAAAATATAGTTTTAAAAGGACTTAATTCAGGAATCCATTAAGCAGATGCATATGTATATTCCTATCCAGCAAGAGACAAGTGGTTGCTTAACTTCAGGCACATGTTTAAGTAACATTGATTTCAATGGGACTTGTATCAAATTTATTAAATACTTGGTGCTCCTATTCAAATTCTCTTTGTGGGATCCAAATTTGCACTCTCAAAGTTATGAAAGATTTGCCAAAGACTTCAATAAAAAAAAACTGATTTTATATGATTTTTTTAGAATAAATAAACCACAGGTAAAGAGACAATATTTAAAAAAAAAAAATACTTCTAGTGCCTCCATCACTCTTTCATATCTTACTTTCTAGGATCTATTTTTGACAGGTTTTTTTTCAGAATTTTTGTTATCCAAAGTGCATTCTTTGAGTATCCCCTACATTTGGATGTTGCTTTGATACAGGATTGTACAATATTCAATCAAGCTTACAATAAAATTATGTTACACTTTATTTGTCAAGGAATATTTTTTTTACAGATATATTCAATTGCATAAGAAAGGGATCATAAATCACTATCACCAAATTGACATGAGTTACTATCAACAATTTTAAGTGACAGTTCCCAAAGAAACAACTATAAGTTTGTGTCAATCATTCCTTCACGCATACTTTTCCAGCTCTACATTTTTATCAACACTAAAATTAGAACACAGTGCACTTCTGGAAATGTTCATAGGCCAACCCCCCAATCTGTTGTTACTCAGCAAAAAAAAAAGGTCCTTTAATTCAATTTGAAACGTATGAGGCTTTTTGCCAGAGTAAGTTTACCTGAACTTTAACTACCCAAGTCAGGGCTTCAGAGATTCTTACTTATTTTTCAGAAGTGCTCTAAAAATGGAGTTTTAAGTTTAACGCATGTTTTTGAAATGTGAACAATATGCAGTGTGGAAGAAAATATAATCACTGTTAAAAATGATAAAAGGTTATTTATAGCTTTCCTTAATTCTCTTCTATATTAATTTAGGCTACAGAGATGCAACACTCAGAGTCTCTGCAGCAAATTCTCCAAACAATTCTGCTTATGAGTGTTAGACAGTTGACTAATTAGACAAAAAGCTAGATATTATGTTTATCCAGTCCAAGAATATATTAAAAGGTATCTTGCAAGTTACCTTAGACCCCTAACCTACAATGAGATTTATGCCAATAGACAACTGTTGTAAGCTCAAATCAGTAGCCATGTTAATATGCAGTCATAATGGGTAACAGAATGACTCAGAATAGATACAAAGATTTTTCAAATTTTAATAGCACACTTGAGTAAAAACTATTTTTATAACAGTACTTCTTGTTGCAAGAAAACAAAAGATTGTTTATGAATAAGCAAAAGTAACAAGTATTATGCTTGCATTCCAAATACATAAATAATGGCATCGTTAATTAAGTGAGTAAATTTATGGTACATGAATATATCCAAACAGCTAAGATAGTATATGGCTTTATATATACAACATTTAGAAATGTAAACAATAATGATATATCATTCCTATTGCCATCCACTGAAAGAATGATCTCTGCATAGTTCATATTCTCATTGCCTAGGCTGGTGAGAAATATATGAAACTGTAGGCACATCTACACATGCTGATTGAAGGTGCTTTAGCCCAATTTAAGGTGCATTAAAAGCATGTGTCTACATGTGAGTGCCTTTAATGTGCCTTAAAAATGGCAATTTTAGGCTATTCACACCTAAATTTGATGCCTGCAAAAGCACACGCAGATGCATTAAGGTGCACTAATACTGTATGGACTGACTTGGGACTAACTTTAGTCCCACATCAGTCTGCACACATGGCATTAATGTGCTTTTAAAGTGTGCACATATAGACATGAGCCTAAATCACCTTAATAGGCATTAAGCTAATGCACATTAAATTTTGGCATGTCTAAATGTATGTGTAGACATGTCCAATAAGTAGAAACTCCAGCTATACTTAAGTCAACACTCCATTGTCTTTAATGGAGCCAGATTTCATTCTAATTATTGTAATTTTGTTCACCATAAGATAACACTGATGTGTCAAATGCAGAGGACAGGAAATACTACGGAAAAGGTAAGTTACTGTTCAAGTTATAGGAACTGCTCAGAGTTGCTTGCACCCTCCCAGTCAGAAGACTGGGTACAAACTGTTTGGGGCATTAGTGAGCATTGTTTAAGATCTTCATTAGGCATGGCATGGGAATTGAAAATTTACTGGTCTGACTTCCTCAGCTGCATATCATTCCTATATTACTCCTTCACTGAATCACTTTCTTGGCAGGGCAAAGTTTTTTCACATCTCTAGGGATGCTTTTCTGGCCACAAACATGAATGCCTAAAAAATATATATACATTGTTTTTCCTTTGCTTTTTTATGAACAAAGCAAAACTATGGCAGTGATAAAAATAAAGTTGAGGGAGAAATACTTCAATTTTTTTATGGTGTCTTTCTTCCTTTCACTGAAATCAATATTTTGCATTGGGATTGCTGTCAAGCTATTAACAAATAGTTGTTCATGCAAACTTTTTTTTTAATTGCTTCCTTCCATAATTCTATAATAGACTTTAATTTGAAGTTTTGGAAGCATTCAAAGTTTACCCAACTCTGCTTGTTCTGAAATCAATTGTAAAGTTCTCCGTAGTTTGTAATTCTGCAAACACTTCTCCAAAGCATTTTTTCCCCTTCACAACATATCATGATTATTTGAACACTGCAAACTCTTCGGATATCACCAGTTTGGGGTTTTGAGAAGATTTTTACATTGCAAAGCAAACAGTACTTTACTCTGAAAGGATGGGTGTTTGCATGTGTGTGCATCATCATGTGCACACATGCATAATGATGTAGTGTCACAAGCTCTTGTGACATAGCATAGAAGCCAACTAGAACCTTTGAACTGAGGATCATGTTACAGGTTAAACTGTGTGTGTTAAATGCACCTAAAGTGCAAGTGTTCATGCATTTAATCAGTAAAACACATGTTATGTGCACTCATATTGTAGCACAATTATGACTTTGTGTGACGAGTATCTCCAGAGCATATTAAATAACTTATGTTCAGTCATTGTCAGACTGCTCCACGGATACTAATACAAGTATATTGTGGTTCTCCAGCATCCCAAGATGCACAACTCCCAGGCTCGCCACTTCTGCTCCATGGGACAATCTATCCACTTGCCTGAAACCTACTGCCTAAGGGTGGTACTGACCCCAAAGTAACACCCCATCTACTTGGGGGCGGATGACCCTGGCCCACATGGCAACACCCCAAACTCTCACAGAAACCCTCAAGGTTCATCATGGCTTACCACTTCTGCTTGAATGTGACAGTGCAAACAATGATCATCTAGCTTCATGAACCGAACCAAACCAAATGAGAGAACACCCTCCTCAGACCCCAGTATGCAGGCTGTAGTCCTTTGGGATTTCAGGTCCCCCCTCACAGCTTGAAATTGTGCAGACAGTGGGCTGAGAGCAGTCAGGCAGGGTACGGGATGGGGCATCATTCTTCAAGGAGGGAGCATGGTCCGGGTTCGAGGTGTGATCAATTGCTACTTTCATTGCTAGGATATCTAACAGAGCTATGAAGTTGTAAATGCAGGCATGGGAAGATTTCCAAAGCTTCATATATGTTCCATGGAATTGCCATCCTAAGCCAAGAGCTGCCATAACAATGCTTCTCTTCAATGACTCCATGGTAGGGGTGGGCAACTATTATTTTGGTTGGAGGGCCACTTTAGGAATTTGAGTGAGCTCTTGTGGGCTGGCGGATGCTGACCTGGTCTGCCATGGTAGGAGGTGAGGGAGCAATTATTACTATCCATTCTGGGCCTGTCTGCCCTGCACTCACCACCAGGGGTGCTGGATGGAGCAGGTGGCTACAGGTTTCCATGGAGACTGTCCAGGCAGGGCATTCTTGGCTGGGTGGATGGGATGGGGCCACAGGGATGAGATTGCAAGGCAGTGACAGTGTGGGGTTGAGGCTCAAGCAGAGCCACAGTCCAATCCCTGCATGTGTAGGGAGCAGATCATGGCTTTGCCCAAGGCTCCAGCCCTGTGCTGTCACCACCCTGTAATCTCAGCCCACGCCCTGGCCCCAGCTCCCAACTCCTGGATGCTGTTCCCTGCCCACCTAGTAATCCATCCCATTCACCCAGCTGAGCATGCCCTGCCCATGGGGGTCCCAGCCAGTCTCTATGGAGATGCCATCCACCCTCTCTGTCTGGCACCCCCGGCAGTGGATGTGAGATGGATGGGCTGGGGTGCCTTGGAAGTGGAGCCAGGCCTGGCAGTGGTGGAGACACTAGCAGCAGTAGGTAGAAGGAGCTGCTATGGGGGCTGCTGGGAAGCGGGGTCTGGCTACCATGCTGTCCCTGCCCTGCTGCATGCCCAGGGGCAGCAGGAACAACTGTACGCACCACATTCCGGACTGCCCCCAAGACTGGGCCAGGCAGGGACAAGAGACCTGCCACAGACCAGATAAAATCCCTCGGGGGGAGGGGAGGGAGGGGCTGGATAAAGCTCACACACCATATTTTGCCTACCCCTGCTCTATGGTGTATGCTGGCATGATTGATGTGAGAAGCAGCCAGGCACATCTTTCAGAATTGCCACCTAAAAGCTCAAAGAGCTCAGCTCTGTGCTGACAGGATTTTTTTGCCAGAGAAATATTAGCTAGAACAGTGGTGTCCTGAGGCAGGGACCAACAAGTTATCAGAGGGAGAGACTTCATAAAGGGTAATCCTGCCAGTCAGTGGGAACCTACAAGGGGGAGGATCAGCATGTCACTGAAAGTAGGTAGCTAAAAGAGCACTTACCATGATGAGGTTCTGTTCTCATCTCACTGGCCCATGAACATGACCCATGCTGAGCAGGATGAGCCATGTTTCCCATCATACTATCTTCAAAATCTCAGACAATTCCAAGGTCTACTCTTCTGTCAATGCCCTGCTGCCTGCATACCTGTCAATGTTGGAGTGGGAATTCAGAATTCACACACATAATATCTATCAACATTGGAAATAATCTGAAAGCAATTTCTACATTCTTCATTCCTCAGAATTTTCCCTCTCGTGAAAGAGTTGGGAGGCTAAAGCACTGGTACTGCCTAAGGTCACAAAGGGACACTGCCACTCAGAAGTTGCCCCTGTCAGGGGCCCTAGTAGGCAACATCTGCCTGGGGCTTTGCCTAGTAACCCTAACACAACTAATGACTCCATCTGGCCATTTTCTGGGCCTTCTGACCGGCTACTGGGAAAATAGCTTTTCTATTTTGCTCCAGCTGTGACAACAGACACAAGGCCAGCCAGAAGTTCTTACTGACAGTCTGCCTTGGTAAACCTTTGTAAACTAGTATTCTTGGCTTCCTAGTTTCCTGGCCCTGTTCACTGTTCCTGGACTTTCATTTCTGGATTTTTCCTTGGATTGGATAATGTGGCCTCTGACTCCTGAACTTCAACGTAGCTTGTGATTCAAAGCTTGCCCTTGGATTTCCCCTAGATCTGTTTCTTGACCCTAGAGATTGGGTCTGTGTTTTAGACTCTGCCCCTGTCTCTGTCCCTCCTCTGGTGCCCTAACCACTAGGCCAGACCATCCATGACCCAGCCCATAACAGTCCCATAGCTGAAAA
Organism: Alligator sinensis; assembly: GCF_000455745.1. Taxonomy (NCBI): domain Eukaryota; kingdom Metazoa; phylum Chordata; order Crocodylia; family Alligatoridae; genus Alligator; species Alligator sinensis. Next base: position 1,650,186 of record NW_005842159.1, on the reverse strand, counting down.
TGTTGGTAGGACCATTGAGATCAAACTTTGGAGAACTTCACTGAGTCTTCCACATGCCAAGCCACCACCACTAAAGGCTGGCTTGTTGTCTGAGTGCCAGCACAAAGGAGATGCTGAGAACTCTTCAGAACACAGGACTGCCACTTCCTGAAACTAATGAAGTGACTGGTGCAGGGCTCAAATAGGGTCCAGAAATTGGCCCTTGAGACACTCCAGTCCATCACAGAGTCATGCTAATCCTTCCTGGACAGGGTGGCTACAGCTGTAGCCCCTAATACCATTGTCCCAGGGTTTGAGCACAAGATACTTCCACCACTCTGAGCTCACTAGTAGTGCCCAGCGGCAGCAAGGCGGCACCTGATACTGGGCCTGCAGTACCACAGCTTGCATAATGTTTTGTCCCTCCTACAAGTGGGCCAACATGATGCCCTTAACAGCATCACAGTCCTCAAGGCTAGGGACAGACATTCAAGAAGCCCAAGCCTGAATTGATTCACTCTTTGCAGGTTAGTCTAAGATGTGCAGCTTAAACTGATTAATAGCTGGACAGACATGCTCTGTTAAACCACAAAATGCGGGCACATCCCTGCGGTAGCTCAAGCCAGAAGCTGGAGGGTGCTAGAGCATGCCTACCAGTCACTACCAAAGGGGAGGGGAGGGAGATGCCTTCCAAGGCTCTCACCCCTCCCTGCTGGAATGGAAGGGGCATGGCCAGGCACCAGCCAGGGCTAGCACACAAGGGATGGGGAAAAAGTCCTCTCTCTAAAGCAAGGAATTGAACAAAGCAATTTGCAAACCACAGAGCAGGGAACTACCAAAAATCTACACCTAAGCTAGAGATACAGCCCAGTAAAACACAGCATACACAGCTTAGTCTAACTTAAAATATCAACCAGAAAGACAAGAGTTAGTCTTATTAATCCTGAGGGCAGAGTGTCTCCTTACAGCCAGACATTCAGAAAGGCTTTCCTTACATGTTCTGCTTTATAATGTACATGTAGCTCCCCGCATTCTTTGCTCCACCTTCTCTTAACTAAGTCTCCAGCATGTGTGATCACTGATGAATGAGTGTCAGGTATTTGCCAACACTTTTCATCTCTCAGTCTGGTCCTACAAGTCTGAGCTCTGGGCTCAGAGCTGCAGCAGGGCTTGGAACTACATACAGATCTGCTTGCTTCTCTCGCCTGCTCCAGGACCACTGTGCAAGCCACACAGACTGCAGCCAAAGCCCTGGTGTTCAAGGAGAGAGAGGGGACAGAGGGAATGATTAATTCCATCCCTGCCTGTTTTCCACACAGACTGCAGCCAAAGCCCTGGTGTTCCAGGAGAGAGAGGGGACAGAGGGAAGGATTAATTCCATCCCTGCCTGTTTTCAGACAAGCCATGGAGGTACAGCTGGGGCTGGCAAACAGTAGCTATAGTCCCCAGGGTTTCCAGCAGAGGGAGAGGGGACAGAGGGAGAAATTTGCCACAGGGGCCATGGCAGGCCAGCATCTGGCCACACTCTGCCCCTGCTCTGGCTAGAGAGCACACAGGAGGGGTCAGCTCTGCTGTGGAGCACAGAGCCCTACCCAGCCCAAGAGCATGCCGGGATGCTGGGGAGTCTGATTTATCCGAAACCAGCAAGGGGTCTGGGACAGACATTGCATAAACCGGTTTGAGCCAAATCAGTTAAGCCTGATACTACATTCAACCAGGTTTATTTCAGACCACTTTCAGTCATTCTCAAACTAGTTTATGTGCATTGGACATCTGTTTTGTTACAGGTTTAAACCAGTTTCTGATCACTTAAGCTGGTTTATGTGTAATGTCTGTCCCTAGCCCAAAGGATTTGCTTGGTTTTGCTACTTGCCATGTCCAGACAGCCACTGGAGAGCTGATCCCATTTGGGACAGTCAGTCAAGAAGGGATTGGAGATCCTGTGTCTGGCCAAGGAGACGTTGGAATTTGCATCCTCAGTGAGATAGCCAGGAAATCACTGCCTTCTTCTGTGCTCAGCTGTTTTTGGCCGTTGTCAGAAAAATGCAAAAGGCACTCCAGTAAAGAATGTCGGAACACCTACATACTGGCCCTCTAATAGCAGAGTATAAGCTGTGCAAGTCAGAGATCATAATTAATATTTCCATGTGACTGCTCCAAACCTATTCTAAATTTATTATGAAATAACATTCCGCACAGTTAAAATGTCCTACATTTTCAGTGAGACAAGCCCCTAACTTCCATGATTTTGGGAAGGTCCTACAGATTTTAGCTCAGCTTCTTTGGTCATCATCAATAATGTTCTCTGAATAGAAATTCACTGAAAGAGTCATTTGGATTAATTTGAATACTAGGAACTTGACATAGGGCTGTGCAAAATTTCACTGAGTGTTTCATTTCAAAGCTGTTTCAATGCGTTTCAAGCTCAAAACAGTGAAATCAAAATGAAACAAAGCATTGAAACAGCATTGAAATTAAATGAGGGCACTCAAAATGGTTTTGAAGTTTCAAAATGTTTTGAGTTTTGAAGCGGCCCAGCGGTGGAAGACAGGGGAGATCCAGGGCTGCGCTCCAAGTGGGTCCACAGCCCCATGTAGCTCAGCCTGGCAGGGAGCACAGCTCTGGCTTTCCCCATTTCCTGCCACCGGGCTGTGCTCCACGGGACTGGAAGAGCTGATTGGAGCACAGCTCAGTAGCGGGAGGCATGCAGAGCCAACACTGCACTGTGCTCCACCTCCCACCACCAGACTGAGCTCCATGGGGCTGTGAGCCACTCAGAGTTCAGCCTCATGACAGGAGATGGAGCGCAGCCCCAGCATCACTCTCTGCCTCCCGCCACTGGGCTGAGCTACATGGGGCTTGCAACCCCATGGAGCTAAGCCTGGTGGTGGGAGGTGAAGCACAGCGCTGGGGCTGCACTCTAAGCTACTCCTCAGCCCCATGGAGCTCCATGGGCCTGCGGAGCCACTCAGAGTGCAGCTCGATGATGGGAGGTGGGCAGAGCCAGGGGTGCACTCCATTTCCCACCACTGGGCTAAGCTCCATGGAGCCACTCTGGATGCGGGCTGTGTCCAGCGCCAGTCTCAGGTGGTAGCAGCAGCCTCCTGTCATCCAGTGCAGATCTGGGGGCCTATACTACCAGGAGGGCTGCAGGGCTGTGCCCAACTCTTCCCAGGGTTGTGGGCGTGGGCGTGCAGAGCAGGGGCGTGCCGCTGCTGCTTGGGGCCAGTGGCAGCATCTCTCTTCCCCGGCACTGGGTGCAGGCTGCGCCCAGCGCCGGTCCCAGGCGGCAGTGGCAGTCTCCTGGCATCCGGCACAGATCCAGCAGCCTACACACCTGGGAGGAGTCTGAAATATTCCTGCAGCCCTCCCAGGGTGTGAGCCCCCGGAGCTGCATGCCGGATGACAGGAGGCTGCTGCTACCTGCAAGTTTTGTCCTCAGAAGGCTTCATGCCCACAGAAGGTGCTACCATCCCTGTAATTTGCATCCTAATCAGGCATGAAATAACAACATTTTAGGCATTTTCATGATTCCCCATTATAGCCTATGGGTGAAATGTCGAAACAAGTCGAAACAGTGAAAAACTTTTGACAAAACAGAACAAGGACAGTGCTTTGAAATGAAATGAAACACTGTCCTTTGAAATGGCAAAATGGACATGGAAATGAAATGATGGTATTTCACACAGCCCTACCTGACATTCTCTATATGGAAGAGTGCTCAACTTATGTGCTGGAGGATGGAGGTATTTGAATTATACAGTGGCATTTTGTTTAATAAAACAGATCCCTGAAAGCTTCATATTTTCCCATAAAGGTTGCTATGAAAGAATGAGGACTGAATCAATCTTTTGATTTACAACCTGTAGAAATCCATAGATTTCAGTGAAGATGTTGATGGTTTAAATTGAACGACAATAGTTTGACACTAGTTATTTTCTACAACTAAAGAAACAGACTTATTCTGGCTTTCATGTTTGTTCTCAATCATCATTAATTAATTCCCATATGCCCCTGGACCTGCTAGCTATTTGAAAGACACTGCAGACTTTTTAAAGAAACTGGACTCCACTGACAAATTTCCAGCAAACACCATATTATCTACCAAGAACATCTCTGGTTATCAACATCTCCCATGTGGATGGATTACAAGTCATAAAGAACATTATCCCTAATGAGGATACTGCTTTCATTTCTATTACACTCTACTGCTTTATCCCCACATACAACAATTTCAGACTTGGGGATTCCCTATGCTTACAAATGAATGGCACTGTTATAGGAAGACATATGCCCCCCCCCCCTAATTACCAAAATACATATGATAGATATTGAAGTCCATTTCTTCTGCAGCTTCCCTCTCATCCCACTGATGTACCTAAGATACATCACTGATATCTTAATTGCATGGACATATGGAAGGGAATTTCTAGAAAAAATTACCAGGAGTTTAACAACTTCCACCCCTCCAGCAAATCAATTCTGAAATGCTCTGCCAAGCAAATTCACTTCCTAGACACCATGGTAAAGTTTTGGAACGGACATATCACCACCACATTGTGGTGATATGCACTGAACACACCTTTACACACTTAGCTTTCATCCTAAGCACACCACTGGAACCACTGTCTATATTTAAACTCTATGTTACAACCATATCTGCTCTATTCCCATTTACTGGGATGCACACCTTAAGGATCTGAAGCTGGGATTCCTTCAATTACAATACAAGCTCAAAACTGTAGCCACTCAAGTTAGTAACACCAGACTCAGACCATGCTTTAATCTTCTATGATACCAATCTCAAGACAAGGACAACAGAATCCCACTGGTTGTCACCAACAGTCCCCAACTTAAATACCTTACACACACCATTAATGACCTCCAACCCCTCCTGAAAAAGGATAAGCATTTCAAGGTAGCCATGGGGGACAAAGCTGCCCTGGCATATAGACAGTCACCCCCCACTCCCCACCATTTCAAACAGCATCACTCAAGCAATAAGTTAAAGAACTCTTACTCTTACTAAGGTACCAGGCCATATAACAGACCCAGATGCTAACTATCCCCCCTCTTCAATAGAAGCCACATCATGACTGAACCAAAAAACATGGATTAAACATCCAAGATTCATTCACCTGCATCTCTACCAATGACATATATGCCAAAACCTGCTTATGGTGTCCCTTTGATGTTTACACTGGATAGACAGAGAGATCCCTACATGTAAGAATGAACTAAAACCAATGTGACATCAGTTCCAGAAAGACACATACATGTGGCAGGGCCCTTTAACTTCCTTGGATATTTCATTGCTGACCTCAGAGTAGCTGTTCTTAAACAACAGAACTTTAAAAACTAAATTGAACATGAAATTGTGAAAAAAAATCATCCACAGACCAGCATTCTCCAGGAGCAAGACTGATGATGAGCAGAAAGAGAGAGGTAGATGAGCGAAACAGCTCAGCAGAATATTGACACCATGAGACCCATACATAAGATGCCCCTTCAAACTTTAATGATGGTAGTTATTCAGGAACATACTTCTATAAACAATTATTCATGTTACATGTGCTTAGGTTCATATATGGCTCCATCCTCAATGTAGCACCTGAGCAATTTGTGGAAGGTGCTGATTTTCTAATGTCTGATATTAATCCTAAGTGCCTTGCTTCCTAGGAACAATCTTGCCACATAGCAATTTGCAATGCGTCAGTTAAAATTATTTATTGTAAGGTACTGTTCTTCTTGGAGAACATCGATCCTCTCGATTACGGTTTACATTTAGGAGGTCTACAAGGCCATTCCAGAAAGACCCTCAGTGTTTATGCCTAGGCAAGAGTATGTAGGAGTGGAGGCTGCCCAAGACCTACCACCCTTCACTCCCTTTAGACCATTGAGACAGAGTTCAAAATCCAGACGTCCAATGCCTCGATGGTTGTAGTTTCAGCCAAAGATCAACAGATTAGAGCTGCTGCTGACTGCATAATGATTCTGCAAGGGCACATTTCTATTAGAGTGATGTCCCTTAGCCTCTCTCCAACCAATGAGTACCCACAAGGCAGCCAGGGCTAGAGTTTTGAGGCACTCTATACTCACCTTACTCTGGAGGTTGCAACATTCTGGTATTTTATAGGAGATACCCTGCCATAAGTAGCTCACCACGTTGCCACCAAGCCCTCCATTTGGATTTAGTTTACAGTCATACCCAGGACCAGTAAGCTATTGTAATGAAGTATGAAACCATCTACAGCAGTTGTTTTCAATGGTTTCTGATTCAAGGCACCCCTCTTCCATTTGAGAGCAATTCTTTTTTTGCAAAGAACTCAGAAAGACCACAGCAGGTAAGAATATTTTTGATACTATGGATTCCTATTTGAAATCTCTGATTTATCTTGTGAATCAAATCATAGCACCCTGGTTGATAATCACTGCTCTACAGCTTTGATGGATAAGATATTAATAATATCCTTCATTCCACTGATATATCGTAACTTGCGTTTTCTTCTGATGGATTTCCATAGCCATAAATATCATGGCCACAAAGAATATTATAGCTCTTTCCTCCATACCATAAGCTAAGAGTTTCATTTCCTGATTCCTAGATCTAGTTTAAGAACTTGTACTTAAACTAGAGTATATTAGTTGGGAAGAAATCCAGGCTTGTTTTAAAGACTCCAAATGATGGACTATTTACCACATGTGTTGGTAATCTGTTCCAATGGCTAATTACTAATCAGTGTTAAGAATGTATCTCTTATTTTCTACTTGAACTTTCCTAAATTCAATCACCTTTTGTTTCTGTCAAGTTGATAGCTATGTTCCCCCATGGTCTCTAGTAAACAGACCTTGCTGTTCTTGAACAGGTTGCATTAGTTATAATTATTAGTTCTTATTTTTGAGTATCCAAGAGAGAGAGATTATAGCTTAAATTCTCCTACTCCTTGCTCATATTGAAAGTAGTTTACCCAGAGATGTAATAATGCAGAAGCTGTAAAAGGCAAAGGAAAATAACAAATGCATTATTTTAAGAGGTTGTTAAATCATGTACTGAATGACTCAGTTAACATCATGCTTGTTTTTAGACAAAGGCCATACTTTTATGTCCTACTCCAACACCTGGGTTCACACCCACCATTTATTGTTTACTAAAATCAAAAATAGTGCTGCACCACAGTACTAACAGGACACTGGGTTATTAAAGGCACAGTCTTTCAGATAAGATAACAACACTAATAATGATTCTGGCACAAAGATATGCATCTATCCAAAACCATGGTACACTGAACCTACCTCTGCTCTTTTAGCTATCCATGCCAACAAAATCTCATGCGAGCCCAATGGGAACAGGACGGTGCCCGTGGGTCACACATCTCTGAGCTTTGCTGTCATGGTGCAAGGTATAGGCAGTTGACTGGTGGTTCACACAAGCAATTAGCTGAAGGTCAATGGGTGCTCAGATCTAGACGCAGGGATTGTTGAAAGTTGGCTCCCAGGTACCTGAATCAGCTTGATCCCTGACCTTCCTCTGCCTAGTGTTTTGGCCCTGGTTCAAATTCTGACCCTCTGACCTGACTACACTTCAGACCTTTGGTTAACAGCTTGTGCAAACCACCAGTCACACTGCCCATACCTTGGAGCATAACAGTCCACTCAATCCACCACCTACACCTTGGTGGATGACTTTCACTCCCATCATGTTCCCACATGATTACCGACTTGGCTGTGGAGGTGCTGAGCTTTGTGGGTTAATTCCAAGTAGTATAGTAGTTGAATTTCAGAAGGTGGTCAATATAGTCTAAGAGGAGGAAGGAGGAAAGAGGGAAAAAAATGCCCAGATTTCTGAATTGGGGTGAGGGGGAGGGAGTGGTTCTTCAATTTCCTTTTCTGTAACTGGCTGGACATTTACTCTCTCCTGCACTGTCCCTCCTGTCCTGCTACTGCTCAGTCTCTCTCTCTCTGCTTCTTTATTCAAGACTTATGCTGTTATTTTCAAAAGTTTGGGGATGAAAATGTCCAACTGAATAGCCCTAAATAACTAATCAGAAGTGCTTTTCAGTTGTGTCCCCTGAAACTGAAGGAAGAGAATGGCCCATTAAGACAATTCTGAGGGACTGGATACTCATAAATTCTGAAAAACTTCAACAGCTATCAAGGTTTCCTAATCTTAGATGGTTTTAACCAACAGACGCAAATTAAACCACTCCACAAAATGCCCTCATTGGTTTCTCTACAGCCCAGACCTAGAAACCTCACAACCACATGAATACAAATAATTAAAAAGTCAATGTTGACTAGATAAGATGGCCCAATTCACACTGATGAAGAGAGGCATGCATTTGTTGCTGGGCTTAGTTGCTAGGACTGAATGTAGCCATGATCACCCAGGAATTACATGAGGGACAAGAATTTTTATGGGTAATGTCTTTCATTGGACGAACTGCATGGTTTGGATAGACTTGGGCAAGCTTTTGAATGTGAAGCATTCTTCATCAGGTCTCAGGAAAGAAGTAGGTACAATGATGTTTTAAAAAAAAATATTCTCGTATCACAAGCAATGAGTCCAATAGGTCTACTCAGGCATGACACCATTCCTTTTTCACTAGCCTCTCTCCTAAAACTGAATGTGTAAATGTCTTAATTAAAGAGAAACATGCATATATTATCTGGCATGGATTGAGCAATAAAAAATAGGGGTGTGCGAAGTGGGCCATATTGGATTCGGATTCAGCCTGATTTGGAAGACAGTGATTTAATTCATTGATTTGGATCACTGTCCCAATTTGATTCAGCCAAATCCAAATCTGAAGATTCGATGTTAATTCAGAGAATCAGCAATTCACCCGTAGACATAGCTTTAAATGTTTTTTCTACATGCCTCAAGGTATCAGGCATGGCTCATGAATGCTGAGGTGGTGGGGTGGATTCTAGGTATGCTGCTGAGCACAATGCCCACCCCCCCCAACTCCCATGGGGCACTCCATCTTCCCCACCATCTCAGTGCTCACAAGCTGCCTGGTACCTTGAGGTATGTAGAAAAAGACATGTTTCTATGTTCAAACCATTGAATCTCTCTGAATTGCTTCAGAGGTTTCCAATTCAATTCAGAGAGATTAAAGGGTGTCCTGATTCAATTTGGATCCGGAGATTCACCGGCCAAATCGGGCCGAATCTCCGCCAAATCGAATCAGCAACCGAAGCTTCACACAGCCCTAATAAATAATGGCTCTGGAGCACATGATTTTTTGTTAAATGTGATATACAAGCATATTTTGCTTGTCTCTTGAGTCTTCCTTAACATGTATTTATGTTTCAAAGGTAAAGTAATGAGTAAATCTTTCCAATTCAAAACTCAAAAAACTCCCTAGTTCTTTCAAAATATTCCCCAAAAGAGAGGTTCTCTGCTGTTAATTCACTTGGGGTGGAAGAGTCCAGTAAAGGCAGAATGCAGCTCATCCATTTTGCCCATCTTGCCCATGCTTGTCTATTCATCCAAAGTCTTTTGGATTATTTCCAGCACTCATTCAAACCAACAATAGAGCTCTAAAGAATTAAAGCCTGCTGATTCAGGTAATGGTTTGGCAAGATTGATTTTTGTTCTTGCTGAATCTGTGTCATTATTGTTGTAGTATTGATCTCTCCCAATGTCCACATATACTCTATTATGTGTATATACTTGCAAACAATCTCAAACCCTACATAATACAGCATGGGAGAAAGGCATAGCAGATTTTCTTGTGTGCATTTGTATCTGCCTGACTCCTACATACAGCTTCCATGGGAAAATTGCAGAATGCCTACGCACGTTAATTTTTAGTGCAGCAGGCCGCTAAACCTATCATCTCACAAAAATGTCCTTTTATAGCCTTGTCAATCAGTGTATAATTAGCTGAATTTACATGCAGAACAGATGGGAATTTTGGAAATGTTTCTTTTACTAAATGTATGTGAGGAATTAAAAAAAAAAAGAACCATGACTTGGGGATTTGATATATATGTATTCCAAATGTGATACTGAATTTAATTAAGTTCTAAAAATACATGCAATAAAAATGTTCGGCAAAAATGCCAAGCATTATTAATTTTAAAAAATGGTTGGCAGTATTCACAAGAGAAAATAAAGTAAATAGATCAGTTTATTTTGAAAGATAAATTTAGAATTCTTTGTACTTGTGACCTTAATGGATGTCCTCTTCAAATGGAATTTTGAGAAGATTTAAGATTGTCCAGGGTATATCATCCACAAACACAGCTGCAAAGGCTTGTAAAGGTCAAAAAAAACTAAGGACTGACAGAGTAATTTAAGGCCACAGAAGAAACTTACTTTTCTCCTTGTCGGGATAATTACATGTCTCAGCAGAAGTGGAGTACTTTCTCTGGAACAAAACAATTAGAAGGACATAATTGTCCTACTGGTGACCGAAGTTGGTGAGTAAAAGAAGATTCTTCAACATAGTGATATCGTAAGCTAGCCATGGAGAAAATTCTTGATACAAATAAAGTGAAGGTAGTCTTTTCCATAAGCTAATGATTAGCCCTTAAAATAAGTTTCATGAGAAATGGTGGGAAACAAAAGGAGGATGGTTGGCCCTAAAGCAGATAAATTAATAGAGGCTGGGGCCAACTGGGCAACTCAGTTCTCAGTCCTACAATGACCTAGTGAGCTGCATGTCCTTTCTTTATCCTTCTGGTGCAAGACTCACCACCACTATGGCAGAATGGCCAACTCTAGACTGTGCTGCTCTTGGCCAAGGCATCTGAATGAACACATTTGATGGAATGGAAAAGACTTGTAAATATCATACCAGAATCATTAACAAAACTAATATTGTATTCTGATACTACTTAAATAGAGACAGTAGAACATCACATTTTCACAGCAAATTTCCATTCCTTTTATTTCCTCTCCCCTAGCTGGATATACATACTTTCTTAAATTGAGGTCTAAATCAAAATGTTTTATTGGACTTCTAGAGATGGCTTTACCACCAGCATTTTAGGTTAAAATATCCCATCGTGCCATTTTATGATACTCAAACATGCCAAATGTTTATAACTTTATACTGCCTAATCTCATCCTTTTTAAATTTTTTTTTTACACTTCCTAAAGCTCCTAGCTCCATTGAAATATAATTTTTAAATGATTGAAAGAAAAAGGGGGAAAAAGAAGTAAAATATGTCTCAACTGAAAAATTATGAATAAAATATAGCTAATATTTTGGCAAATATTTTGGAATAAATAATACAATTCCAAACCCCAGAAGAAAATTTAATATCCATTTTTCCACAACATTGTTTTTTTAGCCAGATCTAATTTTATAGATTTATAGATTCATAGATGTTAGGGTCGGAAGGGACCTCAATAGATCATCGAGTCCGACCCCCTGCA
>NW_005842159.1:1629880-1638397 GCF_000455745.1 Alligator sinensis | reverse complement strand
ACACTGCCGACTCACGTTCATCTTAGAGTTCACTAGGACTCCAAGATCCCTTTCCACTTCCGTGCCACCCAGCAGGTCATTCCCTAGGCTGTAGGTGTGCTGGACATTTTTCCTCCCTAGGTGCAGCACTTTGCATTTCTCCTTGTTGAACTGCATTCTGTTGTTTTCTGCCCACTTGTCTAACCTGTCCAGGTCTGCTTGCAGCTGTTCCCTGCCCTCCAGCATGTCCACTTCTCCCCATAGCTTTGTGTCATCTGCAAACTTGGACAGAGTACATTTCACTCCCTTGTCCAAGTCACTGATGAAGACATTAAAGAGTATCGGTCCAAGGACCGAGCCCTGCGGGACCCCACTGCCCACACCCTTCCAGGTCGAAGCCGACCCATCCACTACGACTCTCTTTAAGAATAAGTATTTTATTTGCTGTTAAAATTGGTGTATAATGGGCTGAGTTGTCAAAACAGAAGCTCAGTTAGGCACATAACTCTATATTTAAGGTAAATAAGAGACCAGATTTTCAAACCAGCATTTTCCAATACTCTCAACAGAATGTTATGGATGCTGAGCACCTTTGAAAGTGTGGTTTTTGTAGGGTCCCATTGAAAATATTGTCCTATTATTTTTCTTGCTCTTATACATGTCCCTATTTGAATTAGTTGCAACTATATCTCTTTATATGGGGCATGTCTACACATATCACTATGGTGATGCGCTGCAATTTAGCACTTCCTTTTGGAAGTACTAAATCACAGCACAGTAGCAGCCCACACTGTGCCATATGTGCAGTGTGCAGTTATTTTTAGCAGCTACTTCGCTGTAGTGGTGCGCTATACCAGGGGAGTGTGTCACTATGGCAAATTAGCTGCTGGTCATGTGGAGACGCCTACAGATGCTACATTACCGTAGTACACTGCTACAGCAACACAGCATCACATGTGGAGGTACTCACTAACTTCAGTAGAAATAAGATCTCTTCCTTTATTAGTATGAATTACCATAATAATAAGAAAGTATAATATGATTATTGTCTTGCATGTGTTTGGTTTACTACTTCCAAGAAAAGTTAAGGTCAGAGGAAATGGGATTTTTATTACAGAGATTTAAATAAATACTAATAGGATCCCAGCTACGGAAGTATTAAAGCACAAGAACATTCAAGCCAATGAACACTGCTGTTTCTCCTTAGGATACAAAGTATAAATTAATTATACCTTGGCAGGCAGTTTGACTGCAGGGCCCTTGGAGAATGAGTAGAAATAGATGGATGGAAGAGACTTACTTGGCTGTTAGGTATATCAAGGCAAATGACAGGCAGATTTTTTTTTACTACCAATGAAACCAAATAGCCAGCAGAAAAAAAAAATCTATTTGCAACCTAGGACTAGAAGGGACCTCTGAGGTCAGAAAGTCCCATATCCTGTTATGGTGAAAAATTATGTTGTATAATTCTGTTAATACATTTATCATCTCAAAAATAGTTATGCTTGGAAGTTTTCCATCGTAAAATAGATCCCAAGTAGATTTCCCTTCTCCTCCCCCCACCATACTCTTAAAATGAGTCCCTTACTTTACCTCTGTAAACTTATTCAGAAAGTAGATCACATAGATACTATGGTGGTAAGAACCATTGTCTGGCACTGATTAAATAGAAAGGGGGATTGAGTGCACTTTGTAGTTTGGGAGCCCCATAGCAATTTCCACCCCTGCCCCCAGTCCCCACTCCCCACAACTATCTATTCACTTTTCAAATGTGATTGGCTAGTTTGATTTTTAATATAAACTTAGACCTTGAAATAAAGTAATGTCCAGAGACCCTTTTCTGATTTACTACATTTTGTGAATTAGTGCATCTGGCCCCAGTTTTACAGTTCTATCCTCCTGGGCTGGCCCCTATATTTTGGTGGAGCCTCAATTAAGCCTATGGCCTGTCACAGGTGCAAGGGTTAACTTAAAGAGATACAAATGCAAAAGTAGGGCCTCTGCCTGAAATCCTGAAAACACATGCATATATCCCTAAGTGTACTACTCAAGATTGAAATCAGAGGGTAGATTTAAGCACATCCATATGAGTCTGTAGGATTGAAAATAAAGAGAACACATAAAACAGGAACTATATTTTGCACACCTTGGACAATGAAAGAGGATTAGCAGTTTTAGAAAATGAAAGATTAGATCCCAGAAGAGTACATGATGTTCATTTCTGTCACAATTGTGATTTACTGTATCAGAATATACATCACAGCTAGTAATATGCAATGTCTGACCTCACACCTTAGTAGTTTGCAACCAAATCTTGGAAGAGAAAAGTGGCAAGACTTCTAGATTTTCACATAAATTATTTTGAGTGTGAATCAACAAAGGATTAGTTAGTGAGATGTTAATTATACACACACTTCAAGAAAGAAGCTTAGTTAGTTAATTTTTAGACCTTCCACAGTACAAAAAACAATTAATAATATCTTAATATCTTATTTCTGGATGCTTGCAGACATTAACCCTCCCCCCCGTCCTTTAACCAGAAGCAGCAACATGTTACTAAAACCCAGCTCTGCACCATCTGTAAAGATCAGATGCTTCAGCGGGGCTTTTTGGTGCTTGCAGCTAAAGCTGATTCAACCAGCTATTGGATGAAAGAGCCAAAAAAGCCATGCTAAAGTACCCAATATTTATAGATGCTGCAGAGCTGGGTTGAAGTGACACACTGCCTTTTCTGGACATATGCGGGGCTTGGCACAGGAATGTGCCAAGTTTACAGTGCCATTTTTGGGGGGGAGGGGTTTAAAGTCTGCAAGCAGCTTTATTTATACATCCAAGAAAAAGATAAAATTAAATGTATTTTTGTCAAAATAAGCCTTTTTATTTGCTTTATCACATTCAATTAAGAATACTTATCTTGATTTATTTGTCTCACTTTCTGAACTTATTAAAAAAAAACACACAATACTGTCCAATGCAAACAATAATGTTATTCTGCCTGTAAAGAACAAGTAGATTTGCCATGACACATGCTTCTGAAATTCTATTCATGTCTTATTCCACATCCATCACAGTGGTACCACAGAGGAAGTACTTTGTTACAGAGTACTGAAAATTATTGTAATTGCTCTTGTAAAAATACACGTTCATTCATTATGAATTTCATAAGTGAATATCTTCTTTATTCTCCTGCAGCCTGGAATGTTTTTAGATTTATTTTCTAACTGATTAATGGTCTCAGCTCTCAGTTACTAATTTCTACTAAACTGTCTGATGGCAGCTGAATTCTGGTAAAACACGCACTTCTAAAGCTTACATATATATAAAATGTTGTCTGAACAGTTTTATATACTTAAAGCCTTACACATAGATCATTTGATCTTGCTGTCAATTTAAAATGCAATTTAACCACAGATTCTCCCAGACTTTGCCCAGACCACACCTGCCTCAAGAAGAGCCCACCTCTAAAAGCACACTTTGGATGCTTGGAGGGCAGACTGAAATAAATTTACTAGGAAAGATTAAATTAGAGTCTTCAACCTTTAGTGCCTAGTTCTGTGCTACAATAATTTCATGCAGAATGCTAAGACTCTTCAAATATGTCACTTTAACATATGCTTTTCTTCTCCCACTTTTATGATGCTTTGACGGCGGCTTAGCGTAGAAGCCTCACATATCTGGTATGAGACAGGAGTTGGTACATTTTAAAGTGCCAGGTCTAATTATTAAATAGAGTTCAATGTTCCAAATGAAACCAGCTCTTGAGACTGAACATAATAAAAGTGATGCGCTCTGTAACATTCAATATTTCTTAGACAATTCTAACTAGTCCTGCTACTTACTCTCAGAAGATGAGCTAGGAACCCAGTTTACTTTAGCAGCAGATGCAGATGCATCTTGAGTGAAATAGTTAGACAGCAAGTGACATGGCTTTTTTTCTTAACATAGTGACGTCCTTCAGGCTGGTAACAAAGAACAGAATTCTGTTCCTTAACTCAGACAGTTCTGCTTTGAACCTGGGCATTTAAAAACAAAAACCAAACACTTTCATAACTGCCAGGTTTCCCCAGATCTCTTGCAGGCTAATTTATGTCTAAATGATATTTTATTAAATTTCAATATGTGGTTTTAGGCCACTAGAAATGCTGCTACAGGGAACCTACCTCTAGAGCTTACTAGTGCCTGTACCATTCAGTTTCTCCCCTATCCAGTAGTCTTTCCTGGCACACCTCAGGTTCCAGCACCTCTGATATCCACTACATAGGCTGAAAGGGGCCTTCAGTCCTGTTTTTCCCCTGCCACCTGCCTTACAGTCCATGCAAGATTAGCCTCATATGACCACAGAGCACACTTTAACCCTCTGACTTTACAGTCCATGCAAAATTGGCCTCATTCACCCACAGAACACATTTTGTCCTTATTCCCTGTCCACTCAGTGCAATATCAAATTCAAGGCGTCACCAGTCACCCTCTTTCAGTGGCCTCCACCTCCTGTACAGCCACAATCTAGCCCTCACTAGTCCAGGTTCAAAGGAATGTCCCACGTGGGGTTTGCCATACTCCTTGGTGGTGGGAATCAAGTAGAAAAGAAAGCAAAACAGAAAGTACCTCACTTCCTATGCAGGTTTCCAGCTGATCTTCACTCGGGGCTGCCTCCTGTGTCCTCTCTGCAGTCTGCACTCCAGTCCTCATACGTCTCAGAGAAGGGCCTGTCCCTAATGCCTTCTGCAGCCAGACTGCCTCCCCTCCCTCAGGCTTGGGCTTAAACAGGGTTCTCTGGGTCATGTGACCCTGCTACTTCCCAGCCCTGGGTCATCAGCAGGGATCCTCGTTTTCCCTGATTAAAAAAAAAAAAAAATCACAAATTCTCTGATAAAAAAAAATAAAAAAAAAATCACAAATTTTCTGATAAACCCCGCCAAATCCATGATTAAAATGAAACACCAATATATATATATGGGTAGGCTTCCAAATTGCTTTATATTGTAAATATAACAATAAACCATTGTGTTCAATTAATACCTCTCTCTCTCTCTCTCTATATATATATATGTATTAATTGAACACAATTAATTCCAATATATTAATTAATTAATATATATAGGTATTCATTGAACACAATGATTTATTGTTATATTTACAATATAAAGCAATTTGGAAGCCTACCAATGCTTCAATTACTAAAGTAAAATTAATTCTAAGTGCCTATACATTTTGGTATTTGATTTTGGGGTTTTTTTATCATAGAAAATCAGAGATCCCCCTGCCCCCTTAGCTCTACGAGTGATATTCACTTCTCATCCATAGCCCCTTGGGCCCTCACTCCATACCCACAGTCCCCTGCACCACCTGCCCTGCCTGGGCCAAGCCCTACAGGACCAAGGACCCAGATCCACAGTCCCCAGGCCCCCAAAGCAGCAGTGGCATGAAACATGGAGTCCAGCTCCCCCTCCCCCATGGGCAGCACTGCTGAGCAGAGCCTGTGGTGGGGGAGGTGCAGGCTGATCACTGTGTGCTCAAGCTGGGGGGGGCTCCCCACTGCTGCATACACTCCCGGGGGGACAGGGGCCCTGTGCCCGCCGGATCTGTGCATGGAATGGGGGTAGGTGTAGACTGTCTGCTCCCCTCTCTACTGCCCTGCCCCCAAGACAGGGGATGTCTTGCCAGGGCAGCATGGGGCTTGCAGCAGCTGCAATGAGCTTCTCTGCCTGGCCGAGCTCTGCACTGCCATGTGGGTCCAACCTGTTGGGCCACAGAGGCCTCATGGGAGGGGAGCAGGGTGGGGAGCCCAAGCCTTCAGCAGGCAGCCTATCTCCATCCCATGCACAAATATGGGGAGCCATGCCCCCATGCCTGCCTGGGACCTTGTGCCATGATGGGGAGCTGGCCCCACCTCCCTGCTTCCCAGACAAGCCATCTGCAGCCCCATCCTGCTCCACGCTGGGGCTCTATTGCCATGCATTGTGGCCCTGGGCCCCAAGCATCACTTGGCTGGGAAGCAACCCCAGCTGCAAACCCAGCCCCACCCAACTCCATCCCTCCTTCCCTATGGGACCCTCAATTCCCTCCCCACAACTTCCATCCAGGCTGCACGTGCACATGGCACTGCCTGCCTGACGGCCCTCCTCCCATTCCCCCCCCACCCCAGGGTGGAACTTGGCCAACCACAGAGAGGTCTTTGTAAAAGAGAAAAATCCACATGGTTTCTCTGTTAAAAATGAAACATCCATGTTTTCCTCTGGTAAATGGGAAAATCTGCAGTCTTTTTCTGTTTTTCCATAAGAAATGGAAAACCCAGATCCCCAGTCACCAGGCTGTGCCTGTACCTCGCAGCCTCGTTTCAGGTTCCCATGCCTCGGAGATTGCCGCTGGGGTCACTACCGGGGCACAGGCAGAAGAGACACAGAGGTGAAGCAGAAAGAAGTGAGAGGGAAAGGGTAAGGGGGAATCAGCACCACATGAACAGGAAAATAGGAGGAAGGGACCTCTACCTGGGAAAGGATGTGCTGGCAAACATACAAAAAGCTAAAGAGGAAAAGGTAGAGGGAGAGGGTGAAAGAGGGGGGAAGGGCCAGGCACTCCTGGATCCCCTTCCCATGCTAGTAATGGGGTAGGGGACACATTACAATGGTATCTATATAATAATTGTTAAATATTAAATGTACCTCTTGAAATTTGTCAAATGACAAGGACACATTATACCCATAATTAGATTATGCAACTTCCACAGTGGGTAAAGTGGGGTGTACTCACCTCTCCAACTACTAAATTTAGCTCAAATGTTGCTTAAACCTCTTATGTCATTAGTTACTTCTGCCAAGGATATAGGAGATGGGTGACAAAAATAACTATGCTGTAGTTTATTATAAAAATGAGCACAAATGCTGAGCCACATTTGTTTTCAGATATACATATGCATCTCCTATTGAGGTCAGTTAGAATTCTTACTGCATGTCCACTTTCTTAGACTTGGGCCTTGGTCTGGTCCTCTGCACAGCACTCAGTTTCACTCATCACAACACAAAGGTTAATTTTTTTCCCCCAACCTAAATGTGTAATTTTCATTTCAGTCAAAGTTTCACTTTGATGTCTTTACATTTGCAGGGTGACTTTGTGTGTCTGATTATTGCCACATGGTGTCCAACCATACACTGAGAGGTCACTCTGAAATAATTTTATTTCTGTAGTACTATTTCTACAACTCAAAAAGATCTGGCCTTAAAATTGCAAGCCAACTGAATCATAGAATCATAGAGTAGCAATGTTGGAAGGGATCTCTGGAGGTCATCTAGTCCAACCCTGTTCAAGGTAGGCTCTTCCCTGACTAAACCATCTCTGTCAAATGTCTGTCAAAACTGATCTTATAAACATCCAAAAATACAGAATCCACAGCTCCTCTGGATAGTGTGTTCCAGTGCTTAAGTCCTCATATAGAAAATTCTTCCTAATATCCAGCCTAAATATTCCTTGCTACAATTTTAATCTATTGTTCATTACCCTGTCCCCTGTGGCCACAGAAATTTTACTTGAAGACTGTTATTAGATCTCTCATCAGTCTTTTCTTTTTTAGACTAAATACTCTTTTGTTTCCCATGATAAGATATTGAGAAATCCAAAGATCCTGTAGTCATTCTCGGTGTGCTTTGTAGGTCCATGTCATGTGTAACTATAGTTTTGGTTTGTAATTGGTTCAGCAACCATTTTCCTAACTTGGGAACATCCCTCCTGAATTTTGCCAAATTTATTTCTATCTGCTGAGTCTGTATTTATTTGTGTTTGAAATCAGGTGAAATTACTGAGTTGCACAATTTGCATTCAACACACAAAGAGATTTCTCAGCAACTAAATCATCAATAACACTGAAAATCTGGCTCAGATGTATCAGCCTTCATGAACCTGGGCTGAGCTGAACATTCACAACAAAACTTAAAACAAAAACAAAAAAAAAGGAAGTAAAACTCACCTGGGCCTGATGCATATTCACTGAAATCAATCAATGTTGTTCTTTTTTTCCCCGTTGACATGGGTGGACCTTGAGTCAATCCTGGGATGTGGGGGCTCCACAGTAAAACTTTGCTCTAATGCTCTGAATCATTAGGATTAAAAATAGTTTTGTAAAGTTACTTTTTTAGGGTAAAAAAATCCACGATTCTTTTGTCACACTGATGTTAAAATGTCACACAGCAGGGGGAATTCTTTGCCTCTATTTTCAGCATACACTTGCTTTCCCCTGCTGTAGCAACAGTATGAAATGCTACAGGTGCTTTTTAACTGTGTCCATTATTTGAATATTCAATCTGGGACACCCACTCACACCTCTACCCACAGAGACCACAATCTGTAAATAAACCTCCAGCCATTAGCAGAACTATAGATTGAGAGTAATCTTTTAAATAAACATAGTTTGAAAGAAGATAGCTTATTGAACATTTGCATAATGAAGTCAGATGAAGCGAGATGTTAATTTATAGAGGAAAAAACGTTGCAGTTTCGGCAGGAAACCTCAGGGCGAGCAAAATGTCTCTTGAAATCACCAAGGAT
>NW_005842159.1:1614885-1629870 GCF_000455745.1 Alligator sinensis | reverse complement strand
CTGCTGAGTTAAACATGACTTGACAATGCCAATGAACTTTGAAAGACATGACAGACAAATTACAGCATGCTTTTACTAATCTCTGTTGAAACCCACATTTCTAAAAGCCATACTGTCAGTAATTGTAAATATTTTGGACTTGCACTGAAAGGAATATACTTCCTTTAACACAAACTTTCTACTTGCACACTGGTAAGTATTCAGATAAATTGTGGCTAGATAACCCACAATAATTTAAGTAAAGTGCATACTGTTTCTGATTTTTTTTAAAAACCAATTACAGAACACTGAAATAGTTCTAGTCTCCAATGCATAATGTAGGGCAGGTCATTTGTCCATTAAAATTCCCAGCTACAAAGTATTCCTTTCCTATAAGCATGGAGTTGTTTGTTGTCTTGGTTTTTGGTTTTGAGGGGGTTTCTTTGTTTGGTTTTGTTTTTTACTTTTTTTTTTTAAAGTACATCTTTTCTGCTTTTTAGGAAAGAAGTCAATTTTTACCTGTTGATACATGGCTTAAGTCAAAAGAGCCATATAGTGGCAATCAGCCTGTGGCACTATTTTTCTTAAGCATGTAATCGTTCTCATTATTCCTGGTGACTTTTGGGGACCAATTTTGGACACTTTCAAGGGACCTGACTTTCTGAAAGTGCTGAACACCTGCTTCCCTGAAATTCAGGCCTCTTTAAGGCAGCCCAACTCATTAGTGATATCAAATATATAGAAAATGTACCTCAGGCATATATATTATATAGATGTATCTATGATGGATGGTCAGAAATATTGCCATGAAAAGTGGCCTTAATATAAAATTTGGTGCTGACTGTATCATTGTGCTGTTGAACCACTGTATAATTTCAAATCTGCAATAATTGTCACTGGGGTTGACATGACTATATGTTATGATTAAGAACAGGATCTCTCAACAATGTATGATTTCATTTAGGAAGTGATGTGTTTTATATATGCGTGACTGAGGCTGCGCTTTGCTGTTCTGGAGGCTTTATACTTCTTTTCACACCATTCTATGCAACATATTCATACATATCACTAGCATAAAAATAGGAAGCAGTAGTCAAGGTAGAATCCCAAAAAGAACCCTTTAAAAGTTTGTATCACTTTCCCATAGCATTTATACCCCGTTTCTTTCATTACTCATCTTTTATCCTTTTCCATCCAGTAGTTATTGATTTACTGATTTCCTACCTTTGCAATGGAGCTAAATTAATCCAACTGCTTTGTTTAACCATTACTCCCACGTATGGCATACTTACAGGTTGGGGAACGGTGTGATATTGGCATGTCTGGGGTGCACGCTGAGACATAAGGCCAAAAGCTGACATTACCTCCCACGCTAAAGGTGTAATGTTAATGCCAATTTCACTTGGCTGGAAACAGCTGCAACACAAGTATGAGTACTTTAAAGGCAGGCCCTGCCAGGTTTGAGATGGATCCTACACAGCTCATTTCATTTAACAGTGAAAAATTTATACTCCTAATAACACTTGTGTTTTTCATTCCTTTTTTAAGACAATAACATGCATAATGTCTAATTCTGCAACTATTAATCAGACTAAGTAATATTTACTCACATGAATAGTTCCATCGAACAGTATGAGATAACTCAAATGAACAAGCACTACTCAATATTAGCAAAGCTTCAAAAATTAGGCTGTATTAAATATTTTCAATCATCCAGTTCAAAAATGTACACTCTGCTTTGATTAGGACTCGTGGACAACTCAGTCTTTAAGAGTAACCTGAAATATCTGCAGCTTCTAGCAGCCAAGATACAAAAATTAAAACATGTCAGAAGCCTGGATGGTTTTTAAGTGAAATCTGCTTAAACCTAAACCTCTTTTGCCTGATGACTGCTCAGGAATGGTTTTCAGTCCCAGCTTTTGTATTGAAAGAAGAAATAGAGACATCCCCCCTCCCCCCACTAAATGTTATGTAATCATAATCCAAATTTGGGTCCCCCCCTCTCTTTTTTTTCCCTCTCAACTTCTACCATTCCAATGTATCACCCAACTAGGTCATTAGATCCTGCTTCTGTTTTTATTAACCACTATCAAAACAAATATGCACATATATCTACTTTATATTTTTATTTAACTGAGCACATATGTTTTCAGTAAACATCCTTCAGTCATCATACTTACCTTATGCAAGGTATTAGCAGCACCAACTGTAGATGCTGAGGCAAGGCCAGCTCTACTTTTTGCTGAGAGAAACAAAAGTAAAACATCTGCAGAAAACCCCTTTTTTTTTTTTTTAACATTTCGCATGACAAGGGAATTGGTGGGTGCAATTTTCTGGCCTGTGTTAAAAGGAGGAGGACAGAGCAGATGACAGAGTAGATGATCACGATGATGCCATCTGGTCTTAAAAACTATGAATCTCTATTTAAATTCTCACTTGAACTCAAGTAATCCTCCCCTGAACACATGAGTATATTTCATTTTTTTTTTTAAAGGAGGTTACTAGCTACTCAAATGTGCTTTCCCAGACTATATCAGGTTTATTTTATGTAGTTTTGAGTCATTATACTTATTTTTCTTAACACAATATTATATTATCATGTTAAAGATAAAAGCCAAAAGCAAATAGTAATAGGAGTAACACAGTAACACAAAAAACCCAAATGGTTACACGTGTAAGTATGTTCAAAAGAAATGTAACACCACCAAAAATAACAACAAAGTAAAATACTTTCAGGAAAAATATGCAGTTTTTTGCATGCAATTGAATAGCCATACTCTATTTTTAATAACACATCTCTGAAAAAAGCCATAATCTCTTAGGCTCACCACCCAGGGGCTTTATTCAAATGAGCTGATCATCCAAATTAATATTCTTCTAAATTATTACCTTGTGTGGTTGTAGAGTGGTTCAGGTAACAAAGCATGCTATTCTGCATGTGTAAACCATGCTAATACACTGGAACTACATCAAGGGAAAATCTTGGCCCCACTGAAGTCAATGTCACATTTGCCTTTGACCTCAAGAAAACCAAGACCTCATGCAAAATCTCTTTTCCAAGCTTTTTCTTTTAAAGTTCATAACACTGCATTTACCACAAGAATCAAAATAATAATTGGTATCTATCACATATTATAGATAGACAAACAGATACATTTGCATATATTATGTCTTTTACATAGATATATCAAAATCCAACTTCTCAAGTAACAAATCTATCAATGAAAAATGCATCTAATCGCCTGAAACAGATATTTATTTTTCATCAACAGCGCTCCCTTAACCCGTCAGGTTCCACAGAGTCTTGCATCTTTTCTTCTCTTCCTTTCATTCTCTGACAATTCATTTAGATGTTATAGTTGATGTAAAGCTTTAGTACTTCTTCATCTTTATACATAACCTGCTCAATCTTATTTGTATTACAATCAAACCTAGAAGTCTTAATTAAGTCTTCATTGTGCAAGGGAGTAGATGGCCAGAATGCAATCCCTGCCCAAAAGTTCTTATATGCCTTGGTGCCCTACACTATGTGAACAAAACAGGCAACCTACACACAACAAAATGAACAGAGTTTAGCTAATTAACACAATTGTTGCCTTGCATTTGCCTGGCTGATGCCAGGTTTAATTTTTAGGCACCACTGCAATGATAAGCATAATGGAGGGAGTTAAAAAGAGGATAAAGTTACACATATTTTATAAGGCATTTTTCCCATGCCTAGGAGGTAGCAGAGGAAAATAGTTTGCCTAGCCAGAAGAAACTGCTGCTGTGACCGTCTGTGCTATCACATTTACCAAAGACAGCCTCTTTCCATTCTGTCTCCTTTTATAGGCCTTTCACCAAATATTGTACATAGAGAAGAAGACAAGCAGGAGCTTGTGAGGGATCTGTCACCTTGTTTCAGTGCTATATTTATTTATCATAAGGATAAGAAGCCTTTAGCATGCATGACAAATCCCACTGGCTTCTAACAATTTCACTTGAGTTTGGATTGCACAGCAATCATCATTCATAGATTAAAAAATGCTTTATTATGTCACCGTTAATAATGCCACATAACCAAAGCACAGCGAGGGGAACCAATTTGAACTAGCTGCAGAACTAGACAGAGAACGCCGGTCTCTTGGGGCTCTTTTTACATGTGCTCCAAGGAGGGGAGGGGAGGGCGGTGGGGGAGAGGCGCTTTAATAAAAGCAGAGCAGCCTCCCTGCACATGTATAGGCACCCCTAATTCTCAGCCACATGCACTGGCTGCTAGATTGCATGCTCTTTCTTGGGCTGCACTCATTCTTGAGTGAAGAATAAGTACTACAGAGACTGAAGTTTGGGTTCAGCCAGAGATATGTTTCTACTCAGGCACAGCTGTATAAGGTTTTCAAAGGTGCTTGAAAATCCAGAAGACTTATTAAGATAGTAGGGACCTGATCCAAAGCCGATAGAAACTGGTAGAAAGTTTGCTGTTGAGTGGCTGAAAAATTGGACTGGGCCTGTGGAAAGAAGAAATGATGTTCCCTAAAATACATGCTCTCTGTTGGCAAGTTGTTATTTTTTGTAAGGTTACTTGGGAGAGGAAGCTTTCATGAGGAGACTGCATCCTGCTGATGTAAAACAAAAACAAAACATAAGAACAAGCCAAAGAGATCCAAGGAGAAATGTATAATGAAAAGAAAACTTTGTGCACAGTGTGTTATTTGTTACTGCTACTATGTCTGGAGAACATTTCCCCTTTTCTCAGCACTGTTAATTTTAATTGTCCCTTGACTATATGGTTCTGTAGGTTGCAACCACAGGGAGGAAAGGGGGAAAAAAAAACCCTTTGCACCGTCAGTGTCAACCAAATTAATTTCTCTGTTGGAAGCTTGGATATGACTTAAAAACTCAAAAAGCATCTCTGACAATTTGTTTCAGTTCCCTTTAGGGTAGCTGTCAGCCTCATCACTGCAAAGAAGAAAGCTCTTCCTTGCACAACATAGATGAGGAAACAGAGTTGTAAGAAAGGGTTAATGGGCTGGATGGCAGCATTTTCTAACCACTTTCTCTATTTCCCCAGTATTTGGCTATATACTGAGATGCTTCCAACTGAAAAGAAAATGTGGCCCTGTTTTGATGAGGTAAGTCCAAAAAGACATTTCATTATATAAAATCACATATGTGGGAGTATCACAAATAGATATTGATCCAAGCTGCAAAATTTGGATCCAGATTTGGGTTCGGATTTCAAACACCCTCATCCTCAAAGTTTAAAATATCTCAGTTTAGATGCATCTCAGCTCAAAGCCAAAATAGGAAATAAAGCAACTGCATTCATGAGGAATACAAATGTTAGAGAGACTGTGTTTTGCTCTACATCTGTGATTATGGTGACAAAATATATATGTATAATTCCATATACACCTATGTCTAAGGATCATGAATTCTGCAGGGAACATGCTAATGCATTCCTAAGGATAAGGATAGGCCCTTTAGTTCTTTGTGCCTTTCTACCATTTCCCTTTTCCAAAAATTTTGTATGGACTGTGCATACAAAATAGTGAAATTAAATGGATAGTAAAAAAAATCTCCTGTGTTCAGAAATAGTCATTGACATCACTAAAAACAGGAGACCATGCTAAAATTAAACTGAAACAGAGTAGCCACCCCAAAAAGAGAATTTCTAGCAATTATGTTGCCTTATGACTACAAGTCTATGAACACTACCATTTGGGGCTGCCTTCTGAGGGACTCTACAGATTTTGTTGCAACACCATCCTTAGGGAACTGGAGTCTGACACACACTCAGGAAGAGTATATAAATCATAAATAACTGCATTAACAAAATGTTAATTATGTTGCTATATCAGGCATTCAGAAGTAGGAAACACCTGATTTAGAGTTTGCTATACACATTTAGTTCTTCCCATATTCATATGAACATCATATGCAATATAACTTTTATACCTTAATCATAGCATTGTCATATGAAAATTCCTTCTTCATTCTGTACATAGTTTGGAGAGAGTCTTGATCTTCTGTATGCGAGGTCCCAGTAAGTGTAATAAAGCACGAAAAGACTGTGGATAAAGCACAGAAAAGGCTGTGGACACTTGTGTGTTAAAACATCACAGGGGGAAAAAAAAAAGCACATTGGCCCAGATTGCTTCATCAAGCCAAGGGGGTGCTTGTTCCAAGAGCTGGCTCTGAAGCAGGCAGCACCTGCTCCTTCAGGCACTGCTGGCTGCCAGCTCAGTGCATGGCTGTGCAGAGTGCGATCTCTGACTCTAGTGCCATCTCTGCCTCCTCTTTTACTTGAGTACCAATAGACACATTTTTTGAATATTTAATAGTCAAGAAATGCACAGTTCTGGGTCAGCCTTGCAATCCTGTTGCTAATTAGGGTTGAATTCCCTGAATAAGTTTAGGTGAAAAAAATTATGACCAGCAGGGAAGAAAGGTTGCAAACATTTCTCTGTTACTTAACATGATTAGGACACCTATCCTGATGGGGCTGACACAAGTTCGATTCCATCTTTTTTGCCTGAGGTCATTTGAAACCATATCTCCAATATCTGTGAAAACGATATGGGCTAGAGACTTAAGACCTGTCTGCACAGCAGCCAAAACAAAAATAACTATTTTCAGCTTTAAGTCACACTTCTAGATATTTTGGCACAAACATGATTTTTTAGCTAACTTAAGTGATGTATGAAATACATAACTATTCATTGTGGGCATGAGCTGACACCAAAGTGTCCCACTTCACAGGTGAGGTCCCTAATCACTAAGCTACAAAATCAAACTCATTGTCTCTGGTGCAGTGAATATATAAGTATTTTATAAAGAAGGGAACAGTGTTAAGAGGAGGGACTGAGACAGACTCACCCCAAATTACCCTATAGTATGGTAGTGAGGGTGCCTGAAATAAGGCAGCTTTTTATTTTGGGTCAAATGAAATGCTTTATTTGCCCTCCCCGCTTCTTTTTCTTTCAGTGTTTCATTTCAGTAAGAAAACATAGATTTTGTCATTATTATTCAAATAAAACATTTTCTGCCATTTAAAATACTTGTACCATGGCAGTCTGAGTTGCAACAGTTCTAGGCTATGGAACTTCCCTTTAACAGAGATGCTGCCTGGACTCCATTTTGCTTCTGGGAGAAATCTTTGCCTGTCATTCTCTTCCTCTCCAAAAGATATTGGGAAGAAATGCCACAAGGGCACTCTGATGTATTTTCCTGGGCTTTGCATACATTTTCCTATTGGCTCCATATCCTGCTGTATTGGTGATGCTATATATTATGCCCTGTCTGCATAAATCAATGAGTCAGGAAAATACAGTGGCCACATTATTATATATATTTTAGAAAGGCAAATTAGCATTTTTGATAGACCTGAATTATTTTTTAATGTACTAGAAATCTGAAGCAAGCCATTTCCAAAGTCATGTCTAGCTGTCCTCTGCATGCTGCACTTCAAAATGTTATTGTCAATCCCCTGAAATATAATGCTTCATAACTGTGGAGAAAACATAATCCTTCATACTTTTGTTCAATGGTTCAGTGCAATTTGTGAAGTCAAATAAGAAAGTTGAGCTGCTTCTGCCATCTCTACTTCATAGACAGTTCTTATGTTTAAAACAATATCAGTAGATTCAGGGTGCTCAATAAAATCCCAATTTATGACTAAAATTCTGTTTAGTTGGCACAAACCTATTAATTCAGCCAAAAAGAGTGACAGTAATTGCAGCTGGCTAAGGGTTGATAAGAAAACTCAGTCAACTAATTTAAAAGAAAATTTACAGACTGGCAAAGTCATGTCAGACTAGAGAACTAAAGATAGCTGTACTTGGCGTTTTCTAATTCAGAAAAGGAGGAAAATTCATAACATTTGCTACAATAATAAAAAAGAGACATTTTGAAAGAGATAGCATACAATCACTTTGTATCTTAGTTTGTCGGTGTCTACTCCGAGATAAATGAACTTTGTCATATACTCAGAATGACCCCGCTTGCACAGTTAAAAAATAAACATAAATAGATGACATCAGAACTGACCTAGTAACATCAGCACAGATTTGGTGCTGCAGGCAATGAGACTGTGGCTTCTCAGATAATTGAGACTTCTAATGCCACAGAAAGCAAAGAAATCTAACTATGCAAATAAAAAAAAAATGAAAACCAAAAATAACTCACTCAACCCACCCCACATAGAGTTGTGTCACAACAGACAAAGAGTGCACCCTGCTGTCATGAGGAGGGACTCGCACTGCCAACCTGGGTTCTTTAAAATAGTAAAAACTAGGAGATTTATCATTTTCACAGCCAGAACAGTACAGAAAATACAGAGGTATACATAATCATATTTTAAATGTTTAATCAAGTTTGGATAGTATTTAACCCATTTTAGAGAGTAAAATGATTTTATTTTTATTTTTACTTTGTAAGATTTCATAACAGTTTTAAATTCCATTTTTCCTCTGATGGGTTTCTTCTTCTTGCTTCTTTTCTGCTTTTTTTTTTCCCCTGACCTCATCATTCCAATGTTCTTTAGTTTGGACAATGAGTATTGCATCAGAAAAAAAAAACTATTCCATCTGACTTGCATATGCAATAGATTTGTGTGCACCAAACTCTGTAGTCAAATGAGTACTAAGTTCTTTCAAACATCATTTATTTTCTCTATTCTTATAAAACAGTTGCCAGAAAAATTACAAGCTTTTATTTGGACTTTAACATACATTTCCAACTTTAATTTTGTTTGGAGATTTTTATTTGATGTAAAGCAACAGCGTGCTATGGCTATACACAAAGTAAGAAAATGCTATCTTTATACAAAGTCTTTATCTATAAGATCTCTCTCTCTCAAAGCTCCTTGTAAAGAAAAGTATAGCTAAAATACTTTATTCTTTTACTTCTCTCTTTCTTCTCAGAGGACAACGTCTTTTAGTTCTCCCCCCGCAAACCCTCTTGGGCATCTGCTCTTACTCCTTATCTTCCTGCCATGAATCATTCCCACTGCCCTAGAATTGTTCCCCATCTTGCACAAAATTTCTTATTCTTTTGAAGAAAAAGTATATCTGTATGCTTTCCCAATTCCCACTGCTAAGCACCATCTAATCTCCAACCTCCCTTTCTTTCCTCAGCAAAGTTTTTGAGGATCGATTTCAATTTGGCTGTCATCTCCGCTGTGGCTTTAAGCAAGTCACTTCACCTTTTGGCCCAGATCACAGGCTTCACGGTACTGACCTTGTTTCCCTAGCCATTGTTAAATCACTATATATAGTATGTATGTGGCACTACATCAATGATATTCATTAGTAAAAGAAACTTTCCTTCCTTGGAGGTTTCCAAAGTATAGCAGTCAGTTCTAACAAGGTTATATTCCTTTTGCATTTTAGTGGCGAGCAGGACTCTTGGGCTACGTGGCCTTCTGGATTTGCTTCCCATGCTGATAAGCTGACATCTCCCACGTCTGATGTTCTGCGAAGTTCTAGGCATGACTGGCCAATGGCAAATTAATTTCCTTTACCATCCTCCAAACTTCTCATGTTTGGTGTGGGCAGGCTATGGTCTACAAGTGAGAACAAGTCCCCTTAAAATAGTCTTTTTACAGGATTGAATTAAGGTGCCTACCAAAACTTGACAACAAGTTTATCATCATGCTTTTCATCCTAGTTTCAAAGACATTTGATAGAATGACCTTTTCTGGGTCTCTTCCTCTGATTCTTTGTAATCCAAATCCTTTTTAGAAGAAGAACCAAAAGAGAAAGAAATATACTGCCTCTCCCCCCCCCCCCCCCCCCCCCTTTTTTTTTTTATATACTTAGGCAGCACTGCAGTGCATCTGTTTCTCAGGCTTCTGGAGAAGCTTGAAATCTTTATATTAGCCAAGATAAAAATAATTATATCAAAGATACAAGTCCTCATGCTTCAGGTCATAGTTCATCCACTCACTGTGGGAGTCTAGGAAGAACTTTTAGACAACTAACTCTGTAATTGTCCACGAGGGGTCTCTTGTATCTTGTCCTAAATGTGCTGGCATAGACAGGAGATGACAATTCCTGTGTAAAGATAGTTATTTTTCCCCTTATGCCTTCTTGATTTTTCCTCTTATTTAGATATGGGATATTTTCTTGGATATGATGTTTTCTTCAGTATGGTATAAGCCTTCATTAGATTGGGGTGGGGGGAGGGAGGGGTTAATTACTGCATTTATTTATTTTAAAACAGAATTCTAAAGTTCCTAAAGATTGGTATAGTTTGGGGGCTTTTTCATATAGGGCTACACTATGATACCCATATTCAGAAGAGTATCATATTACTCCACAATGAGTCTCACCAAAGTCAGTGAGGGGACTTTCTTATGGAACAGCTTAATTCAAAATGCATCAGAAGCTGGCCCATAGACACAGATGGATAGATGTACTTAAAATCTGTTTTTGGGGTCTACCCATGCATAAATATGAAAATTTCTCTGAAGGCTGTCACCACTATTCACTCCTTCCTTTGGATTGTGGAGTGGCAAAGAATTTTGCAGTATTTATCAAAGTTTGTTCTCTCACTTATTTCTTAATTCAGTTTCTCTGGCATTTATTCCACAGCACACGCTCTCTCCTCTTCTCGCACACTTATAAAATTCATGTTCACAACTACTGTAGAATATGATGAAGTGCCTTTTCCCTGAACACCTTATGGCTCCAGCAATTTCTCCCACACGTAAAGCATTTTGAATTTGCAGGTGGTTCAGTAGTACGATTTTTCAGCATAGCTTTATTCTCTCAAGGAAGAATGAATTTCAAGTACCAGCTTACAGGCATGGAAGTATTCATTTAGAGTTTGAATTTGGATAATATCTCACTAATCTATCCCTTTATAGGCTATTAGAATGCATAAATGAATAAAGCTGATAATGCTGTGTACAGTACCAATGGCAAAATGCATCTCTAAAGAGAGAGTGAAAATACCTGACAGGTGCAGATATAACCCATTACAAACAATTAAGTAGAGCAGCAACATAAGAAAAAAGGAGATGAGAAAAATCTAGTTTATATTTACAATCCTAAAATATATTAGAAGATAAATAGGAATGGAAAAGGAGAAACCTTCACCTAAAAGGATCTAAGAATAACTGTTTCCATTTGACAAGAATATCCATAAATATAACTCAGGTGATTGAGTGGAGAAATAAGAGAGATAAGGATTTTGATTCATATGCAATACTTCAGTTCAGTAGGCGCTCAGAATTTCAAGAATTTCAAGTAGGTTTATGTCAGTCGAGCTTATGATGTACTTTTACACTGAAATGTTCAAGACACTTTATTCTGTCTGCACAGTATCTAATAATGAGGACAAAACTTGGACCTCTGGATTCTTTTATGTCTACCAAATAGAGGAAAGGTAGCTTATTGTCCGTATGAATAAAATTGTATGGACAGTAACTAAGAGTTAAAGTGACAGGACCAAAAGGAAAAGCATAAAAAATAAACAGGATACGCAAATTCAGATTGATTGTGTAAAACGTTTTCAAAGCAAACAAGTATAGAAGAATTAATGAGAGACAGTAAAACCAAAATCCCTACCCAAAGCAAAGGTAACCTGAAAATACTTCAAGTTATGTCAGATTTTCTCTGTCAAATTAATACTTTATAGGTCAATAAGCCAAGTCATCCGAAGACATGGTAATAGATAGTTTCTCCTTCCATTGCACATAGACTGCTTGGTATGTGCTTATACATAAGTCCAGTCTGTTTTTTGGACAGGGCACTGTGCCTCATCTACAAGATTTAGTTGAATAACTATTCCAATCCTGTTCCATCCTAGATCACACAACAAACTCCTTAACTTACCCCACTCCAAGAGGTGCTGAGTGGTGAGGATATTTGTATTCATACAGATTGAAAAAAAACACCCAGCTTCATAGTCTCTTAAAATACATAGTTTTTATTAGTTTCACCTCAGGGCAGAATTCACTGACAATGTCATGAATATGGAAAATATTACACTGAGTACTCACATGACCTGGCAATGTTATGAATATTTTAAAAAATTAATACTCCCTCCACAAATGCTCTGCCAGGATCCCCTTTCTCCCCTCAGCCCTTTTCCATATTCTCATAAGCCTTTCAGCATATTACCAAACTTGGGCATTATTTCGGGGAGAAACAAATTCCAGAGGTGCAATACTCAAATGGTGAACACTGCAAAGAGCTTCTCTCTCAGTGCAGCAAAGAATATAGGCCTGAATTTTTAGCCTGCAGTAAAAATGAGTAGTCTTCAAGACTTCTTTAAGACTCGAGTGTCTCAAAAATCAAATACTCTTAATATGTTATTTCAACCACACTAGGAAGCTATAATAGCTGATTAAAGGGAAGCTGAGAGATCCAAGTATCATCTAGCAGAACTGACAGGTAAAGAATACATCACAGTAAATGAAGGAAATTATGGAGAAACTGAAAACTTCAGGCAAAAGGACAAAAATCAGATCATAATATCAGACCTGATATGCCAGTGCTTCACTGGATATCACTATGACATGTAAAGCTTCTGAAAATTTTCTGGATCATACATCCTCCTCACTCACAAGAAAGACAGATTTTTAATTTACCCTTGACCAGACACGTTCCTGAACTTAAATCATTCAATAAGAATTTGATGGCCTTCAGAGAGATTTTTGTGTTATAAGCTATGTTAAAATGTTACCCTTGGGATAGTAAGGAGAATAAACTTTTCAAAAGAGTTTAACTACACTATAAAGTTTTCATGACAACAAATCTGCCAAGTGTCAGGAACACATCCCAGCGCTTGAAAGTGTAATATCTTTGTATATTGATAATCCCTTCCTCCAAAACAAAATATTCAATTCATAAGTTATATGATTGACTAAAACTTTTGCCAATGACAGAAAGCAAACTTTTTAAAAATTTTCTTTTCTTTTCCCCTAACAAAGTAAATAAGCAACATTCACCAAATAAGGTCTCAATGTTATTTTACAGCTTCTATCTACCCTCTACCTGAAAATGACAAAGGCCTGGGAAATCTACCCAGTTTAAGAAAGATCCAGGAAATTTGGTAGTCTGACATTTGTATGTGCCTGAGCAGGTCTCAAACCCATGAAACAATTAACAGCATAGAGGTGTGTTTCAGATGAATAATGTGTAGGTGAGATGCACAGGAGTTCGCCGTTTATAGAGGATTTGTGGAGAGAGAAACCAACATACTACAGTACAATAAAATGACAGTGCAGACATATATTATTATGAGACAACATAGCATGAAAAACACATTTTATAGTGATAGTTAACTCAGAAAAATTAAAGTACAGTCATTAACTTACTTAGCTCCCTAACAGGGGGTAAATTGGACTTAAAGAATGGAGAGGCCTTGTGCTGCATCTTGTTAGAGAGGTGAATTTCAGTCATTTTAAGAATATACTTTCTAGAGATGCCATCTGAGGTGTAAATGCTATATTTTCTCACATATAACATGCACCTTTTCCCCAAAAATCATCCCTCCTCCAAAACTGGGGTCGGTGTATTCAGCCAGGAA
Organism: Alligator sinensis; assembly: GCF_000455745.1. NCBI lineage: Eukaryota > Metazoa > Chordata > Crocodylia > Alligatoridae > Alligator > Alligator sinensis. Next base: position 1,616,373 of record NW_005842159.1, on the reverse strand, counting down.
TCTGATTTTCTGACTGGGACAGAAGCATCCTGCTTTGATTTCTGCTCCAAGTGCAGCAGCTGTGGAAGTACTATTAAGGAAGCTGAGGAAGTCTGTTAATTTAATGGCTAACTGTGCTTCACAGGTGTTAACAATCATCTCTTCTTTTTAATAGTATGGATGATCTACTAATTAAGCTAACCTGTTTTAAGGTGATTTCGCTGTTTGCTAGTTGCTCCTGGTTTCCATCCTTTTCTCTTTTCGAAATCATAGCTCCACCTGTAGTATGAATTTTTGCATATTAGTTATTATGCTTAAATGATAATAGTATCAAATTGATAAACCTATATGATTGTATTAGCTTTATTTTTGTCTTTTATGAACAACTAAAACTCCATTTTGTGCTTCTTCCCTGCTTGACATGAGTAAATGAACGTATTATGCCCTGTGTAGGTGAGTGTCTGTGAGAGAGGGTAAATGGTGAAAGAATGACCTCAAGTTGAGATAACCAGAAGATGGATAAGAAACAATCTCTAATTAAAAACTGAGCATGGAAAACCCCAATGCTGAACAAAGACTTGAAATCCCTATAAAAGCGAGATGCAGACAAGCCAAGATGGGTAATCCACTCTTTGCAACCTCCTGGAGCACAGATGCATCTGTTTACCCCTACTCATCACCCTCAGTGAGTCTGGACTGGCCATCCAGTGCTAACATGGAGTAACTCCTGCTGGTAACCATAACAGCTTATTGGAGTGGTTTTGTCTGTATGTCTGTCTATGTCTGTATGCTTGTGTGTGTCTGTTAGTATGACTGGTGTGTGTAAGCATATGCATCTGCTTCATGTAATAATAAATGTGGCATTTGGCCTTATCCCTCTTTATAAGGTCTCGTTCTTGATTTGAGCAATTGGCCATTTTAAAGTAACTCACCCATGGAGACCAGCTTTCCAGAGCAGTTAGGGTTTCAGCTTTATAGTTAAGCAGGAAAGGGAGCATGGGTCAACTAAATATTAGTCCTGACTAATCTATGCAGTCAGAACTAATCTATGAAGTCAGCCCTGATCTAGGTAGCCATAACTCTGGAAACATCTTTTTGTCTGCATTCTGACTTTCAAAAACAAGGTGCACTTTATATTCTGGATGTATTTCATGTAAAAAACATACAGTAACAAAGCTGTGCATCTTGGGCAAAAATACCTCATGCTCTGGGGGAGGGAGGTATGTCAAATAGGCCTGTGCGAAGCGGCTAGTATTCACTTTGGATTTGGATTCAGCTGATTTGGGGGACAGTGATTCAATTTGTTGATTCAAATCACTGTCCTGAATTGATTCAGCTGAATCTGATTCAGAGATTCAGCAACCACTGAATTGGCCAAATCTCTGAATTGGAAAAGCCCCATCCCCCGCCTGCTCTCCCATCCCTGTCAATGGCTGCCCTGCTCAGCCCAGCTCCTGGCTCTTTGAAAAAAATTTTTAAAAAGTCCCCACTCACTGGCTGCTGCCAGCT
>NW_005842159.1:1609962-1614862 GCF_000455745.1 Alligator sinensis | reverse complement strand
GGTGATCCCTGCTGCACCCCACTGCTCTACGCTGGGTGGAGGGCTCTGCCATGAGCCCCCCAACCCCTGCCTGCTGTCCCAGTGCCAGCTCCTGGCTCTTTAAAAAGAAGGGAAAAAAAAGCCCCACACTCATCAGCTCCTGCTAGGCAAGGGGGCTATCCCCACTGCCCCCAACTGCCCTGTGCTGTGTGGAGGGGCTCTGCCATGAGGCCCCAGTAACTCCAAGGCTGCTGCAGTAGCTAGTGAGTGTGGGCTTTATTTTTTGTATTTATTTATTTTTGTAAAGGACCGGGAGCTGGGGCAGGCGGGGCAGGCATGGGGGTGGGGGCTGGGAGAGAGGGGGTTGAGGGGTCAGTGGGTTCATGGCAGAGCCCCCCACACAGCACAGGGCAACAGGGGGCAGCAGGGATCACCCCCCCGCCCCAGTCTGGCAGCAGCCGGTGAATAGGGGCATTTTTGTTGTTGTTGTTGTTGTTTTTAAAAGAGCTTGGAGCTGGGGCTTGGCAGGGCAGCCATGGGGGAGAGGGGATGGGATTTGCAGGATACTCAGGGGGGATAGGGCCTAGTGGGGATCCCCCCATGGTCTCCTCCCCCCTCCTCCAGACCCTACCTCCTCCGTCCCCAACTTATCAGTAAAGAGTCCGGGTCCAGCTCACTGCAGCAGCGAGCGGGGACTGCCCAAATCTCTGAAGCTTTCAGAAAAGATTTGGAGTGCTTTAAATCAATTCTAAACTTTTAATTGGTCTCCTGATTTGATTTGGATTCAGAGATTTGGCCACTGAATCAGGCTGAATCTCCTCCGAATCGAATCAACACCTAAAACTTCGCACAGCCCTAATGGCAAACACAGCTGAGTGGTGGGAGGGATAAGGGTAGTCAGCCTTTCATACCCTTGTCCTTAACTGATGCTGCTGGGTCCCCATAGCCAGCTTTTATGGCTAGGCAACATGAAGCTGACTCTGCCATGGATGTGAAGGGAGGCCTCCATTCCCATACCCTTCTCACTATCTCTCCCTCCCCAGTTACTTTACTGAATGTGATTATATCTAACGATTTGACAAGAGTAATAGGAAAGGAAACAAGCTATGATTCTTTAGGCTACCTCAACTTTGCATTGCCATTCTCTGCAAGGTTGGATTTTTACGTGTGACCTTTAAAGAACAATACTAGTTTGAAAATCACTTTAACATGTTGTATTTATTGTTACAAATGACACATAGGAAGAGTTTGAAAGTTTATACTTTCCATCCAAAAACTGAAAGCATTCAATTCAGTGCCCCTTTAGTTTGAATTTCAAGGTTGCCTTTTAAAGGCAGCATTTTTATTTAAGTTAATCTGTTCTTGAATTCTGCTTTTTTTCTGAGATTTTCATTTATTATTCTTATATCTTAAAAAAATGATCCTGTAGTGCTTTGATGAACAGTATTTGTTTAGAAAACAAGGACGATATTGAACTCTGCATTTGATTTACACAGTTTAAGCAAATTTCTGCTTATAATTTCCATGGGTATCCTAAAAATTATAGGATACCCATAGAATCCTAACCTTTGCTTCAGCCAAGTTCTTTTTGGCACCTTCTGCTACTGGCAACTTAAATTCATTTAATTTAAACAATAATTAATAATTTTAAAATCCATGAAGTTATTATGGAAACCCTTAGATTAGTCCCTTGGATCTTAATGATACCTACTTTTCCTTGCCCCCTACAACCTTTTCTCCCAGAAACATTTCTTGCACTGAAAGCTTAGAGGGTAGATTGAAATCCAAGTTTCAAATAACACCACTATTCAGAAAAGAACAAAAGAACTAAACTTTCCCAGAAGAGAGGACAACACAACAAACCAAATTAGGAGTTTCTAGGTCAAACTGCATCTGAGTTATGAGGTGGCAAAAAATGTTAGAAAACTTTCTGGAAAGCAAAAGCCTCTAATTTTTCAAAACGTCAACACTCGCTCAATTACCCCCAAACTTTCCTGAAAAATGCTCCTTTTGCAGCTACACATATTGGGTGGATAGGTTTAGAGGTGATGGCATTATGGCTGTGAGTGGTAAAATCACGTTTCAGATTAGAAACTAGTTCATTTTTAACTTAAAAGGCTATTATCTTTCTATAATATTAGAGATGAATTCAGGAAAGATAAGTGACATACAGGTCACTAAAAGCATTTAGCTATTTTGCCATCACTTAAATACATTCAGAGACCGTGATCTTGCAAACAAATGGTTTTACTGAAAGGATTATACTTATGCCTCGAGTTAACCATAAACGTTCACAAAATTGAGTCCATAGACTGTGTCTAATGTAAATCATTAATAAACACTATATGTGAAATCTAGGGAAAATGTTACAGCATGACAGCAAAATGTTTTGTTTTGTTAGAAACATCTCTAAATAGCTATTCCAACTGATGAAAAAATGTTATTTATATAAGTATCTTGCAGATTTGAAAATAAAGAGGTAGTTTTGGACAGGAAATCTATTCAATACCTCTTCTCTTGGGAAGATATAGGGGCTGCCAGAGGTAGATGCATGAACTTCTACTTCTGAGTTAAAGGGCCAAAGCTCTGTGATATGGAGCTGTAATAACTCAATATCGCCATACAGATTATGCTCAGAAATCCATCTATAACACAAGATACTCATCAGTAGACCATAGACCATTCTACTGTACCTTCCTGATACTTCCTCAGGAGGAGTTATGGGACACATTCACCTAAAATCAGTAGTGTGACTTGGGATGGGTGAGCAGGATGTCAGCCATGGGCACTATTTAGAAGAGGCACCAAAGTGATGGCCTCAGGGAGCTTGAACTGTCACAACCTGCACAGTCAAGTATCAGCCCATGTTTGAAAATCAGGTCCACATCACTTTCTTGTGAGAGGAGGTAAGTATTTAGCACCTTTCCCATACCCTTCCTGCCCTGGGTGCCAAAATTCCAAGTAACAAGCATAGCACGTTCAGGCAGAGTATGGCCACTACCTCACCCATAAAAAGAACGCTGAATCTGCCCCTCTACTTACTAGTGAGTGAGCTGGGTAGAGTTAATCATAACCCTGCCCCCTTCCACCTTTCCTACATTAGGGCTAGGGATAGACATTCAAAAAGCCCAAGCCTGAACTGCTTCACTCTTTGCAGGTTAGTCTAAACTGCACAACTGAAACTGATTAATAACTGGACAGACATTCTCAGGAATGCAGTCACATGCCTGCAGTGGCTCAAACCAGAAGCTAAAGCATGCCTGCCAGCCACTGCCAAAGGAGAGAGAAGAGATGCCCTCCAAGGCTCTCACCCACCCCCACTGGAGCAGAGGGGACATGGCCAGGCACCAGTTGGGTCTAGCACAACACACCAGACTGGGAGGGCAGGGGGCAGTTGCTGCCAGACTGAAGAGTGGGGATGGGGAAAAAGTCCTTTCTCTGCAGCAAGCATGTATTGAACACAGCATTTTGTAAAGCATACAACAGGGAACTACCCAAAATCTTCACCTAAACTAAGGTACAGCCCAGTAAAATACAGCATACACCACTTAGTTTAACTTAAAATATAAACCAGGAAGAGAAGAATTAGTTTCGCTAATCCTGAGGGCAGAGTCTCTCTTCATAGCCAGGCATTCAGATAGGCTTTGTTTAGGTATTCCCAGCTTTTACATGTTCTGCTCTATAATGTAAATGTAGCTCTCTGCTTTCTTTGGTGAAGATGTCTGCAACTTCCCTTAACTACATCTCCAGTACATGTGATGATTGTCAGGTCTTTGCCAACATTTCCCATCTCTCAGTTTGGTCCTTCAGGTCTTAGCTTTGGGTTCACAGGTGCAGGGCTTGGATCTGCACACAGGGGACTAGCTTGCCTCTCTTCCCCCCCTCAGGGACATCCTCTGAAATTAATCCCCTCCCTACCTGGCTGCAGGCAAGCCACAGAGACTACAGCCAAACCTCCAGGTTTCTGGGGAAGAGAGGGGGCAGAGGAAGGAATTAACTCCATCCCTGCCTGGCTGGAAGCAAACCATGGAGGTGCAGCTGGCAAACCCCAGCTGTGGTCCCCAGGGTTTCCCACCAGAGGGGGAGGGGGGGGAAGAGAGGGGATGGAGGGAGGAATTTGCCTCAGGAACCATGGAAGTACAGCATCTGGCCACACCGTGCCCCTGCTTCAGCTAGAAAGCAGAGGGGAGGGGCCAGTCTAGCTCACTGGAGCAGAAAGCAGAGCTCCGCCCAGCCCAGAGAGCATGCCAGGGTGCTGGGGGAGTCTGGTTTATCTTAAACCAGCAAGGGGTCTGGGACAGACATTGCATAAACTGATTTAAGCTAAACCATTTAAGTCTGATACTACATTCAACCAGGTTTATCTCAAACTGGTTTTGGCCATTTTCAAACTGGTTTATGTACACTGAATGTCTTCTGTTTCTGGTCACTTAAACCAGTTTATGTGTAATGTCTGCTCCCAGCCTAGAAGTCTATTACCTTTACTTATATCAGGGAGAGCAGAGAGAAGCAGCAAGCCTAAAGTGACTATGAATGTGGCTTAAAATTAATGGGCTATCAGTATGCAGAAAAGTGTTTTCCTTTTCCCCTTTAGTAGGTAAGCAGTACTCCATTACTACTCCCTTTGCTTCAGGTGTAAGTGTACCTGACATTTTACTCGGCTTAGGCATTTCCAGAAATTAATGTGATCTGCAACTAAATTTCAGCAATTAAAAAAAACAAACACTTGTGAATAGGAATTATTATTACTGAATAATTAATCTGTTGTCCAATGTTTGTTGCAAGTATGCGAATTTTGCCATAGTTTTGTGTAAATCCCTCCTACTATTTGTCAGGGCTTCCACTGAAGCCCAGGAGATGAGTTTCAATTAGCAGCATACATGCACCTGAAATGAAAAGTACAGAAAAAAGGAGGATCTCA
>NW_005842159.1:1601006-1609931 GCF_000455745.1 Alligator sinensis | reverse complement strand
CTTTCCCTATCTTGTTACCATCATAACCATGAGAATTGATTTGTGCTGTTCCTAAATGCACTCTTGTTAGAATCTTAGTCATGATGATGAGACATGAGAGTCTTAATGCCTGATTTAACTGTTGGGGAGAAAAAAAATTCCCCCTCCTCAATCCATCTATCTCTTTTAACCTTTTTAACATTCTATATTTTCATATTTCCCTTTGCAGGATGCTCATATTGCATAAGGAGAGAACAACTGTCAGTTAATTTAATTACAGAACACTAGATTTTCCTGCCATTTTATATAGCGTTTTGAAGGATTTAAGCCTTCTTTCTTTTGACAAATTGTAATGAAGACAGTAAATGATTGTGAGAACAATGGGGAATTTACATAATTCTGAAAGGATTCTTTGTGAAGAAAAATTAATTTATTGATGGAAATTCACAACAAAAAAGACAGTAACATTCTAAATTATTTCATTATTTTTTCAACCAAGAAATATACAACTAAATACTACGTGCCAATCCAGTTGTACCAAAACTCCAAACACTTTTGACCAACAGGTCCTAAGACTAGAATTACTAAGGCTCAGTCTTTAAGCAGGAGAATGCGTAAGCTGCACCACTTTGCATTAAGTAGTATGAAGTGGCTGAAATGGATAGTTAAACACTGGAGAAATCTGTGAGCAGTATGTGAGGTAGTGGATATGCTAAAAGGCAGGTCTGTAGCTCCAGATTGTCTAGATTTTCCTGCTAAAATGAGTTGTATACCAAGCAGAGCCAGATGAATAATTTCAATAAAATGTACTGAACGAATTCAACTGATTTTTCTATTGGTGAGATGTCCACTAACACTATATATGCTTCTCATTTGGGCTACTTTGGCTCTTAGGAATCCACTGTCTTTCAATAAGATTTAGGCCTTTAGAGCTGAAATCACTTTGAAAAATGGGACTTAAGCTCCCAAATCACTATTGCATTTCTCAGAAGGTTTACCCCAAATCAATAAAACCTGGGACTGATCATTAATGTTACTCCTCTAAGGGCTTTGTTACATGTTAATTTTGGGTGGCTCCTGAGACTCTGAACAGCTGGACTGTCTTCACATTAACACCTAAAACTCTTTATGCAGCTCAAAGTTCTGTCACTCCAGGGCAGAACTATTTCTGACTTGTGCTCTAGGTTACACTTTAGTGTAAACCCCACACCTACCTGCCCTCCTCTGCTGGCCCAGATAAGGCTCACTGCCTCCCTGCCCAGTACCCCAGATCCCTGCTCACTGCCCCTTCTACCATCCTCCCTAGCTTAACTGTGGCTGCCCGCACTCTCTATCCCTGGGGAATGGGCAGGGAAGAGTTAACTTTCCTGCCCAGCCACTGCTGCCACTGCTGCTGTGTGGGCCAGAAACAGAAGCCCTGACCTGCAGTGGTGGCTAGGCAGGCAGTCTAACCCTTCATTGCCTGTTCCCCTGGGACAGATAGTGTGGGCAACCACAAGTAAGTAATGCTCTGGAGGTGGAGCAGGAAGGCAGGAGAGAACTGGGGAAGCCCTGGAGGGCAGAGAGGAAACCATGTAAGGGCGGGGTGGGGAGGGAAATATTCTTGTCTTTAAGTCCTCCAGGCCCTGTTGGCCTGAAGTGTGACTGCTCTAAGCTTGAGTTAGCACTAACACCAACCATCATTTGTGCACCTCACAGTGTCAGGTGCAACAAGGTCCTGAGTAATCTTTGCTTAAGTTAATGTGACTCACATGAACAAGTAGCATGAGATCAAATGTGACTGGATCAGGAATTCCTGATTATAAAACCATTTTCCATCGGAAATTAAATACAGAACTATAAATACCATTAATGTAATGCATACCAAATCATATTCCATTAGTAAATAGCTGCATTTGCATAATTGCTGTGTATACTCAGCTTTAATTTCTTAAAAGGTTGTGAAATATAAAGAATGAATTTCGAAGTACTAGAACTGGAGCATAAATAAGATAAATTCTAGGCTCTAAAAGGCAGTTTGCTCAAAAAAAAAAAAAAAAGAGGGTAATGTGACACTTATATTTTAGCATATTTCCCAATGGAGCTGTTCAACTTCAGTCTTAAATAGTTGGCCCCAACTGCTGCAAACTGATTTATCCTATGATGGTCAAACTTGCTGATGAAAATGCTAAAGAATGATTTAATTCTGTGCTTTCCCTTTCTTCCCCTTCTTTTTTATTTCTTTCTTTTATCTCTTTTCTGGCTATAACAAGTGTTAAAAATTTGGAAGCAGCCTTCTATTTATTTATGAAGCAGCCAAAACCAATGCATTAGATTAAAAGAAAACCTCTGGAAGGTTTATGTAAGGTAGCAAACTTGCAAGTCAAACTTTACAACCTAGAAGTTTTTCACCCCAGATTGAAGGGAATTGACAGGATAAGGACAATAAAAATGCAAGAATAAAGCATGTGAACACCCAAGAAGCATGGGGAAAATAATTATTCCAGCATTATAGTGTATTTTATTCCATTTACAATGCATTACAGATTGAGGGTCAAATTGTTTCATTACACACACCATACTTCACCATATTCTATCCACTGTGGCTATGCGCATTTGTTACTGGATAACTGTATAACATCTATGCACACAGTTATAATTATATAATAGAAAACTTTAAGGTGAATATACTTGAGATGCAGATACCTTTGTTGAATAATAATGGAGTTGTTTGACATAACAGTTTTATAAACAGCACTTTGAAATGTCTGCAAATTCCTACAAACAAGTACTGATAAACATATTTGGTGAAACCTCCACATTGAAATCAATGGATGTTTATAATATGAATAAGGCAGGATTTAATTTGGTCTTATCACGCTGTTGTGTATTCTATATGTTCCAGGTATACATTTCAATAAGATCAAAATCAGGCCCACACCTTAAGGGTGGAAGACATAAGTGCAGCTGCCAGCTGTAACTCAGAACATTTCTGCAAAGTGTTCTGAGTTATAACATTAGCCCAGACCAAACAGAAGTTCACTGTTGGTTCCAGGAAGGAGGGGAATCCAGCTGCAGTGGTCAGCAGGTCCCCATTGCAATCAAGTTCTCACCAGTATTCACTGTTTTCAGAATGGGAAGAAGGAAAGACAGGGGAGGGTGTTCATTCTTGAGGCTCCCCAGCTGGTGGGGTGGGTGTATTGGAGGGGGGCTCTAATCCACCCACCCCACCCTCCAGGGGAGGCTGAAAACTCCCTCACCTCCCTTTCCTCCTCCCATTCTGAAAACAGTGACAGGCTGGGAGCTCGGCAGACAGAAGTTACAGAAGATGTTACATTTTGAAATGTCTTTATCTGATATCTCATATGATGAGGGGTCAGATTTTCACCTGATCATCCAGTTTTTAAGCTGCTTTCAGCCATGCACTTCTGTTTGATCACAGCTATAAACGGCTTTCTGCGGTCAGATCAGGCAAAATTTTTCACTTCTGTCCACACCCTAAAACTTGATTAGAGAGTAAATGGCAGGTGTGAGAGGCCAACAAATGCACAAATTTAAACACAAAGTTTCTCTTCAAAAGAAAGATAACAATCAGCATCTACCATATTTCACAGTGTATACGTCAAGTTTTGAAGCCCAATTTTTAACTCTTAAAATTCAACCTCAACTTATACGCTATAAGTCCCCTATGAGCAGCGCCGGATTTGGTGTTCAACTGGTGCAGCCCAGGCAGTGTTGCTCACAGGGGATGGGGCCACACCAGCTGAGTACCGAGTCTAGTGCTGCTTGCAGCAGATAAGGATGGGGCCAGGCTTAGCGCTTGGCTGGCATGGCCCCATCCTCTGCAAGCAGCGCTGCCTAGGCTGTGCCAGCTGAGCACCAAGCCTGGTGCCGCTTGCTGGGGATGGAGCTGCACCAGCCAAGTGCTGAGCCTAGCAGTGCTGCAGAGCACCAAGCCCAGTGCCACTCACAGGGGACAGGGCTGGGCTCAGTGCTCAGGTGGCACAGCCCAGGCAGTGCTGCTTGCAGGGGATGAGGGCATGCCAGCTGAGCATCAAGCCCAGCCCTGTCCCCTGTGAATGGTGCCAGGCTCGGTGTTCAGCTGGTGCACCCTCATCCCCTGTGAGTGGCAGTGCTGGGCCTCAACAGCTACGCTCTGAGCCTGGCACTGCTCGCATGGGATGGGGTTGGGCTCCGTGCTTGACAATGCCACTCACTGCAGACAGAGCCAGGCTCAGTGCTCAGCTAGCAGAGCCCCATCCTTTGTGAGCAGTGCTGGGCTCAACGCTCACCTGGCATGGCCCAGGCTTTGCCTCTCGCAGGGGATGGGGCCACACCAGCTGAGCCTGGCCCCATTCCTTGCAAGCAGTACTGTGGCATGTGTTCTCCCCCCCCCCGCCCAGGTACCCAGCCCACAGTGAGGGTGTGCAGGGTCTGGTATAAGTCGATTGTATTTATCTTTTCCAATAACATAGGTCAACTTATACATTGGATCTATGACATTCATAACTTTCTGGATCAGAAAAATGGGGCCAACTTACACAATGTATCTACCTATGCACTGTGAAATACAGTACATTTTTGGGCAGGAAACATCAGGTGGGGTTTTTTTCAACCGAGATAGCAGTTGCTAACTACTAGTTCATATTTCATGAAACACAAACCTCTCTTTCTCTGGTTTTATTCTCCGTTCTCATAATTTATCTGTATTTAATGTTACAATCTTGGCTTTTGGACTTTTTAAATTTCTTATACAGAACAGAGTTATCAAATACATTTTTCTCCTGAAGATTTATTTATAGTAATTGCATTTAGTTAACTAACAATTGGCCTTTTTTATCTACATATAAATTTTGGAGGTCTTGCTGTGGTATTCCTTTATTACATATTTCCAACTAATATGGATATTTACCTTTCTTCTAGGTTTATATTTATTCTAGGAGTTGAATTTTCTTGCAGAAATTCTCAGTCCTAAATCAATTGGAAGAAATATCTCTTCCCTTGCAAGGGAATAGAAACCCCCAAAAACTGCTATTCTGAAGTATATTTATGAGCCCTAGAGATAAGTAATCTGGCAGAGGGAAGTTAGCAGCAGGATTTATTCATATTCAAAGACACAGAAATCTAAATCCACCCCCCTCAATGTGGTGGCAGATAAAATTAACACCAGGCTCTGAGACCCCTGCAGCATTTTGCTGGCAAGACATTAATGAAAATAAGACCCTTAAAGCCAAGTGTTTATATGCCTAATATTGCATAGGATCACTCTAGGACAGATATTTGAATATAGGTACATTTCTCTAGTGTTATTTTTTTGCAAACATATTGGTTTTCTATATTGACCAAACCCTATCCACAAGCCAATATTCTGAACCTTAATTCTTAAGAAAAACCCTAGAGGAAGAGGAATTGTCATATAGGAGCACACTGGTGTCCATCACATTCTGTCCCTGGCAGTGGCCAGTACAGTCATATAAAACCAGTCTGTAAGAAAAAATGTCATAGACCAATATGCAATAAGAGACAGAGAATATGAAGACTAATATATCTTCAAAGAACCTGGGGGATTATTTTGCTCTTTAAAAAAAGTTTTGTGCAGGATAATTGTGGCTATTTTAATTACCATTAGAGAAGTGTAGTCCATCCCTTTTTGACTTCCATCAAGGTTCTGGCCTCACTGCTATCTAATGGAAACAAGATCCACAATTTATAACTATGCTCTCTCTCAAAATAAACAAACTAGATTCTTTACATCGGTTTAGATTGGGGTGGTTTTTTTGCTTTTGTTGAATGTTTCTTTTTTGTTGTATTTTAAGAAGAGATAATAGCAGCAATTAATTTATATCATTAATATACATATTTAAAAGAGTGCAAAAACAGACCTTGAAGAAGGGTGTTTGTGCCTGAAAGCTTGCAAAGAATATTTTTCCACCTATTTAGTTGGTCTAATAAAAGATATCACATTTATCCAAAGACCTTTGTCTGCCTATGTCCTTAGACCAACACAGCTACAACCAACATCCTGAGATGGATATCAAAACTTCCTTATACTACATAGTGCTATTACGCAGCCCAGGGTTAGACTTACCACTGGATCTTGTGTTCATCTGGTCGGCATGTCTAAAAACAGGATAAGAAGAAATATAAGGATTTCAAAGACAGACACCCGAGTTTATTAAATGCACAGTAAGACTCCCATTAGATGAGAACATATATACATATACATATATACACACACACACACACACACACACATTGTTTATGTATGTATATAAAACATTCCCCTTCTCTAAAGTACCCTAATTTGAATTTTTGATCTCTTATCATATAGGAATCTAACCTTGGTCTACACAATAGTATTATAATATTTTCAATGCTGTATTATAGGTTTTGCTTTATACATGCTTATTTTTTGTTTACTGTTTAGATGTTTGTTACACACTGGACAAAGGTCTAGCATTAATGCCCGTGGTAACATCCAGGTCTTTTACAGTTAATTTACAATGTATTACATTTGTCAACATTGAATTTCATTGGCCTTTTTTAGGTTCCCTGAAATTCCTCACATTCTCTGGCGATGGCTAATATGAAAGGTTTGTCATCCAGAAATTTTGTTACATTAAAATTCCTACCACTTTTCTGGATCACTGGCAAATGAATTACACAACATCAGTGTTTGTTGAGAATCCTAGCAAACCTACTATTAACATTTGATCATGCTGGAAGCTGGTCCAGCATGCTGGAAGCTGGTCATTTACCATAATCTTTATATTAAGATTCTCTCTGCACCAGTTTCCATACTATTCTTTTTTAATGGGTGCTTTCCCCTAACCATAATGCAGTTGAGTTTAAGTGTTCTCCTTATCAAATATTCTGTTGACAAGCTCAAGAAATTCTGTAAAATTAGAGACTTTACTAGGAGAGTTCTTAAACAAGGACATTTAGAATATTTTACAAAAGCAACTCATGTGTGAAATCCCCACTGAAGTCAAGAGGGATTCTAAGAGACTGCAGGCTCAGTCTTATACACACATTCAAATAATTTGGGAGAATTCTCCAGGTTTGTTCTCATTATAGTAAAAACTACATTCATACCCATGTATACCAATACTGGAATACTGAGGCCCTAAAGAGTAGAGAGGTAGTAGTGGTGACTATGCAGCTAGCACGGGAGCCTGTGCATACCTCAGCATCTTCTGTAAGCTCCCTCAGTCTGCCTGGCAACATATTAGAGCACTGCATATCCCAGCCCTGATTGGATGACCCAGACTGCCCATGGTCAGCCAGTGTTTCCCTGCCGAACAACGTGGAGATTGTGAAGGTGCCATGTGATACTCCCTACTGGAGCAGCAGAGTCCAGAGAACAACACACTGCTATAGTTTCATAGTTGGTAGGCTCAGAAGGGACCTGAGCAGATCATCAAGTCCGACCCCCTGCCATGGCAGGAAAGAGTACTGGGGTTAAATGACCCCGGCTAGGTGATTGTCTAGCCTCCTTTTCAAGACCCCCAGGGTAGGAGTGAATACCTCTTCCCTTGGAAGTTGGTTCTAGCTCCTAGCCACCCTAACTGTGAAGTAGTGTCTCCTGATGTCTAGCCTGAATCTACTCTCAGTCAACTTATGGCCTTTATTCCCTGTTACTCCCAGTAGTGTTGGGGGTAACAAGGACTCTCCCATTGCCTGCTGGTCCCACTTGGCAAATTTATACATGGCCACCAGATCCTCTCAGCCTTCTCTTGTGGAGGCTGAACAGGTTCAGGTCCCTTAGCCTCTCCTCATAGGGCCTGCCCTGCTGACCCCTGATCATGCAAGTGGCCCTCCTCTGGACCCTCTCGATGCTGCCCACATCCCTCCTGAAGTGCGGTGCCCAGAACTGGATGCAGCACTCCAACTGCAGCCTGACCAATGTCACATAGGGGGGAGGATCACCTCCTTGGACCTGCTCGCGATGCATCTATGGATTCATGACAAGGTGCAGTTAGCCTTCCTGACTGCGTTCCCACACTGTCGGCCTACGTTCATTTTGGCATCAATAATGACTCCAAGATCCTTTTCTGCCTTTGCACTGATGAGAAGCAGCCTGTAGGTCTGCTGCTGGTTCTTCCTCCCCAGGTGTGGTACCTTGCACTTGTCAGTATAGAAACCCATCCTATTCTCATCCACCAACCCCTGTAACCTGTCTAGATCTAATTGTAGCCTTTCCCTCTCTTCTAGCATGGCCACTTCTCCCCACATTTTATTGTCATCTGTGAATTTGAACTTGGTGCTTTTCACCCCCTAACTCAAGTCACTGATGAAGATGTTGAACAGTGCGGGCCCGAGGACCGAGCCCTGGGGAACCCCACTGCCCACATGCCTCCAGGTTGAAAATGAGCTTTCTACCACCCATCTCTGGGTGTGGCCCTACAGCCAATTTGTGCCCCATCTGACTGTGTAGGCATTGACACCACAGTTGCCTATTTTTTTTAATGAGGATGGGGTGAGAGACAGTGTCGAAGGCCTTCCTAAAGTCCAGAAAGACTACGTCCACCATGACACCTGATTCCAAGGATTTTGTGACCTGGTCGTAGAAGGCAACCAGGTTGGTCTGGCAGGGCTTGCCTCATAGTTTCATAGTTGGTAGGGTCAGAAGGGACCTGAGCAGATCATCAAGTCCGACCCCCTGCCATGGCAGGAAAGAGTACTGGGGCCAAACAACCCCAGCAAGGTGTTCATCTAGCCTCCTCTTAAAGACCCCCAGGGTAGAAGCCAGCACCACTTCTCTTGGAAGTTGGTTTCAGATCCTAGCCAACCTGACAGTGAAGTAGTGCCTCCTGATATCTAGCCTGAATCTACCCTCTGCCAGCTTGTGACTGTTATTTCTAGTCACTCTTGGTAGCACTCAGGGGAACAGGGACTCCCCCAATGCCTGCTGGCCCCCCCTGACTAGTTTGTAAATGGCCACTAGATCCCCCCTCAGCCTTCTCC
>NW_005842159.1:1555093-1600808 GCF_000455745.1 Alligator sinensis | reverse complement strand
GGTGCCCCCCCCCGGGGGGGGGGGGGGGGGGAGATGATGGAGGACTATGTTCTCTTCTAAGAAAAGCCACAACATGCACAGACATTTTTCTCCCAGGGTTTCCTGGGAGTGATTTAACCCTAGTTGTTCCCAAGTTATTTTTTTTCCTGGACCAGCCATTTTTACTCTGGGAGAAAAAGCCTGAATATCTATACATTTGTGGTTTCTCCTGGGAGATCTGCAATTCTCCCAAGATAAACAGAATGTTATTATGAGGCCTTGTTGTCAGTGAAAACACTAAATAATTATATCAACACAGAACTTTTCTATTATCAATCATAATTATTCCATGATTGAAATATTGCTCATATTTTTGATTGAGTGTGAAGTTACTGGGGAACTACATATTGAAATCTTGAGTCCTCATTATTAACTCAGGTACGGTTTGCTTTTTAATTTCAGATCCTCTCAAAGTGCCAGTGTATTCAATGTATTAAATGTATTTTGTGTCTGTACTGTACTACCATTCAGTAGTACAGATATGCTTTTATTCGAATCATATTTTACCAATCAGTGGGCGCATCCACACAAGATGCACAAGTTAGTATGTGCATCTACACATGCACATGCTTACTGTGCAGTAAATCTCACTAATTGTAAGTAAATTTGCTACCTGTAAAAGCAAGTAGAAATTTACTTTCGATTAGTAATGGTGCAGTAGCACTTGTGTCGATGCCTGACAGAACAAATTGGCTCCTGATCAGCCAACCACCAGGGGGTGGGAGATCACTCCCTGCCCTCAGGATAAGCCTGCTGCTGGGGTGGGATATGCCACCAGAGCCCAGGCAGGGACTATACCCCCTTGCCATGATAGCAGGGATCTCCAAGCCCTTTGCTCTGAGATCATGATCGGGGAGCGGGGGCCTGGAGATCCTCATCTTCCAGCTCCCACTTTGCCATTGTGATTGGGGAGCAGGAAACTGGGAGACCCTCATCTCCCAGGGCCAGCTCCACGGGCACAGAGCTGGCACTGGGAGCTCCCTGCTGCAGGGACTAAGGAGCCTGTTTCTCACCCAGCTCCAAGACAGTGGAGCTGGGTGGGGAACAGGCTGGAGAGCTTGTCCCGTAGCCTGTTCCCCACCCAGCTCCACACCCATAGAGCTGAGTGGGGAACAAGCTCCCCCTCCTGCTTCCCATCTACCTCCTTGCTCATGGAGCAAAGTGGGGAACAATCCCCCCAGCCTGCTTCCCATCCAGCTCCATGATCACAGAGCTAAGTGGGGAACAAGCTCCCTAGCCTCCACCCCACAATCTTGGAACCAGGGGCTGGGAACTGTCCTGGTCAAGGGCAGGTCCTAGCCATGTGCCCCAATTGGGTGATTGAGGCATGGAGCTTGGAAAGAGCTGCAGGGGAGGGGGAGGGACAAGCCTCCTACCCTGTTCTGCCAATGGGGCACCCAGCAGTCTCACTGGTGGATCAGGGCAGGGGACTGGTACCTGTCCCTTCCCTGAAGCTCTTTCTAAGTCCCCTGCCTTCAATTGGGGAGCTGGAGCCAGGAGCTCCCTGCTGTAGGGGCAGGGGGACATTGTCCCTGTCCCAGCAGCAGGCAGCCCCAGCCAGAGTGTAACGTCCCTTCTAGCTGTCTCGTGACCCAGTGCTCCCTGCCAGCCCCTGGGCTAGCACCCAGGGGGAGCCTAGATCTCCCCCTGGTGGCAGCACGCACTCATTGCAAGGCTCCAGGAAGTGGGAGCCATTTGCTGCCATTAGCAGGAAATCGGCTCCTGCTTCTCTACACCTGTAGATGCCTGCCTGGAACCGTGTACTCACAAGTAGTTTACTCATAAGTAAACTGATCCCAAATCAAATTCGTGTGTGGACATGCCCAGTATCATCTATATTGGTATCCAGTCCTTTAAAAAATATGGTTAGATTATAATTAAATCGATGTGACTTTATTAAGCATGTTGCCATTCATACAATTTCATTTTCTGAAGTGAAAGGCAAAAGTAATATTTGTCTGATATAATTTCATTCTGAAACAAAAATAATAAATAATAATACTAAATAAACCTAAGGCATTTTCTAAGAGCCAGAGCCCTCAATTCAGGAAAGCACATAAGGATAAGATTAAGCGTATACCTATTGAACTATAATGTATTTCCTCTTATCCCCTAGGGGTGTACATGTTTTTACGATTTACTGACTGTTCTTGTGTCTTCTGGGCCAGTCAGAACCAAGTGTCACTGGTTTAAAAAAACTGAACCATGCATGGATTTCTCATTAAGATATCTTCATAATTTGATACGACTTTTCCTCCCCTCCTTAGTTAATATGAGTAAATGGGTATCTATCTGTCTACATGACCTTATGAGAAAATTGTAAGACATATTTAAATTATCTCCAGGGAATGATATATTTTAGATGCCGAGAGGGATCAGGGAGCTAACTGCAATGGATCAGAAGAAAACTATAAGCACATTTGGTTTTCTTTTAAAAATAACTATCAATATTCATATAATTTTCTTCCTGTTGATTCTTAATTTTGAACTATCTTTCTTAGCCTTCCAATAATTTCTAGGCTATTGCCTCTTAATTCTGTAAGGGTAGAGTAATTACACATTTACTATCTCTCAGCTCCTTAGGTACCACTTCCATAATTATTTATGATAAAGCCAAGAAGCATTTATACAGAATCACTATCTAGTTCTTTCACAGCATTTCAGGTTTGCTTCTTTGATTAGGTGCTTTCTAAATATGTAACCCAAAAGGGATATTTTTTTTTATTTTCCAGTAATATGATCAAGTTCTCAAGATATGTGAAAAGGTTTCTAGCTTCTCTAGTTTCATTCTCTAAAGTTTCTCCAAAGAGAGGATTGATGCATTAATATCTCTGGACAGCATTTTCTCTAATATCCCATGAGATTAAATTCTTAAAGCATTTCTTTTTGAATTAGGAAAAGTGTTTTTGCTCTGTTGGAGGTAAAAGAATCAATCTAAAAATAAATAAATAAATAAAACATTTCAAATTAAGAAGTAGCAAGAAAAAAAAAATCAAGAAAATGCCCCATAAATAAGTTTAAAATATTTATGCTAATAAAAGTTTACAAAGACCTAAAGAACGGATTAATAACTGCAAACCTAGCTCACATATTTAGAAATCTCAATGTAGTACCTTGCTGCTGTGATGGGACCTTGTGGGCATCTAAGCCTGTGGACCTGATTCTAAGAAGTCTTACACATTTTAGAGTCTTTTACATCCTGTACAACAAATCAACACATGAACCAAATGGACACAATTGTTTTTTCTGGGCCACTCAGCCCAGAAAAATCAAAATCCTGGACACTAACCTAGACAGTACGAAATCTAGATTATTTAATATGGAACAGGAAATTGAACATTTTTTTTCCCTCCAATACCCTTATGGGTGCCCAGGACACCAGAACATTAGTATGTATCTCCTTCTCACTATTAAAAATAGGGAAGTTTCTGAAATGTCAGCATTTTTTTTAATTAATGAGAAACCAGTTTCCATCCTATCCCTACCTTGCTCCAAGTGAGATTCTCTGAGGGAAATTAGTTTGACTCAACCTGAATATTTATGGGGGTATGCATTAATATGACGCTAATTGTATAAGAATTCACTGTGTGCTCTGCCCCTTGTGCTGGTTCTGGCCCACTTTTTCTGGTAAGAAAAACATGGAAGTGTTTGCTGCCATTAGCAAGCACAATTTTCTGGTAAGAAAAAGACAGCCACAAATACGCCTTAGCCTATTCTTTTTGCTCTAAGTGCATAAACATCCCAGCAACTTTGAAAGCAGAGACAGCATGGGTTGAAACTGTAGTTACCATTTCTTCAGAATGGGAAATATCCCTCTCTCTTGCACACAAATGCAGAACAAACAATATTTTCATTCTAATATCTCAGCCCCAGTTTCCCAATCAGTAAAATCTGTCTGACAAATATAGTTCTCAACTTCACAGCATTAGGAGGATTAATGTTTGTCAACTATGAAGGTGAAAGCTACTATCTATATAACTACTAAAACTCACTTAAGGCCATGTATAGACATTCATTTTCTCCTGGGATAGTCGCTGCTCATCCAGTATAAACCATGAGTGTACAGATATTCAGGATTTTTCTCTCAAAGTAAATATGGCTACTCCAGAAGAAAATGAACTGAGGAACAGCAAAAATAACTCAGGAAGAAAAACAATTTAGGAATAAGTACAGACATTCATTCTCCTTGGGAGAGTTTCTCCTGGAAGAATGAATGTATTCATTTCTTCTTTTCTGAAAAGAGCCAGAGTAGTGTCCTACAGAATCCCAGGGTGCTTTCCTCCCATCCCCACTGGAAGACAGTGGGTGCATCTACACAAAACTTTTACTTCACAGTTGACTAATTAGCTGCATAGTAAGAGGCATGTGTGCACTCCCATTAGGCTGACTGTCCCAGCTGGATGGGACATGAGGGTGCTTCAGTATGGAGGCTGCCTGTCCACTAACCCTGCAGTGAAGCACCCTTGTGCTCCAGCCAGCCCCTCCACATCAAGTTGAGGTGGGGGCAGCAGCCCCAGACTGCCAGGTTAACCCTCCCCATGGCCCGCTTTGAGCTGGGACTGTTCTAATCCAGCTCAAAATGGTGTGATCCCAGGAGCATTGTAAATATGCACCCAGAAGCAAGAAACTCTGGTGTGATAAGGACCAGAGTTTATCGTAGCACATTAATATGCACATGTAGATGTGCCTAGTGTATTGCTCACTGGACTCAATTGTTTCTTATTAAGTTTCTCTACCAGGGAAACAAAAGCAAGGGAATTTTCCCAGATTACTTGAACATGTGTACACAGTGAAAATCTACCCCAGCACTGCCCTCCTCTCCTTTCCCCTCTCTCCTTACCATCCCAGTCTTTTGTATTCAAATCACTTTCTCTATTTAATACACTACTCTCTTCATATCCTTTCACTTCTGATGAAGTGAGCTCAGACTCACAACAGCTCATGCTATACATTTCTGATTTAGTTAGTCTACAGCAGGCAAATCAATCCTGCTTGAAGTCTATCCCAGCCATGTAACTGGTCCAATAAAAGGTATCACTCACAAAAATCCTTCCCTTATATTTGTAACCCAGCTGGCGGCCCAATAGTTGCCACCCCTGCCCAATATCAGGGATGGTGTGAGAGTGGGGCAGGGCTTCTGGCCAGAACCAATTTACTTCCCAGCCGGCCCCTGCTCCCCACAGAGCAGCCTGTGGTCCCAAGAAGGTCTAACACTTAACTGATTATTTACACTTTATTTACAAAACAAAAATAATAGAGAAGGTTATTTACAAAGTGAACTTAAATGGCATAACCAGAATCACAAAACAAACCAGAATGCATTAGTCAACCCTTGACTCAAGAACCACAGGTAGGGTAACTGCTACCACAAGGGCGCAAGGTGGTCACTCCCTGCAGCTCCAACAGGCTTCCCAATAAGCAAAAGACTGCAACAGATTAAGCTCTTCTGGTCTGCAGTAATCAAATTGTATCAAACCCCAACCCCCCAAAGAGACTGAAGGGTGACCCTCCATGGCAACGAAAAAGGCAAGCAACAAGCAACAGAGTAGGTTCCTGCAGCAATCAGTATGGCCCAAGCACAAAGCTCAGGGACTCCATCCAATGACAATCAGCGGCAGAATAAGAGACAGGACTGAGTCACCTCTGGGGCAGTCAGTGGCAGAGGGTCAGCAGCATAGGCAGCTCCCAGGAGTCATTGCTCTAAACCCCTGCTCCAGATGATTGACCGGTCACCCCACATGCCTCATGGCTCACCAATCCCACTCCGAGCACCAGCCTGCGCCCTGAGCTCCCGGGGACCCTCATCCTGATGCTCTGCTGCTCCTCTGGATCCCAGTGCCTTACCTGCTGCTGTCCCGCTTCCCCAGGGAAGGTAAGGGGTTTCCTCAACTCACCGGCCCATCTCCCTGATCCAGATAAGGATGCCACCTGCACTCCTGGCCTCTGCCTCTTCTCCGTAGTGGAGTGGGGGACTGACTGCCACCCCTAGCCTCTGGGATATCTGGCACATCCAGCACACTGCAATGGGACCTTGGGGCACCACTCTCTGCCCCAAGCCCTGGCCGCTGCTCCCTCTCTGCTGCAGGGCTGGAGGCACGGCTGACTGCCACTGCCTTCTTCTCCCAGGGCCTTCAAGACTCTTCAGAGGGGCTCTCTGCTCCCTCTGCTGGGTCAGCTCATCCCAGCTCTTCTTAGGCCTCTTGCATCATTCCCCAGAGTCACTGTCAGCAGCTCCCATGCCAGTTTGGCTGCTGCTTTTATCCCCTCTGGCAGTCCCTCCCTGGCTTACAAACCGGCCAACCAGGGCTCAGGGTGGCGGGCCCGCAACCCAGCCATCCCCCTTCCATGCTAATGAGGGGATTGAAAATCCCTTCTTTCGATTGGCTTCCCCTTCTCCGTAGGGCAGGTCTCCCCCGCTCCACCCTTGGGGTTGCTCAGAGTTCACCGGCACTGTTTCTAGCCCAGGGTAAGTATCTCAAGCCAATCTGGTGAGCCCACATTAGCAGTCTGTTACATATTAATAATAGACATTATTAATATTAGGATCTGCCTAAAACCTATAGCATAATCAAGATAAAAAGAAGTACCACACATTGTCTTCACAATTCCTACAGGAGGATCAGGACAACAGTCTAATGAAGCTACATCATAATTACTATACAACATTGCTTTAGTTTTACCAGTTAATGAAAGACCTCGGGCAACCTAATTCAAGTTCCTTTCTAGGGATGTGTGCCAACTATATTCCCAGTCCAATTATTGCTTTCACAAAGTGCTCTAAATCTGTCAACAAGCAAAAGTGTGAACTACAGTATAATAACACAGTTAAGAAGGTGACCCAGTTGTTACAAAAGGGCTGTTTTCTCTTGTAATGGGAGCTGTGCAAACCAGCTGAGTAACAGCATACCAGTCAGCAGCATCAACCTGTGATTAAGGGGTAAGGTTAAACTCCATTCCACATCATACTTTCCAAATCTAGATAAAATTAGAAATGGTTTTCCAGCAGAATATAATTTCTTCATACCTACTGCATGCTATAACAGGGAGAAGATTCAAATGATGGCATATATGTCTTATGGGAAAGCATAGATTCTGTGTATAGGTGAAGCTTTATAATATCCAAATGATCAAAAGTGCATCTACTATAAAATTGCTAAGACCCCTCTTATGTGCATGAATATTGTTGCTAGTAACTGGGTAAATAATATAAATGTTTTAGTGTTCAACATTCAATGCCCACAGCATCACTGATGTAAAATAATGATACCAACACCTTCCTGGTAATATTATACCAACCTGTCTCACCTGTCTCTCACATATTCAGTACTTTGGCTGGTAAGGATTTTTTTTGGAAGCAAGAAGATTAAGAAAAAAATCTTCCTAATGGTGAATGCATGATTTTTAATACAGTATATGGCTGTACATAATGAATTCACATGTTCTGATATATATGGTTTTATCAAATGTGTTTTTGCTAGGTCTTTAGAAGAATTGGGCTTAATGGACAATTTCATCTAAAACATTTATTTGAATTAGATGTTGTAAAGTTCAGCATTTGAGTAATCCAGTATGCACTATACATTTCATATTTATAAATGTACTAGCCAATTGCTTCTCAAGAATGACTGGGGTGGGGGGGAGCATGTGGGGACGGAGCCCCATACCCCTACAACTCCATCTGGGCCCACTCCCCCTTTCCCTCCTATTGCTTGGGGTCCAGGCCCATTCCCCCCCTCCTTGCCACAGCAACGGCGGGAGGAGTGGGATTGGGCCTGACTCAGGGGAGGACCATGCTTGAAGGTGGAGAAAAGATGACCCACCATGGTGGAGGGGGAGCAGCAGGCCCAACTGACCCAGTGACAGTGGGGGAACAGGAGGAGTGGGCTCTGATCCAACAAGGGAAAGGGAGGGAGTGGGGAAGGAGTGGGCCCAGCCCCAAGGTGGGAAGGAGACTCACTCCTCCCCTCCCCCAGCTGCTATCACATTGTCCAGGTCAGGCCAGGCCTGCTGCTCCCCTCCCCCACTGCTGTGGTGGCCAGCTTCTCCACTGGCTCGGCCTTGGTCCTCCTCCCCTTCCCACATCAGATCCAGGCCCACTTCTCCCCTCCCCCCACCAACACTGCCACCACAGCATGCCTGCTATTCCCCCAACCCATGTCGGGCCCACTCCTCCCCACACCGCCACCACGTCATCCCGTGTCAGGCCCTGCAGGCAGCAACAATTCTGCCATCACCTGCAAGAAGTAAGGGAGCAAGGGAAAGGCCACTCTATCATTGTCACCTACAGGGAGTAGGGCAGTGGGGCGAGGCCAGCAGCAGTGGCCTTACCCCACTCCTCCGTCCCGTGTCCTCACCACCATGGCGGCATTCTGCCATGACACCAGCTCCTATTCAAATGCTTGTATGCACTCTGATTGGTTCTTTGTCAATCAGAGTGCAAATTAAGCATTACAGACAGACAGATTAAGGCTTATATAATATTAGAATACACTGACAAGGATTTTAGAACAAATGAAGTGGAGGCAGACATCAAAGTATTTATCACAAGTTTTGTATAAGGCCTACTTCAGGCTGGGACTCTGTGACATTTATTTATTGCTATGATTTCATTCTGAGCGGACTAATTTATTTAACAGAGAGTTAACTCTTCCCCTAAAATCAAGTCTTTACAGAGGACATGCTGATATTTATGATCACTGTTATTACACGATACTGTTGTCCTGTAGGGCCAAGCCAACTCTCAGGATCTCAAAATTGCACTGTTAGATGGGAGGGTGTGACATAATTGCACATATGCTGTGGTGGCGAGATGCCCCCACAGGCTCCTGAAGGGGAGAGGGCAGTCCCCGTGGGCCCGAAGCCCCACAAACATCCCCCCCACAGGGGGAAATTATCTCCTTTACTCTGGCTGTTTAATCAGCTGCTCCCCAAGTGGGGAACAGCTGAGGCAATCGCAGCAGCCATTCTGGCTGCCACGGGAAGATTTAAAAGCCCCACCGGAACCTGGGGGGCAGGGGAAGTGAGGGAGCACACTGGCGTGGAGCACACCAGACACGCTGAGGCTCCTGCAGCAGGGAGGAGCAGTGCAGCCAGTTCAACGCTGGCAGGCAGAGCAGGGGAGGCATTTGAGCCCCCTGTAGGAGGCTGCGGGAAAAGAGGCAACTCCACACCCCTCTCCTCCCCAGGGGTCTATTTCTTTTGAGAAAAAACAAACAAACAAACAAACAAGAGAGAAGAGGTGCAAGACCAGAAGCACCCGACTCAGAGGCGTTGAAGTAGGCACCAGTCAATGCACATACAGCTTGCCAGTCTCCAGGATGGAAAGGCTACTCGTGAGGGAGGGGGGGCAGCCTGACAACCACCAACAGAACCCACCCGTATGTGTGGTCCCCCTCGAGGCAAGCCAAGGTCAATCAAGCACAACTGAACCACCATTGCTGGCGCCCATCCAGTTGGTGAGTGGACGATGGGGTGTAGGGGAGGCGGAGCCACGTGGAACATCGCACCTGAACCATGAGTACTGCCATCCCCAGGGGGCCCCCCAGAAAGAAGATCTCCACTGAACCCTCCCTTTATATAATAACACCAAGTTGTGGCAGGAGAGTTGAGGGGAGGGGCCCCACGCCGGACAGATAGCGCATCACTCAGGGAACCCCACTTAAGGCACCTTCCATCACATATACACACACAAAAATCAATTAGGCACATACACACACACTAGGTGCATACACACACACTACCAACTCAGGCACATACTCATCCAAGATTACTAGTCTAAGCACTTGCACACCTATCACCAATTCACGCCCATACACACTATACACAGCAAAAATTAGACAAAAATTATTTGTCAATACCCGCACACCCAATACACATACACAAACATGCACTTTCATGGCTGTGTGTTAACCTTAGGGGGCATTTGGGGTAACTTGGTGCTTGGGGTTACTTAGGGTTAACGTGCCCTGCGGTTACTTGGGGTTAATTCGTGCCAGGGTGGAAGCAAGGGAAAAATCCTGGTGGCAAAGAGGAGACAGCCAGGAAACAGAGAGGCAGAAAGCTTGGAGATTGGGGCTGGAAACTGAGAGGCAGAAAGCTGGGGAAGAGCTGGGAAATCAAGGAGGAGGGTCGGGAGGTCAATAAGAAAAAAACCCAACTCGGGGTTTCATTAATAAGAGGTTTATTAAACAGACAACACACTACAGAGCCCCACAAAGTTTTTGGTTCACACACACACACACACACACACACACACACACACACACACAATGGTAGCAGGGGAGAAAAAGGCTTGGTGGAGGGATTGAAGTCAAGGTGTGCAGGGACAGAGTCCAGGTCCTTTGCTTGGGGAAGGAAGATGGGTGATAGCTACCTATCCTGGGCTGTAAGTTGATCCTTGATAGCCAGCTGGGGTCTTCTCCAGCAAGGTGTTGTCCAGAGGGGGATCGCCAGCAGGGCCTATGGGTGGATAGGTGGTGTGGCATGGTGCTGGTCCAGATGGAGAGGGCGTCCCGTTGGGTCTGTCTTCACTACCCTTTTTTACAGGGGCAGATCTTCTATGACCCTAGTGGCGGGGGCATGCCCAGGCAAAGGTCAGCCCTGGTGTACTGAGCATGTGCACTCCAGGGAAGGACATGCAGTTCCAGGTATCTGTATTGCAATAGTGGGTTGCCTGATTTCTGTAGGATCTTTGTCTTTCAAATCCTGGGTCCACGGTTCCTGGGTGAGACAATGGAAGACAATGGTTCGGTTGTTGAGCTGATGGTCCAATTGTTGAGTTGATTATTCAGTAGAGGTCTGCTACCACTGTATCTCAAGCACCAATTCAACCCCATTCATTCAGGAACCAGTTTACATGAGTCTGGTCAGACGTGAGTCATAGTTTACACCCAGGCAGAGGACACAATATAGAGGCTTGACACAAAAAATAGAAACTTCACATTACTCATGCTAACTTACACACACAGGCCTAAATCATAGAGCATCAATTAAAAAAAAACAAAACAAACCAACAGTAAAAACCAGTAAAACAGTATAAACATAATAATTATACAATAGAAAATAGTGGATCAAAGAAGGAGAGAGAAAAAAAAACTTGCTACAAAAATGCTAAAGCTTATCCTATGTCCTAACTTACTCATATTGATCTATAGGGAATATAGAGGGAGAGAAAAAGTCAGAAATAGTTGGGGAAGGGAGGGAATGCATTTCAAAATTTTAAAAAAATAGAAAAACTGGGGGGTTTGCTACAATATCAATAGATCTGTAAGGAAGTAAGAAAAGGGGGTATATCATGCCTTCAAACTCAAGATGGTCACTATAGTGCAGTGGTACTCAACCTTTTATAGAGTGAGCTGCATGTGGGCCTCCCCCCCGCAACGGGAAGGGGCATGGAATATATGAGATAGATGCCTGCCAATGTCAGAGGGAGAGAAGAGGAGGGGTGGGAAGAGAAGAAGAGAGGTTACCTCAAATAAACAACCCCTGACAAGGGGAGGGAGAGGGATAGAACAGAGAGGATTGCAGCACAAGGTAGGGAAGGAGATGTGCCAAGCCTAGCTGCTTGCCTCTGATATCCCAGGGACAAAATCCAGTCCACAGGCTGTAGACTGAGCACCACTGCTGTAGTGTATTATATATCTAGAATGGGGATTGTAGCACATATGGAAAATGGTTTGGAGTTACATTATTCCAAGAGGTATTGCACCTCACTGACAGATCTAAGTATACAGGAAGAGCATGCTGGGATGCTATCTTTTCATACAATATACCTGCCCTATTAGCTACTGTGGTTAACAAGATGATCCATAGCCCTGCTTCCTCCTCATCTTCAAACATTGCAAACTTGCATAACTGCACAATTTATAATTTGCATTCAGCTTCTGAATTCTCCCAAAATGTAGACTCCCGACTGAACCTGAGCTCTTGGTTCTGATCCATCCCTGCTTAGCTGCAAGGATAATGCTGAGTACTCTACCTAAAAGGTAATGGGAAAATCATACTGGTAAACATCAACATACACTTCACATTTTATGGACTGTTGTTCAATTACATGAAATAGTTTGGGTCCTTAAAAAAAAAGGACCCAAAATTCTATAATCCCTTGAACTAAAGCTCTGGGATTGATGGTAACTGTCAATCTAATCATGAGAATTATTAAATACAATCTGGCTCTATGGTTATTAGTCAAAGTAATTTATTTGCTTAATAACATTAACAGTTTACCAATAAAAAGGTTTACTGATGATTGGTCTTACATTAACTTTTTAGTTTAAATGTCACCTCTTAAGAAAACCTACCAAAGAAAAAATTTAAAAAAATATTGAACTGGTACTTATCTTAGTCATAACAATCTATATTTTACAATTTAAATAAATAGAAAAATGAAGCATTAACTCAGGCATAGATGAAGGTATATCATTTATGTAATAAAATATTAACGCTTCCCTGCAGGGACTGTGGAGTGCTTACAATTAAATATAACATTAATTTTGGCTTAACTCCTGGCCTTAAATAAAGGTGAAAAAAAATCTGATGGCATAATTTTTTTTCCCAAAATCATTCAGTATTCACAACCTCTGCATTTACATTTCTAGGCTTAAGGTTAGACCACTAACTGTTACTACTTTGGGTAGAGACCCATTGATCTTTATATTACTTAAGAGAAAAAAATATCAGAGAAGCACTAAGAAAGTAAACTCATATATATCTAAAACCTGACCAAACTTTTAGTGTAGCTTCTAAACCAGCGCATGCATACAGATTCACGAAAATGCAAATCTATGGATGAAAATACACTTTTTAGGAACCATTTCTGGCTTCTCAATTAATAGATTCATTGATTTTATTATTAATCTTCATGGACCCTCAATTATACATGCAAATCAACGTACATAAGATCATAGGAAAGTAGGGCTAGAAGAAACCTCATGAAATTATCTAGTCCAGCCCCGAACTCAAGGAAGGATCTTCCCTGACTAACCCAGTCCAGTCAAGGGTTGGAACAACCTGCTCTTGAAAAATTTCCAGGAATAGAAATTGTGAAATTTGTACAGGTAGTTTGTTGAAATGCTTGACTGCTCTCACAGTCAGAAAGATCCTACAAATCTCCAAAAAAAATTCTCTCTGCTGCAGCTTGATGCCATTCCTCCTACTCACATCCCCTACATCCACAGATACTAATCTCCATCCTCTCTATAATCACAGTGAAGATGTTTGAAGACTTATCAAAAGTCCCTTCAGTCTTCTCTTCTTCAGACTAAATAATGCTAGTTCCTTCAGCCTTTCCTTATCAGTCACATTTTCTGAGCCTCTAATATTTTTTTTCACTCTCTGCTAGACTCTTTCCAACGTGGCCACAGTTTTGTTGTAGTGCGGGGCCCAAAACTAGATACAAGGCTCCAGGTGAGGCCTTACCAGTGCTGAATAAAGTAAAAAACTCACCTCCCTTGATTTGCAAGGAATGCTTTGGTTAATACAGCCCTAGCATGCTGTTGGGTTTTGTTTGTTTGCTGTTGTGGCAAAGGCACCGAGTTGGCTCATATTCAGTTTATGGTTCACTGTAACCTCAGGTCCTTCTCTTCAGTAGTGTAGACTAGCCAGTCTGTATTTATGTATGCAATTATTTCATCCCAGTGCTGGATTTTGCACATTGAATTTGCCTGATTATTTTTAGACAATTTCTCCATTTCATCTAGGTTATTCTGGATTCTAGCCCTACCTTCCAGAGTATCTGCAATTCCACCAAACTTGGTGCCATCCACAGGTTTGCTGAGCATGCATTCAATTCCACCATCCAAATCATTATATTTAAGTTTTCTCAGTAAAATTAATCACATGTAGCTGATTCACCATTTGGAATTCTACATAGTCTCTATTTTGAACTCTGTTAGGCTACTTGCATGGGTTTGATTGTAATGATTGTAACATTATTCTTTAAGTAGGAACTAAGAAGTAGATAGGTCTTTTTAGGTCCTTTGAACAGGAGTGAATTTCTTGCTCAGTGAGGGTGGGAAAAAAAATTATAGATTTGGATGAACCTGAATATTCCATTTATATCCATAAAATGCATAAAATATTCTCCTAGTCCCCAAAAAGTGAAAATGAATTAAAGAGAAGAGACTTTTTTTTAAGTATTAAAGCTTGTGGGTGTCATTGAAGACCTTGAGTTAAATCAGTTGTGTGATTTTTACAAAAAAAATATGGAGGATTTCTTTGTAGTTGGAAAATCATTTCAGAATTGGAAAATTTATCCTAGTTTTTATGTTAGTGGTTCTTCAAATCAGAGGAGCTCACAATGCTAAGACTCATTCTGAAGGACTGAATTTTAAATTTTGAGCTCACAGTATCGTTTAAAAATTCCTACATACAATAAAATCACAATACGGAACTTGGGGAAAATATACTGGAGGAAAAACAAGATGAACACATTATCTAGCACTTGTAAGATAGCAAGCCCCACTTAAAGCTAACAACCACATAATAGAAATTCATCTCTGTTGTTTTCCTCAAAGGAAAAGATTTTAAGTTCTAAAATTCAGCAATTATAAGCATATAACCATAACTATTGTTTCAGCCCAGGCTAAACTTCACTGAAGTCAATGTGAATTTTATCATGGATTTTCATAAGAGCTGGATTAGGGCCTGTAATAGTTTTTATAAATGTAAACTGGAAAACCTGCAAATGATAAATGTCAACTCTATAAAATACTGTACGTTGTACTGAAAATACTTTCTACATTTTAAAACAAATATGCTAGTCATAGTATGATACTGATATGTATGTTACATATTGTGCCATAATTTATTGCTCCTGGGCTCTGCATCTTCATGTTCACCTGGGACCACAGCACGCTGAGACAGGTTGGAGCAGTCCTGGCTGGCAGGGAGTCTGGGAGGTCTGCTGCCTGCCAGCCCGGGGCTGCTCCAACCCAGCTCTTTGTGCTGCAGAGAGGCTGGCTGGGGCACAAGGGTGCTCCAGTGTGGAGCTAGCCAGCAAACAGCCCTGCACTGAGGCACCCTTGTGCCCTAGCCAGCCCCATCAACATTTACATGTGCACATTAAAAAAAGCCACTGCAGGATAGTACTTATATTTGCAAGTACTAATATGTGGCAGAGTGAGTTAGTTTCTTACAGTCTAATAGGGCCAAACATGTAGATGGTAAGACTTTACTGTGGAGCTAATTAGGCAGCTCCGCAGTAAAACATCTTGTGTAGAAACACTCACAGATACTCTGGCCCAAAAAATTGGGAGACACTTGAATGAGTAACATTCACTCTGTACATGATAATAAATAGTGGCCACACACCCAGGTGCCTAACTACAGGCATGGGGAAGAGAACAGGAAGTCTCATCTTCCATAATACTTTAATAGCATACCTCAACAAGATGCTTCTCTTGGGTTATGTACTATGCAGCATGTACCAGGGATTTGCCCCTCAAGCTGAAGTAGCATGCTGGTACTTATTGCTTTTGCTTCACTATGACCTATTCCGAGAACTGGTAATCCCTGGCTATTTTCAAACTGTATTGAAGAAATAACATTTAATTTGACTTTCAGTGATTTTCAACAACTTTATTCTTATTTCCTGATAACATGAGATAGATTTTTTAAATAACCTTATTAATGGGTTGTCAGGTATCTGCATTTCCTCAAGTAGTTGCACACATCTCTAATTGTATCATTTCAAACGGTCCCCTTCCTACATTGTATTATGAGGGCTAATGAGACTTCAGCTCTAAGCAGTAATGATCTGATTTAAAAGAGCCTGAGAATCCAGTTGTTCTGACAAATCTGAATGTTATAGCAAGATACTGAAGATAATTTGCAAATGCTTCTTAACTTTGGAAATTAAATTCAAATATGTCATAAGGATACAAGGAATAAAATAATATGCCAAGGCATGGCTTACCTGCTATGTTGCCCTTTGCAGAATTATCTCTGCTATACCACAGTTATGTAGGACATTGATTTCCTCAAATGATGACAATACACATATACAGATATAATCTCACACATCTAGGTCACAGCCCTGATCCTGCTAGGTCTGCACAGTCAAACGTCATCACTGCTGAGTAAATCTCCTACATGAAATTAATTGATGGGTGATTCCAGTTGCTACTAGATGAGTATCAATACCATAAGTAACAATATCATCACAAGGGTCAAGCACAGAGGGGGGCCGAAATATTTCCTTAACTTTAGAATAGCAGAATACAGAAAATCTGGTTTTGCCAGAATGTGACACACAATTATTTTCTAGAAAAATATATAGTCATGGATCCATCCTAATGTGTAGCATTTCCCAGATATTCCTCATTTTTCCTAATAATATTTTGAACCCTTTTTTATATCAGTAAATATCCCCATTTCCTTCTACCTCCTCAGTCTTTCCCCAATGTTTCTGTTTTAACATTTCCCATGGTTTCTCATGATATTTCTTTTTTCTAAGTCTGTATTTTCGATCAAATTCTTGTTAATGTTCCCCTCCCACCAAAAGATTTGTTTCTTATTTGCTATCTCAAACTGATGCCTTCATTGAATTAACTCACGTGTCCCCATATATTTTTCCTAATCTGAACGTTCAATCTTTAATCTTTCTATTGAATGCAGCATGATCTTCAAGTCATTTTGTGAATGATCAAGCTCCAAAAAATTAATGGTTGAAGTTAGGCAAGATAACAGTTGATTTTTGTTAGCTTCATAAAATAAAATTATTACTTCTGGTAAATATCACTTTGTTTCATAAACTGGTTCAACGGGAAAAGGGAATAACAACAAATCTTGTTGTTCATAACATTGTCACAGTCTGCCATTCTCACTCATTTTTGGCAGTGTATAGAGGCATAACACAGCAGCTTTGTGCCCAGGGCAACTATGCTGCTGCTTTTGTACCACCCCACAAAGGCAGTGCCCATAGCTTCTGCCCCTGTCACTCACCATCAGATATGATACTGGTGGCACACAGGAGCTACCAGGGCTCTTATTCAGCTGTCACAGACATCAGTGGAATTTAAGCACATACTGAAAGTTAAGCAGTGATTTAAGTGCTTTGAAAGCATTGGAAGTGCATTGAAATCAATTAGACCTTTTAGTACTATTCCATTTTTTTTAAACATGGCTGTTACTTTGTCTGTTTTAAAGAAACCATCAATATAGTAAATTTCTAAATTCTGTTCAGTTTAGAGATCATCTAAAGAGGATAAACAGAAAAGTTGTGTGTTTTTTCTGCCAGATTGAAAACCTAGACTTGGTGAATACCATTAAAATTTCTATTTATTGTCTATACTGTTATTGACTATAAAGTGTGTGTCAAATTTACATTTCATGGACAGAATTCTTTAGTATCCCCTGTAACTGCCTGTGGCTTTTGAAACTAGAAGGTCTATTATTAGATGGTTGGTGAGAATAAAATATGCACAAATCACTACATTGTACATTTGGGTACATTCCGTCTGCTTTCTAGCATTCAGTCCTTGATCAGTTCATAATTTACTTAAGGGAATTCATTTCTATATTAATTGACTGGGTGTTTGTCTGAACAAATCTGGCCTTTCTTTTTCCTGTCTTTTATTATAAATTAAGGGGTTTTAAATAAATATTAGAATATTATTTTTATCTTGGCTCATTAAAGGCCTCTGTGCCCCCACCACATCCAGTTCCTCTGTTATTGGTTCTGGTCTGAACTTTTGTGAACATTGGGTAAACTGTCATTTTTTACACTGAATAGGGGAAAAAATGCAGTATTAAGTATGCAACAGCTGTTTATTTTCTGCATATTCATCCAGTTCCATATTCACTGGTCCTTGAAAACTCTACAAATTAGTTTTACAAAGGCATTTGTAAACTGAGTTCTTCACTTTGGTTCTCAGTGGGTGCATCTACATGAGATGCTATGCTGCCATAGCAACACACTCGCCGACATAGCATTGGTTGACACAAACCATGCCACAGCAGCTACATTGCTGCAGAAACAGGCTCCCTTGCTATAGCCATTGCTACAGTGACATAGTGACTGAAAATAATTGTGGGCTGTATTCCCAGCAAATACACTGCTGAAGATATCAACGCTAAAGAAGCTTGATGGGGTAGCAAAGAATGGTACCTAGGTTGCACAAGAGTCAGCGACTTCTCCACTGGGTTTAAGGATGTGGTAATTAACAAATGGAGAGGATTCTATTACATTTGGGGGTAAGGAAAGAGCAAACACTTATTTGGCATGTTTGCCCCAAAACATTAAGACTAACATACCAATAGCAATTAATGACTCAAATGGAACGTGTCTCTTAACTCTTTAATAAAGCAACCCAGGTCACGGTACAAAACTGTTTGAGATGTAATGCGAAGCAATGTTACCCACACACACACACACACACACCCTATACCTATAGGTATGCGTGTGTGATTGATTTCATTTCAGATTTTGATCCTTCTCTTAGGGTTAGGTTCATTTCTGCAAGGTGATGATCAGAGGGAGGAGTTCCTTAGTAATTTGTAGAACTGAGTCTCAATTAAGGGTTCTTTAATGGAAATATCCACTATATTGCCCTAATATATTATTGTTTATTCAATTTATATTTGTTTATTTTTTGTTTGTTTATTAAACAAACAAAAAAAACCCTTATTTAATCTTTAAAAAAAAACATGACACACAAGCATAAGTTATGAATGTTTAATTAGCTTCTTTGTCAGCATATCAGAGTAGGACTTGCATATTTAGTGTGTTGCTTCAAAAGCTGAATCACAAGTTATCATTAATTTGGTCTGTAAAAGGTTAGCATGTAATTTTCCAGCTTTGATCTGTCTAAAGCAAGTTGGATCACCCTTGGCTGTATAGAGTTATTCTTAGCTTTCTCTTCTCGAACTAGATTCCTTTGGTTTATGTTTTTTAAAAAATAATAAATATAGATAACAACAGATAGTGTAGCATATATACACACACATACATGCATATACACATAAACACACACACTGGGTGTCTGCAAAACAATTCGGATTTGGATTCAGCCTGAATCAGGGACAGTGATTCGATTAATTGATTCAGATCACTGTCTCTGATTCGATTTGGTCAAATGCAAAACTGAAAATTTGATGCCGATTCAGAGAATCAGCAATTCAGCCATAGACACAGCTTCAAATGTTTTTTCTACATACATCGAGGTACCAGGTGTGGTTTGTGAACGCTGCAATGGTGGGGTGGATGGAGCATCCCACAGGAGCAGGGTGGGGCACATGCATTTGGTGGCAAACCCAGAAATGGACCAGAAGTGCCTCTGGTCCACTTCTGAGTCTGCTGCCGAGCGTGCTGGAGAGCCCCCTGTGCTCCTGTGGAACACTCCATCTGCCCCACCATCGCAGCATTCACCTGGTACCTTGAGGTATGTAGAAAAAATCTTTAAAGCTGTGTCTTTATCTGAATCACCAAATCTTTCTGAATCTCTCTGAATCGATTCAGAGGGTTCCGATTCAATTTGAAGAGATTAAAGGGTCTCCTGATTCGATTCGGAGATTTGGTCACCAAATTGGGCTGAATCTCCAACAAATTGAATCAGGGACCAAAGCTCCGCACAGCCCTAATACACACGTGTACACACACACACACACACACACACACACACACACACTGCAATCATAGAGTGTGTTTGAGCAGGCCTATAAAACATTTTTGCCGTTATTATTCCAATTCAAAACATAAATGATTCCTGTCCACATTATAGTCCTCAAACTCACAGCAGAAGGATTAGCAAAGTTGTATTCTGGGATGCACTGATAATGTTATATTCATTAGAAATACATTTTCTCTCTGTCACTGCTTTACAACATACACCCCAACC
This sequence comes from Alligator sinensis, assembly GCF_000455745.1. Classification (NCBI taxonomy): domain Eukaryota; kingdom Metazoa; phylum Chordata; order Crocodylia; family Alligatoridae; genus Alligator; species Alligator sinensis. The sequence continues at coordinate 1,580,934 of NW_005842159.1, read as the reverse complement.
TCTCTGTACAAAACTAAAGATCAGTTGATTGTTCCTTTGAATGTTGATAATCAGAAGTCTGCTAAGGAAACATTTTAATTGATTTGGATGCTAAAAGCACACACACACAACTATGTATCTTTACATTGTGATGGCACCAGCAGAAATGTTTTGATCTGTAGATAGACAAGGTTCCTTGGGTGAATTTGTAAATGTGATTTATTAAAAGAAGAACTTGTAGATAAGGGGTAATTTTTATAACAAAAATTAAACAGTCACTACAGAAGGAGATGATACCTTCTTAAAATACAGAACTTCTCAAGATGCATGGCTCAGAAGTTCTGTAGAGCTTTGGTGACTGTGAAACTGCTTTCAATTGAATAAAACCCCTAATTTGCAGTGCCCTATTTTAATATTCTTGTAAAATTGAAAACAAAAAAGAAATACATAACATTCTCTCCACCCCCTCCTTATTCTTGAACATTCTTAAGCTGCAATGTAAGTAACTCCAAAATCCTACAATTCATTTCTAGACACCTGAGGCAATACAATATATATTTTGAAGACAACAAAATATTACATTTTTGCTCCAAATAGCTTTGTAATAGTCTTATTGAAAGGATGAACTGCCAAGACTTTTTTTTTTATCAGACATGTTTCACTCTCATAAAAAAGAGATTTAAGAACTCATTTCAAGATATACAGTAAATAGGATTTATATTTCAATATTTACATTTGAATATTATAGATTTAAAATAATGTAGCCAAGAAACTCAAATACATAGACTCCCAAGTCTGGAGAGCACCAGCAGGACACAACCAGGGGGGAAGGGGGAACCCCCAGTGACCAGCCAGTGATCGGGGGGGGGGAGGGAGGTCCCCCAGTAGTCCGTTGCTGAGTGCACTGATGGCACAACAGCAGCACCAGCACTTCCACATGCAGCACTTCCACATGCGGCACTGTGGTGGTGGAAGTGCTGGCACTTCTGCTGCCAGCATGCCACCGGCAGAGCCAATTTCAGGGAGAGCTACCAGCTAGAGCGCTGTCAAAGGGGGATCCAGCACTCTGAGGGGGGGTACATCCCCCCTCCCCGTCCTCTACACATGTTGCCTATGCATGGACACTTCAAAATGGTGAAAACAAAGTCTTAATCAGATAATTTACAAGAAAAATGTGTATTTTACAATGTAGAATGATTTATTTCCTCTGTGCTGCCATAGAAGCTACAAATTAAAATGATTTATGATATAATGGTTTAATAAACACTGACATGTTTGAGGAAATTATTCACAATACCTGGTGTATAAGGAATAAGGTAACAGGTAGATTTGTGGTGCTATCAGATACACACAGTCCACAGGATTCTATAACTGTCCAAGAGATTTAAAAAATCAGTATTTTATTACAAAAGTTGAAGAGAGAAGGAATATGTGAAAATCTCAAAACAAAATGATTTAAAAGACAGAAAGGAATCCCCAACAAAGTGCTGAACATCTATTAGACAGTTGGTTTAGTTAGCAAGCTGTTACTATCACTGACCTATATTGGGCCTTATTCTCTTGTCAATCACAACAATTAATCGGTAATTTAATGTTATTATCTTTAGTAGAGCTAGCCCTATGCTAATATGAGAGGTAAATCAGACCTTTAGAACAAAAGAAAGCCAATGTATTTTCTGTGGTGTTGATCTCACAGACAGCTGGAATTATACTTGACTACAAGCATTTAGTAGTATGACAGAGCTGAACAGGCTGAGAGGGAGTTCTTTTTGTTTATGTTAGCAAAATCGTCTGAAAACATTTTGCTGAAAACCTGTAAGCGAATTGGTTTCACACTTTACTGCTTTTCCATATTTCTTTCTAAAAGCATTTTTTTTCCTATTTGGCCCCCATTGCTGTTGTATCTAAGTATGTCATGTAAATAAATGGTTTAGTCTGCAATCTGTTGAACAGCAGAAACATTATTATTTACATTTTGCATACTGAACACAAAGCGCAGAAAGAATAGGACTTTGGCTACTCTTAAAACTTTACCAATGTAGCAATAGAAGCATAACCCTCCTGGGATAGCTTCATTTTCATTGGGTAACTTTGGAGGAAGTGATCATAATGCTCTACAATTCCAGATCCTAAGACAGGGAAAGCATGAGATCAGTAAAATTAGGATACTAGATTTCAAAAAGGTGGATTTCATGGGACTCAAGGAGAGAAGAGGCATGGTGTAATGGGAGGATATAATGAAGAATAAAAACACCCTGGAGGGCTGGGAGCTTCTAAGGGGCACAATTTTAGAAGCCCAACAAGAAACTGTCCTAACACAATGGAAGCACAATAATGACTAGAGACTGTGGCTGCACAAAGAGCTTGCAAAATGCCTGAAGTGAAAAAAAGAAGGCATACAGGCAATGGAAGAATGGGCAGGTCACCAAGGTTGTATACCAGGAAATAGCAAGAACCTACAGGGACAAAATCAGGAAGGTAAAGATAAAAAATGAGCTGTAGCTAGTGAAGGAGGTTAAGGACAAAAAGAAGAGGTTCTATAACTACGTTGGCCAGAAAAGAAGGACCAAGGAGGCTGTGGTTCCTCTATTAACAAGCTAGTGGGAACTCTTTACAGAAGATGCAAAGGAGGAGGAGATAATCAATAGCTACTTTGCCTCAGTCTTCACAGAAAACATTAACATGCCAGACACCTGTTAAGGATTGTCTTGATAAGGAAGGAGGCAAGTTAAGGAAGAAGATAACAAAAAAGATGGTCGGAGAGCTTTTGTTGGGTCTGAATGAAATCAAATCAGCAGGACCAGATGAACTTCATCTCATGGTCCTCAAGGAACTGGCAGAGGAGATCTTGGAATCCTTTGCAATGATCTTCATGAAGTCATGGGAGATGGACCAGTTACCATAGGAATGGAAAAGGGCCAATGTAGTGCCACTCTTCAAAAATGGCAAGAAGGAGAACCTGGGAAATACAGACTAGTGAGCTTTACCTCAGTCCTTGGAAAGTTACTGGAACTTCTCCTAAGGCCATTTGCAAGCATCTGGAAGGGAATAAAAGGTTGATTACAAGCATACAGCATCAATTTATGAAAAACAGATCATGTCAAACAAACTTGATCTCCTCCTCTGATAAAGTAACTACTTGAGTGGATGAAGGGAATGGTATAGATATAGTGTATCTGGACTTCAGCAAGGTATTTGACAAGGTTCTGCATGACCTTTTCATAAACAAATTGGAGAAATGTTGGCTGAACACATGGATATGGTTATTGAGCCAATTATCTACAAGATAGATAACTGGCTTAATAGCTGTAAGCAAAGGGTAATTATTAATGGGTCCATGTCAGAATGGCAGAAGGTTTCAAGTAGAGTCCAACAGGGATTTATCCTTAGCCCAGTGCTGTTCAATGTGTTTATTAATTATGTAGATGCTGAATAGAAAGCTTCTTAAGCAAGTCAGTGGATGATATGAAACTGGAAAGAATTGTGAATATATTAGAGTATGTGAGTGCAATTCAGAAGGATCTTGACAGATTAGTAAATTGGGCTAGAGCTAACCAGAATGAGGTTCAATGAGGACAAATGCAAGGTGTTATACCTCAGGGAGGACTAATCAAAAACACAACTATAAACTGGGGGAAACCATCCTGGATGGCAGCTGTGTTGAAAAGGATCTGGGAATCTTGGTAGACCATAGAGCCAATATGAGTTTGCAGTGTGATGCAGCTGCACAAAATGCCAATGCAGTTTTAGGCTGCATCAATAGAAGCATGAGGTACAAGACACAGGCGGTAGATAGTGCCTCTTTACTTGGCACTTGTTACGCCTCATCTGGAGTACTGTGTATAGTTCTGAGCTCCACATTTTAAAAAGGATGTGAAGAAGTTAGGGTCCAGAAGCAGGCAACAAAGATGATCAAGGCCTTGGAAGGCAAGTCATGCAAGAAGAAGCTGAAGGAGCCAGGTATGTTCAGCTAACAGAAAAGGTGTTTAAGAGGGGACATAATATCAATCTTCAAATACTTAAAGGGCTGCCAAAAAAAAAGGGATAGAACCTTTTATTTGCACAGAGGAGGACATGGACCAATGCCTTAAAATTTCAGCAAAGTGAATTTAGATTTCATATCTGGAAAAATGTATTTTTTATTAAACCAATTTACTGTGATACTAGTGAGACAGTGAAATAGACTGGCTAGTGAAGGTGTGGACTCTCCATCACTGGAGATGTTCAAGAAGAGATTGGACAGCCACCGGTTGGGAATGCTCTAGATGTAGCTAAGCCTATGTTGTACCATCAGTATTTCCCATGCTTCTGGGGCTTTGCCGGTTGCTTCCCACCTCCCCTCTCCATTTTTTCTGCTATGTGTGTCAGGGTGTTTTTAAACCTCCCCAGAGGCATTGGTTATTGGCTACAGCTAAAGCTGGGGATTTCAACCGGGGTGGGCCAATTCTCCTGCTGGGACAAAAGCTGTGGGTTCCTGAGGCTACAGGCTCTTGTCCCTCTGCTCAGGGTCAGACCAGTTGTCATAGTTGGTCAAGAAGGGATTTTACCCCATGGTCAGATTAGTATGAAGGGGGGGGGGGGGGGGGGGTGCCTTCCTCTGCAGCAGGAAGGCAGAGCCCTCTACCTGGGACATCTCAAACATCTATTGACAAAGTTTTATAGAAACAGGACATTGGCTGCTGTGCTTCCCCTGCTTTACCTCTGGCAGGTTAGGATACAAGTTCTGTGGTGTGTCAGGGTTGAGGGTAGTCTTATGTACAGTTTATATTATGGTTGCATAGGATGGTTAGGATAGAGATGATCCTGTATCAGGCAGGGGGTTAGACTAAATGACCTCTGGAGGTCCCTTCCAGCCCTACTTCTACATAGCCTAAGAATTTAGGGGACATGACATAACACAAGATCACAGGTTTTCTAACCAAACAAGGACACACAGTCTAGAAAACAGCCTAGGAACCAAGGCAGTATACACCATACTGCCCATAACATGAGATAAGTGGCACCACCTAACAAGGCCCCAGAGCTATGGTGGGGTGGGGGCTGAGTTCCAGTTTTGGAGGAACAGACCAAATTAGGAAAAGGCCTAGAAGACTACGTGAATGTGTGACCACAGAAAGACAAGTAACCAGAGATAGCCACGAATTAAGAGTCATCAGGAGTCACCAAGAGGGAAGGAGAATACAAAAGCAGAGACTTGAGAGTGACAAAGGGTCTCTCCCAGGTTCCTCCTCCTCCTCCCTGAAAGGGGTCCCCATCCCTGTCCCCTTCAAAAGGTCCCCGAGGCTGCTGGGCATACCAGCAGCCCATCTCAGACACCCAACTCCTGTGGGATGCTCAATCCACCCCACCATCACAGCATTCATAAACTGCCTGCTACCTTGAAGTATGTAGAAAAAACATTTAAAGCTGTGTCTATGTCTGAATCTCCTAATCTCTCCAATTCGATTTGGAGGGTTCTGATTCAATTTGGAGAGAGTAAAGGGTCTCCTGATTTGATTTAGATTTGGAGATTCGGCAACCAAAATAGGGCCGAATCTTTGCCAAATCGAATCGGGGACCAAAGCTTCGCACAGCCCTAGTAGATATATAGAATTGATTGTCTGTATTGCTGTTTTTGTTTTGTTTTTTTAAATCACTGTGTATCAATAAATTTGCCTATTATTGAATGGAAAGGTCATGGTCGGTCTGAGGGTGGGTTCCCTCTCTCGGAAACAAGGTATCTGGTGTCTGGATCCTACGTCCAGAGCCAACAGAGTCCTAATAAACTAGATTATTTCTACATTTAAAATTGCTGAAGTATATAAGAAAAACAAAAATCCCAGGAGGGAGACAATGTCTTGCAATCAGAATGTTAGCATGTGATTATTCAGTATATATTTCTTTTAATGTCTATTCAGCCTCTACTAAAGTCAATGGATTTTGAATCAGACCCACAGAATGAAAGTTATGTGAATTAAATGTACTAGTACTGATGGTTAAAAAAGAGAACATATGAAGACAGATGTACTAACATTTCCAATTTCCCCAGTGACAACAAAAAGAAATTTAGATCAATATATCTCAGGAAAATGTTTGCATTTGTTTAATTATGGGGACTTTCTCCATTTGTATAATGCTTTACAGGAAAGTGAATCAAAATACAAAAGGTCAAAATAATTTTTAAAAAAAGACAGAGAAGCACTTTATCTTCCTCAACTTTTTTAATACCTGCAGGTTATGTTAAACAATAAATAGCTGAGTTATATTTTTCTTATTCACAAAAGTGCCATACTCAATTAGGCAAATATTTGACTACTATTGTGATATCATTTCAGAATCAACTTTTTTCTATGCTTATCTCGTTCCTGAAGTAATGTAGGAGCCAGTTTTATTGAACAACTAATTGGCAATTTCTCTGCACCTTGTCTCTTCTGAAGAAGTATTTTGTGACTCATTTTGTACGCTGTTCAAGCCAGGGATCTGATTATCACTTGTCTTGTAAAGTGTCAGGTAAACTTAAAATATAGGGATAATACTGCATAAATGTTTTCAGGAATTTTCAAAATGTAGCAAAAGATGACACATTTTAATGGAGAAACTTCTGCTTAGCCACATTTCAATCTCTAAGTCCCTTCAAACAGCAATGTACCCTAGACATTGTTGACCCAATTCCAGAATTTACTCCACCTGCTCTAATGTATTAACTAACATCCATAAAAAAAGATTTAGTCTCCAAGGCCCTTAACTTGATTGATCCAAATACGTTCAGATCCCCTTGAATTATCTAAATATTTACCCTGCAAAATCCAAGAGGCGGCTGATCAATGAGCAAGCACGTTGGATCACTGCATTTTTTTCTTTTTGCTTGTTTGTTAATGACTTTTACAAAAAGAATTCTGCCCTCCTTTGCTACACATGCATGCAATCCCATTGATTAAATGTGCTCACACGCAATTAGTTTCACAGTGATATGACCCTTTGAGGTCTCTCATAATCAATATTCAAGGACTTTAGGCAACTTACTCCCATCAGGCAGCAGGAGTCTATTTTTTCTTCATAGTTCCAGCAGGTTCATTAGGGATCCAACTAGGAGCTTTACTGAGGCAATTACCATGCTGCCACTTTAAAACTGTAGCAAACTCCAGTCTCAGAGGACTGGCTCCCCATCTCCGTCTCACGTGCACACACACACACGCGCACGCGCACACACACACACACACACACACACACACACACCCCTACACACATCACACTGTGGATTTTTATTTCTCCCTCAGCAGGGAAAATACCTAGTTCCCAGTGATAGCACCTGGATTTCCATCTATGAAGAAAGACATCTCAGATGGTAACATAAAAATCTGGCCAAGGCCTGAAGAATACTCCTTTTTTCCTTATTATTACCCATGGCACCTCTCATTTTTCAAGTGATAGCAATGGAGGATGAAGCTGAAAAGCTGGAGGAGTTTCAATTTTTATTAGTTAAATTCTCCCTAATTTTGGGCTTGGGATAGACTCACTCTTATTATTAGTACTCTGCTTACAAATGTTCATCCTCCTCTACTATTGTGAATTTTCATTTGACATATAAATAGGAAATTTCCTTACCACTTCATCTGTCTATTATGTTTTAGTACTCAAAAGAAGCAGATTTCATCACCAGGTGTGGAACTATAATTCCAATGTACTCAGATTGCAGTTTTATGAAAGAACTGAATTACAAGCTCTTCAGCATTTTAACAAAGTAATTATAACAGCAAAATCTAGTCTACTATTTTTTAATTCTTTCAAGTTTAGATGCAATTTCTTCAAACCACTATGCAAAACCTATTTACTTCACACTCTTCTGCTACATACACATATGCTTCACTTTATTCCGGGTTTTGAAGAAATATTTTGTTGATACAATACTTTTCTACCAGGTTGTAGATTAAGAAACAATCCATGGAATGAAAATTCCTCAAATAATTCAATTCAAAGTTGACACACACATAATGACTCTTCAGTTGACAACCTGTCTAAAATGCAAAAATATTCCTCAGTTCTTGCTTTGAATCCTCTTAAGAGTAAAGCTGCAGCAGTGGCTCTGCATACTTTCAAACATCCAATACAAATTAAACTTCACTTTTTCATATAAGCTTCGTAAAGTATTCATGTCCCCCACAGTAACTTCCTCTCTTTATCAATCTGTCCAGAATACTGACAGTAATTAGCTTGATAGAATATTAGTTACTGGTATAAATCATAACCATGGTTTAGGAAAAGAAACAAAAAAAACCTCCTCCTCCGCCCCCTTTTTGCCCCCGCCCCAAACACATGTTAGAGGTTTAAGAGTCTACTTACCAGTGACTCAGACTCCCTTTAAGGCTCACAGGCTTTGGCTAGTAATGTCAAGTTGGCATTCTGTTTTAGCTTTTCATACAGACTGAACAAGTCTGGTGTTCCCACTAAACACATACAGTGTAAACATCTTAGAAGGCGCTTGCTAGTTAGGGTAGCAATCTGTAACAAATAAGCATAAAACAATCCATACAAAAATTGGGCTACCCAAGTTATATATAAAATCATCTGTTTCTACTATTGAAGGAAATGAATCACTGAGGCTGTATTCATCTTTATAAAATCCCTTTATTCTCTTTTCTTTTTAAGACTGAGTCAACTTCTTTCCCAACAGTGAAGGTATCTACCATTCCCTGGGTTTAAGGAGGGAAGAATCTGTCCCAGTATGTTTTGCTGTCATCCAGATGAGAGGGGAAAAAATCCTGGTAATTTAGAGGAAAATTATACATTGAACCTGAGATGATTTTGTATAGATCTGTAGATCTACATCAGCAAAACCATGCAGTTTACACCAACTGAACTGGCTACAGTACATATGGCTAGGCCAATTGCACGCTTGCACATGTGCATGTATGTGTGTACATGCATGCATGCATGCAAGTATATGTTTACATGGCCTGACCCTGCACTTGAAAATGGGAGTCTATTGAAACCCCATTTTGCCTGGCACATGCAGGTCACAGTAAGTACTAGCAGGAGCTGGGTCTTTATACTTCCATAATCCTAAAAAATTGTTGAAAGATACCCAAAGCAATATTTAAAATAATATAGCCTGAGGTCACACCAAGTTTTCTTACCAATTCCTCAGTATTTTGAGTACTGTTTCCTGCTAAATGCAACAGGGGCAAAAGAAAACTAAGTACATAAAGAGGAAGTATTAGATCAACAAGAAGCAAAGGAATAAACAAAGAGCTTAGAGTATCATTAAGGTCAGAATGATAGCTGTGTAATAGTACAGAGTTCCAAATGTACTGATTCCTCAATTACATGTTGGTTGAATATATTTAGCTTACATGTCGAAAGCAGATTTTGGCTACTAGCTCTGACTTATAGAGAGACATGGAAGAGTACAAGTTTGCTTCAGAAATTACTTACTTAGATTTAAAATTATTCGTTTCAACCATGTTTCAGCCTTCTTTGTTCACCTTTGTGCATGTTCAAACATTCAGACAACCGAATGTCCAAGTCTAGTTTGCGTTTATTCATATAATATTTGAAACAGAAACTCAATCGTATGCTCTCAATCAGATACCGCATGGTTAATACATCTATAAATAAAAGGCAGGTCTTGAATATCAAATATTTGCAGAGAACTATGCCTGATGTATGCAGTCTTAAAAATTTAACTAAAAGCCATAAATTATAGCTACATTTGAGGAAACTGAGAATGTTCTTTTAAACAAAAAGGAAGAAAGGTTGATCAAATAATTTATTCTTTGTGAATTATTTATACAGTTATGCTCCTAACCCTAAAAAAAACAAGCTTTATTGATTTTATTTCATATATTAGTTTGTGGCATGAGAATATAGGAAAAAATACCTTCTATAAATTCAGTGGTACAGAGTCTACCTATTACCTTACACTTAACTAAGCAGAAGGCAGAGCAAGATGACATCTAAGTGGCATGCTTTAATTGAGAGATGGAAGAGGGAATTTGTTCAGAAACCTGTGGGCAGAAACCTTAGGACAAGCCCATACACAAAAACACCTCATAAGGTCCCTGGAGCATTTAAGACCCCCCCCCCCCCCCCCATACCCTCATCCTTCACAGGCTCTCCCTGGATCTGCTCATGGGTTGGGGACCATCTCCTTCACCCAGCGGGAGCCCAGCTGATTTCTCATTTCCAGCACAAATGCAGAGAGGGATGACCGCCCCTGGCAGCAGACCTCCAGCTGCCCTTGCTGGCAGGGAAGCACTGGCAGGCCATGTTCCCAAGATGCATTTTTCTCCGCCTCTTGATAGCTTGTTCCTTAAACATGAAACAGGTCACATAATATGACAGTTTCTATGAACTGCTATTGTCTGTTGTGTGATGGAAGTAACGTCTGCCAGGGGCCTCAGAGACCAAGTAGTTTAGCGACTGCTTAGAGACTAACATAGCGACTGCTTAGAGAGGCCAACTACCTCTCTTTTCCTTTAACTAGTATGTAAAGCAAGGAAGGGCACATAGGAGTTGCCGTTAAAAAGTAAAGGTCAGATGCAGTGCTGGCATAAATTACCTTTGCTCTATTAGTTTCAACGGAGAAAAAAAAATTACTCCTGATCTTGAACTGGCAACAAAAGGAAATGTGTACATTATTTGTTACTCTAAGTATAAAGAAATTCCAATATAAATTATTTGAGTATGTATGTAGTTTGATGTTCGAATGGCCAAAGTGAAAGATAGCAAGGTCAAGTATTTCTTGCATATCAGAGAGGCTGAGATGAAGTCAGAAGAATGATGAAACCCAAAAGAGTTCTTTCTTAGGAATACATAAAAAAATGTTAGAATTCTTGACTTTATATCCAGAGGCAAAAGACTGTAAAAAGGGGAAACATACTAAATGTTTTGCCTTGCACTCCACTAATTAGTGGAAAGCAATCATATTTATAATTGTGTTGTTATTTACTGTTATTGTTGTTGTTTTTTTTTTACAAGAATGTTAGATTATAACAAAGAAAATCTTGTGATCCAAAGTAGACAACATCAGCTTCTTTTGTGAGGCAGAGTGCAAAATGAGTTTTAAGACCTTGAAGTAAAACAGCTAAAGATTTCCCTGGGGCTCTTAGGCCCATTAATCTCCTTGTCATTCGCATCCAACTCTTTCATATCTTCCTCAGACCTTGTGACAATGGAACCCTTGAAAGCTACAGAGGTGCCATAGTTAAAATTGCAAGGACAGAGCCAAGCTTCTGCCTCCTGCAAATCATACCTGAGAGAAGCATTTTTTTTCCTTCTATGTTAAAATACAATATAATACCTCAATATCATACAAGTAAACCAGGTTTTCTGCTTATGTGGCTGTTCTTTAATAGGTAAGAATCACAAAGCAAAATCACATGTTAAACCCTTACATAACCCTACATGTAAAGTTATTTGAAAGTAGCTGGTCAGAAACAGTATCATGTTTCAATTTAGCAGATTATGGTTGAACAGGAATAAAGACCTCTTACATCAAAATAAGAGTGTCCACACACTTAGCGACTCAAGAACTGCTATTCTTCTTCAAGTGCATGGTCTACTTTAATCTGAAAGAGCTTTCAAGTGTATACAAGCTTTAAGACTTTACACAGAAGCACTGAAAACAGGCAGTTCACAGTGAGTTTTCTCCCTGCATGATGCTAACACTGAATGCTTGCACATCACAAGACTTTTACCTTTCTTCCATGCTTACTCTGTTGGAGTGTCTGGATAAATAATATAGCAGCTGGGTTTTACAAAAGTCTTACTACAGAGGGAGAAATGGGGAGATATTTGGTGAAATGTTCTTTCCTCATGGATTTTTCTTAAGAACTTGTTTTCCTAAAATGCTAAAAACTATATGTTTAAGAGACAGATAAGAGAAAATATGATGTTCCTAATAGTATTTTTCTAAAATAAAAATGTAAGGGTGAAATCCTGCAGTCCTTTTTCAGGCAAAGCTCCAAATTGAATAGGATGGATTTAAAGGGCTAGATATTTATTTGAATATTGATTATGTTACTTTGTAAAATTATGGAGGATTTAAAAATGAAACTTTTTTTCCCCACAAGTGGGCAAGTGTTCAGTAGGAAACTGCTTATTGGAGAACTGCTGAACATTGATGTTGTCCTGGAAAGACTATGTGATCAGCTGTAAGTATCCATTGTAAAAATATACAAAGTCTACATCACTCCACATTATTATTTTTTTTATATCAGATAACATTTGTTAAAATAGATTCACATTTCTCAAAATAGATTTACATTTCTTGGAAGGAAAATGATTTAGCGAACAGCATCTCAACCAAACAATATTTCAAATATATTGTTTCAAAGCGCAGAAGTTTCAAGATCATGGATGTTTTTATATTGCAGCTATTGTACATAAGTTGTCCCTTGTACTGCATTGGATAGCTGAATACCTTGATTTTAACAAGGCTTTTGATATGGTCTCCCACAAGATTCTTGCAGGCAAGCTAAGGAAGTATGGGCTGAATGAATGGACTGCAAGGTGGATAGAAAGCTGGTTGGAGCATTGGGCTCAAAGAGTAATAATCAATGGCTTGATGTCCAGTTGGCAGCTGGTATCAAGGGGGGTGCCCCGGGGGTCGGTCCTGGGGCCAGTTTTGTTCAGTGTTTTCATCAACAACCTGGAAGATGACATAGGAGTGCACCCTCAGCAAGTTTGCGAATGACACCAAGCTGAGAGGAATAGTAGATGCACTGGAACGTAGGGCTAGGATAAAGGATGACCTAGACAAATTGCAGGATTGGCCCAAAATGAATCTCATGAGGTTCAGCAAGGACAAGTACAATGTCCTGCACTTAGGACAGAACAATCCCATACACCGGTACAGGCTGGGGGGCTGACTGGCTGGGCAGCAGCTCTGCAGAGAAGGACCTGGGGGTTATAGTGAACGATAAGATGAATATGAGCCAGCAGTGTGCCCCTGTTGCCAAGAAGACTAATGGTATCCTGGGCTGCATTTGGTAGGTGTGTTAAACATTTCAAGGAAAGTGATTATTCCCCTCTATTCAGCACTGGTGAGGCCACATCCGGTGAGGCAACGTTTAGTGTTGAGCCCTCCACTACAGAAAGGATGTGGACAAATTGGAGAGAGTCCAGGGGATGGCAAAAAAAATGATGAGGGGGCTGGGGGACATGATTTATGAGGAAAGACTGAGGGAACTGAGTGTATTTAGTCCAGAGAAGAGGAGACTTAGAGGGGACTTAATAGCAGCCTTCAGCGACCTGAAGAAGGGTTTCAAAAGAGGATGGAGCTTGACTGTTCTTAGTGGTGGCAGGTAACAGAACAAGGAGCAATGGTCTCAAGTTACAGCAAGGAAAGTTTAGGTTAGATATTAGGAAGAATTTTCTCAGTAGATAGGAAGTAAAACCCTGGACCAGGTTACCCAGAGAGGCTGTGGACTCTCCATCCTTGAAGGTGGTAAAAACCTGGCTAGACAAAGCTTTGGCTGGGATAATCTAGCTGAGGATGGTCCTGCTTTGAGCTGGGGGGCTGCACAGACCTTCTGACATCCCTTCCATCCCTAACTTTCTATGATTCTAGTGATATAACTAGTGATATTTAATTTTCATGATCCCCACTTCCAAAAGTTCTTGTTGAGAGGTAACTGCATGTGTATTTGGAGCTGATGTGGGAACCCCAAAATTATATCTGACATTTCAACTATGCCGGCTTATCAAATTTTACAATAACAGAAGTACAGAAATCTATTTTCCCAAGTGCCTCCCAAGTTTTTGCATACAAAATGCCCTTCCTCAGGTCTGCATGTTCACTATGAAGATATAGGTAAAGTCAGTTATGAAGACAGCACTGCTATCAAAGTAAGGCTTATATTATTCCTACTGTATGGTGAAGTCTACTCATACAGTGAATCCGATTCGGTCACGCTACCTACGCGTAATTCCAAGAGCCTCAAGCTTATAAAGAAAAGACAAATTGCAAATAAGCAGACCAGTTTTAAAGCCATAATTAGTTTGGGAACTTGGTTTGCCTATAATGGGACTCTTACAATCCAAGTACATAAGATTCACTGAAGAACTGGGCATGGATGAGTATTTTAAGATTAGCTGTCATTTTCTGTGTATGCTGCTAGGATGTGAGATCATTATCTGCAGCGACAGAATAGAAATGTAAACAGCATATAAATTCTACTTAGCTCACTCTGCACAGGATCTAATTCACGCAAAGCTAGTAAACAATTTGCAAATATTCCTTACCAAGCTAACTCCATTCAAAATAGTTTGGCATTATTTCAGAGCTCTTGGCAGAAATTGGTTAGTACTGCATTTGTGTTAGTTATGTATATATATTAAAGACTGTTTCTTTCTTTTCTTTTGGAAATTAGGTCAAAAGTTAGCATGCAGAACACACTAGGGGAAGCTTTAATTTTGTCACTTCTGCTGAAGGCTTTGAAACGGGTGGTCATGGCAACAAATTGCAGTGGTTTAAATGAGCTCAGCAAACCTGAAAATCTAAAGACCTAAAGAGATTTAATGAAATGGCATGAATGAATTTATAATTTTATCCCATTTTTCCCACCTCACTGAAGGGCCATGTTTCACAGTGATAGTCCTTCTGGTCAAGAGGCTTAAGTAGCTCCCCCTGGAATGCTTCTGGGCACTGTAGGTGAGGCATTTGCATTTCAGAAACAGTGCAACTTTTGTTAGCTTGAAAGGAAAAGCAGGGTAGGGAAGAGTAACCTCAGACTAAACTGGAGATCAAGTTGTGTTCTGTTATATATCCAAAAATGCCCATTTAACCAAAATGGTTCAGCTTAATCAAGCTTCCATATGCTCCAGTGGAAGCTTGAAAAGATTTGAATTGAGTTCAGTGGTCTTATAATTGATTTCTGAACAATCTGAACCTTGGAATCTGCAAAATTGAGTGCACAAACAGTGTGGCAATCTTCTGGATAGTACCACCCAGTTCTTATACCAGGTGGCATGTTGTGGCTCCTGGGGATCTATGTAATACATTTTTTACTGAAGCAAGCTGCTTATCAGACTGTTGACAAGTAAATATGCAGCCATAGTTGCTGGGGTGTCCTGGTGTTCAACGAGACTATCAATTATATCACTCTGGGATTAAAAAAAAATACTACAGAGCATATTTACACACAGTATTAATAATGCAGCAGTCTTGGGCAAAATTTAGCTCTTAGGTGTTCAACTTATAAATGAGTGCTATTAATCCCCATGATCCATCCCCATGGTGCAGGGTCAGCATTCTCTGTGCCCATGAAGAATTTATGCAGGAAGAGAATTAAGAATCTTACCCCGAAGGACAATATAGACTTAAAGGCCTGTTCTTTTCTCTGCATGCCTGGTGTGAACTACAGACAAACTCTCCCATTAGTACTAATGGATACGGCTGAAGTTAGTGAACACAGTACATTCATATGGAGGAAAACAGTCCCCCCGTGGTGTACATAATCCTCAAGGGCAAAATTCTTAAAAGCCTGTGAAGGTGTTGAGGTGAGTGCCACACTTTGGGTCCTTACTAAACGATCAGAGAAATTCTCTCAGCCACTTAGGGCTACAGAAGTTTTAATGTCTAAGGAGGAATATCCTCCTTAGACATTAAAAAAAATGGAGGTTTTTTGGGGTTTTTTTGTTTGTTTATTTTTTTTTACAGACTTCCCTCAGTTCCCAAATGACAATTAGCATATTCTATATGCTGGATCAACGTGCACAAGAGGAAGTCTAGGTTACGCTGAGACTTATCAATGAGCTAGCAGTCCATACCCAGAAAGCCTCATCCACAAAGATTAGGGGAAATGTTCTCAACACAGAAACTGGTCTTCACTATTATACTATATTTATAAAGGAAGGAAAATCCTTTCATGTCAGTACCAAACAACTTTCTCCAATGACATCTCATTTAGCTGCAATGCAGCTTTGCTGAAAGTAACTCCACAAATTATTGTTTCACATCAATTGGAAGTATAAAAGGCAAATGAGAAAAAGTTCTGCACTCTAGACATGCCATGGAATTATCGTACTTTATTAAACGGAACAATTTCTTTAACCTTAGAGCAACATTTCTTACTTCCCATTGTATATTACTACTTTTGATAGCTACAGATGGTGAGAACACAGGCCCCTGGAGACAGTCCTACAGGGATTTATAAGTGCAGAATTGATATGTGTTCACAAATGCAGGAGCATGCATGTTCAGACCAGCATTTCAAGAAATATTGAGGGGGGAGGGGGGCTTTTGGAAGTGCTTTGAAAATCTTGTTCTTCAACTTCCTTTTTTTCTCTTTCTCTAACTATTCCAAGTCTGTCCCCCCTCCCCCCCACAGTTATTTATTTGTGCCTTTGATTAAAAGATACTTTTCTATTTAAGAGATTATGTTCTGCTCATCTCCATTCATTACTCCTTTTACTTCTTATCTAGATATTCCACGGCAGTTTTGAAAAAGAAAGAAACATAAAAAAAAATCCCCAATCTTTCACAGTTCTCTCCACAGTTATTGTTAATAGTCTGTGCATAATGATGAGCCCTGTAGTGTGCTTTGATAGAAAAACCTGGACTCTTCTAGTCTTCACGAAAAAAGGACAATTAGGGCATGTGTAGACAAAATGGGGGCCTTAAATTGAAGTGGTGGGTTTTAAAAAACACCACTTCAGTTTAGGGCTGATTAAATCCCTATGTCGTGCACACACCCTGATGACTTACCGGCAGGGAGGGGAAGGTGAGCTGCCAGTGGGTGGAGTGGTCCCTGGGCTGCGAGGGAAGCGGGGCTGGTGCTTCCCTCCGTGGCAGTGACAGGCCCCCCACCAGGCAGCACCTGCCCACAGTCACCCAGCTTGGGCAGTTCCAAGAGGCATCGTAGCCATGGAGGCCCCCGCACAGCTCAGGCAGGCAGGCTCCAAGGGGGAAAAATAATAAGATCAGGCTCACCACTTCTCTTGGGCAGAGCTGCTTTCCCAGGCTGTTGTCAGGCTGCTTGCAGGGCTTCCTGCAGACCCGTGGAGCTGCACAGAGCCCGGTGCTTCACTCTGCAGCTATAGGGGCAGCAAACTAAAATGTCTTGAAGGAGTTTTAGTTTGCTGCACCCCAAGTCATTTAAGGTGCATTATGCTGCCAAATTTCCTACAGTGTCTGGAATTGATGTGTAATATGCCACCAAGGTGTGCAAACACAGACACCATTAAAGTGGTGCAAAAGCATTTTGACTGCTTTAAAGTGTCGTGCACACAGCCCTCTCATTTCATCTATACACGGCCTTAGAGACGAATGTGTTTCACTAACTGCAGTGCCTTGGGGATATATATTTTTAATATGGTGCAAAACTGGCTTGTATAACTCCAAACAAATACCAATCTCTACTTAATTCCTTTCTCTTCTCCCTGTCTTTTTCTTTAAAAACATTAATAAAGTGTGCTATAATTCATACATTTCACTTGAAACTTTGATTTTATGCCAAGGCTTGGTGCAGCCAGGGATGTTTAGGTTAGATATTAGGGAAGACAAAGATTAGATAGACAAAGCCTTGGCTGATGATATTGCTAGGGACAGTCTGGTGTTGAGCCGGGGGTTAAACTACTACATTACCTCCTGAGGTCCCTTCCAGCTCTAATTTTCTATGAGTCTATGATTCTTTGACTAGAACATACAGTATTTTTTCTCATTTCCACTTATAAAACATTGGCCAAAGAATGTAGGTTTGGATTTTCAAAAGCATCAGTGTTGAGCTAACATTTCTCCTATCAAAGTCATCTATAGACTTCAATGGGGATAGAACTTCATCTGACATTGACTCATGGGCGATTGGTGCCTCCCCAGTCTGGGGCAGGGGGCACCAGATTGCCAAGGGTGCCAGTGACTGATCGCTGAGCCTGGAAAACCAGTGGTGAAATCAGCAACTTCCTCTAGCACTTCCAGTTTTGTGTCTGGCACTTCCTAGGGGTGCATGGCCAATCTCAGGGGCTGCACATGCACCCACGTGCATCCACTATGCACCTCCAGTGCACTGACTGCTGCTGAATATCTGATACATAATTACCTTCTTTAATTGAAATAGATGCCAGAAATTGAGTTACATTAGGGACATTACTATTTTACTTGTTTATTAGTCTTCTAAGTTACAGAAAAATATTGGGGGGATTGGGTTTTTGGGTGGGTTGTTATTGGGTTACTTATTTATTTTATGTTTCGATGATTGCTTGTTTGCTTTGTATTTTGTTTGTTCAGGTTTCTTTTAAGTGAAAATGAGGGGGAAGATCAGTGCTATTTTGAACTATTTTTGGTGTATTCTGTTGGTGACTAACAACTTTTGTGCAAACTTTTGAGGAAATTAAAATAAAAGAGAAGCTATAGGACTTAACGCAGAGGTAAACAGGCAAAAAACTGTGGTCTGTTTATGCAGGGGATCAGTTTGGAAAATTATAATGGGTCCTTGTAGCCTAAAAATCTATGAATAAATTATTTAAAAATGAAACAGACTTTACCCCAAATATGCTCTACTTCATTAATATAATTGGTGACCATCAAATTAGCCACCTCTCTCAGAGTGGACAGTGAAATACTTAATGCATATGTATAGCTACACAGGGGGAAGTACTTCTATTTTTAAAGACTTTTTAGTTGTACTTTGATCCGTTCCATACAAAATAAACTTGTATATTTAGTACAAATGATTCCCCTATATCTTTGACAGGCAGAATATGTATTACTAATATGTTTTTAATCTAGTCAACACCACTAAAATTTTCCATTAATTTAATCTATTTGGTATTATCACCCTAGTTTTCATTCATTCACTCAGGGCAGATACTGTCTATCCCCAGTCTAAAATTCTATGGTATCTAGTAGCTGGATTTTCATATGGAGTATAAAACCCAGTGTTTCATATCTTTTCTTTCCATTTGATTCTGTTATATAATACTATATGGAGCCCATGCCATACAGATGCTCCTCAAATAAAGAAAAAAAAAAAACACAGAGAAACCTAAGGATATTATTAATGCAACATTGACAACATGGGGGTAAAAAATTAAATATTCTCTGTGTTGTTTTTGATACCTAGGACTTGAACAGCTTTGAAAGACAAGGTCATCTGTTTGCTGAACACATATATTTCACTCACACCCATTGGACCAAATTCTGCCTTTATTTACAATGGTCCAAACCTGCAGTACTTCCACTGACCTAAAGGTTAGCTACACTGGACTTACAGTAGCACAACCAAGATGAGAGGTTAGCTCATTGAACATAATTCTGCACAGTTTGTATGTGAGAATTTAAGTGCCTCAGCTTTCAGCAAATTGAGAAGAAAAATCAGTGAGAGCTCTGGGAACTAAAACTCTTCATGATGGAATGGCACTTCTAGTATTTGTTAAGCAATAAAGCAAACAGAGCTGAGAAACAGTAAAACATACTGCAATACCCACTGTCCTTCCCCTAAGAGTACTACATGTTCTATAACTGAATTTTTCTATTGCTGAAAAAGGTTAAAATTTAAACAGAAAAAGAATACATTTCCATGACATTATGCAACAGGATAAGATGCACCACATGACCATACTCTCCTTTCCTGAACAGGAGGCCAAAAACTCATTCACAGTCATAAATATTTACTTCATTTAAAAAAAAAAAAAGATCAAAGATGTTTTTAGCTGCCCAAGAAGTTGTGTTGGGTCATTCAAAAGCTGTGTAGAGCCTGCCTTAGTAGTTACAACTGTGGCTGGAACAAGGAGTGTAGCTGGAGTCCCTTGCTGCTGCAGTAGTTTCTTCTAGTACGAGAGACTGGCCTGGTGCAAAGTAGCCCCTAGCGGAGAGTGGAGATAGCTTAGACCCACTTTTGGCCCATGTCCTCCTTTGCTAGATCCATGAGAGAGCCAGCTGTTGCAAAGACCTAAAATATGGAGGTCAGCTCAGCAGCTGTTTCCTGTTTGTGTAAACAGTTTGTGAAGCCCATACTATGTAAAACAACTGTAAATACATATCCACAGTAAACATGCGTCTCCCAGGCATAAAAATATGTACTGACACAGGACACTACCTCGCTTTATTCAATATTGACAAAATAAACACCTTGCTCACTAATAGTTTCTGCAGTATTTTACATTCCCACTAATTTGACAGATATACCCAAGCAGTAGCATAACTGAGAGGAGGCAACAGCTCCAGGCACCACCTTTGTGGGAGTGAAAAAATAGCTTCAATCACAGTGGCAGCTGATTGTGCTTCTGTGATTAGCAATGAGATCGCCAGTGCTGCCCCAGGTGACACAGCTGCCCTAAGCATGGAGCTTCCCAATTACAGCTGTCTTCAGGCCAACATTAAATAAATTTGTCATTTAAGAATCAACTCCACAAAATAAACATAAACCACATCTATGACAGAAATGCTTGGTATTCAAGGAAAGAAGATGTTTTAGCCAGGGAGACAATGGCCCTGTTGGAGCCCTGTAAATAAAATGTTAAGTGCAAAGGTTCACATTCAGTATAATAAAAGAATCCCTGTTAAACATGTGGATGCTGCCAGTGCTCTAAGAGTTGAGAGGTATTCAATATTGTTAAGTGTTTTTTATTGCAATGATATGCTTTCCTAGTATTTCTGGAGAAGCTGACTGCCCTTTTAGCCCTACTTGGCTACGCAAATCTTCATAACAATAACGAGCCCACTGCCTTCCCTCTTCTGTGCCAGCAATCTAAAAGCCTCTATCTTATACCACCTCTTTATCTGGCATGTATATTATATTCAGGACAGACAAGCCACCCTTTAATGTAACTTCACAGAAGAGAGAGAGAGAGAGAGAGAGAGAGAGAGAGAGAGAGAGAGAGAGAATGTATAATACTATATTTTTTACAATGCAGTTCAACCCCAAAATACTCATCTGCTACAGTGATGGGGGAAGGTGGTATAGGGTTCTTATGATAAACAAAATGGTCCCAAAAGAGTCATAAAAATGAATATATTTCCATCATAATAAAGCAAAATATGATGATGGTCTTAAAATACATATAATCAGAAACCTTAAAGACAGCAGGAAAATATAAAATCAAAATTGAAATGTATTGTGGTAAGAAATCTAAAATATTGTTATAAAGGCACAGGCAACTTAGTATAAAAACAGGGCTCCTGTCATGAAGCTAACAACTTAGCAAAAAAAGAACATTATCAAAAACAAAATAAATTTACAAAATTAACTGAATTATCCACATATGGTCATTTAGTTCATGGGAAAATAAATTAATCCTAAAATTAAGAGAAGTCTGTAACTTTAGGAAATAGCTAATGTAGTAATGTAGATAATAGATAATGTAGTAATTATACTGATTTAGCTAGTATCAAGTAACTATACTGAAATTAGGAGAGACACTGAAGTGAGAACAGAAATTGGAATATCGTCATACACGCTCCACAAAGTGTGCGTAGCTTTTAATGTTGTAAATATGTGCTTGCCTAAGTCTAGGACAGATATTTGTCCTTCAGCTTTGACTACCTAGAAAGTATAAGCTTCAAGTTGTCATTTTAATAAGTTGTCACTCCCAAAGTTAGAAAGGAATAGTGTTGCCATGGTGGGGAGGAGTGGGAGTGGCTACAGCATGTAGTTGAAATCTCTCCTTGGATTGGAAAAAAGGCATTACACAAATACATGTTATCATAATTTCCCAGAATATTAGAGCTGCACACTATTCCTAAAAGAAAATTTAATATAGGTAATCATTTTAAGGCAAAGATTTCTTTGCAGGGGCAGATATGGGGGAGGGCAGGTGCTGTGGTACATTTGTACCCCCTCCCCATCCCCCTCCCCTTTTGATTCCTGCTCCACCAAAACTTTCAAACCACCTGCCTGGAAGAGACAGCAGCATTTCTACTCAGACAGTAGTGATGGAGTCTATTGTCTTCATGACTCATTAGAATATGGCTGATTCCTGCTAATCTCTCTTCACTCCACAAGATGTTATCAACCCTCTCTTCATTTAAATGGAGATTGATTGATGTTTCATTAATCAAGTTATCCTTTCTTCTGCAATTTTGCTGTTTGTTAGCTATTCTCTCTTCTGTTTCACAGCCCACACTGCTTTTATTTCTAGCTCAACAACTGAACTCAGATATGGTAATATTAACTCAGAGGAACATTAACAAGGTGTAGTAATAATTGATAGCAAAGTCTTGACAGGACATCCAGCATGCCAAGAAGGCTAGATTTCATTTTAGAAATCTGAATAAGAGGTGCACATATAACTATAATAATTATAAGCCTAATGCAACAATATCTTTGGACTACTTTTGCCTAGGTTGTTGTGTTTTTTAACTTAAAACATAACATAGCATATTAGTATACATTCCAATAAAGTTATATTCAGTTTTGCTTTGATCTTAAACTCAATAATATAGCATCGGGCCCCTACTATATTAGCAAAACTTCTAGTTTCTCTTTAAGTAGAAAAAAATGTGTTGTATTACATGTGATGATGCACACCACCCACAGCTCCCTTTTCAAAATCCTAAATCTGCCCATATCTCTGTCAACCAATCACAATTTTTCTGGAACATAAATCTTGTTTATTACTTTAGGGAGATTCCTAGAAAGTTTTGTGCCTATATTGTTAAGTACTTTTGAGGCCCTGAGTCAGAGTAAGCAGTGATAACAGAGGGCCTTGGAGTTTGTAAATACAGGAGGAAACAATTTTTCCTCATAAAAATAAATATAGTTTTTCCTTCAGCTAAATTCAAACATAAAAAGGAAAAAAAACATGAGGATTTTTTTCTTTCTTTCTTTGTGATTTCTTTCCAGCTTTGGCATTTGAAAAAAAATATTGAAAGAGGATTCCCCTCTATTTCTCAGGGTTTCTCGCTGACGACACGGAAAAATAGGGTTTCTTATATTGCTGCTCATTTAAAGAGAAAAATCATTGGAAGTTAAAATTAAGTAACATTCAACACTTGGTGATAAATCTTGAAAACTTCATTTTTATAAATGAAAGTCTTTTTTTTCTACTTTTAAGGTTTTTTTTTCATATTCTAATTCTCAAAAATGATTGAACCATTCCACCTATATCTTTAAAAAAATAGCCTAAGACAGGCATCTCTCAGGAAAATTTTACTCAAAAGGTAAATATTTAGCATAATTAGAAGCAACTGATAATAGGTTCTTATAATGGGAACTATCAGACTTGGCTACAGTGGCACTACTGCATTTCTAGAAAACTGAGAAAAAAAGATAATGCTAAAATATAGATAATTCTAATTTCTTTTTAATATCCTCATATTATACCTACATAATTGTTGCCTAAATGACTAAAGTCTTAGGCAATCTAACAGTAAATGAATGCTCTGTTATCACTATCACATTTCTTTGTTACAGCTATCTGAGTTTGTAAAGTTCATTCCAATTACATTATGGTATTTTTCCTTTAGAAAAAATGTATTGTCATATTGCATGTTGGATATTTCTCTTACTGTCTAGTTCCAGTTCTTAATTGCTCTAGTAGTTATAAAGCCCATAACTTCTTGGTTTATCTTTGCAGATAAATAAGAACAATTAATCTCTCTTCTCTGTATAATGTAGCTTTATGTATTTGCAGGAAGTTAACACATTTCCCCTCAGCCTTTCTTTCTCTAAACTGACCATGTTCAAGTTTCTCAATTGGCCTTGGTGGCTCTTAGCTTATTTTGCAAACCTCTTACCATTTTACTTATAACCTTCAGAAATCTTTTCAGTCTCTGTCTTTTTTTCTTTTTAAGAACTTAAATGTTTAAAACTGGGAAAACATGTCAAACTTTGAGCTTGTTTGTTACTATTACTGCTTCCACTGAAATCACTGGAAATAGTCAACATCTCAAAAACAAGCATGTGCTTCAGTAATTTATCAGAGACCATTCTGTAATCCTTCTCTTGAAAAAGGACTCATGACTTTACCAAATATAAAAGGTCTTTTGATTGCCAGTAATATAGAAATAGTAATGACAGACTTACCTGAGAACATTGCAGTATATTTTGAGAATTTCAGTGCATTTCCACATGCATGAAAGACTGTATGTAAAATGCCAGTCCAATCAATAATCACCAATCAGCCACATGTTGCCATGTTACATTTATACATAGCCATTAGCCAAAAAGAAAATCAAGTGTCTACTTTATATCTTTGTCATCCTCATCTCCACCCTATAACTGACACTCTCTTGGCAGCATGCAACCCGATCCACTAATATTTTAACCTTCGCCTACTGGGCTCGTTTCACAGCCAGTGTTGGTCTTACTGTCTACACCTTTCTGTTAGACTGCCGTTCTCTCCTGCCACAACTTTGATAGCATCTACTTAGACCAGGAGGTTCCCACAAGTTAATATCAAGAATTTCAGGTGAGACTGATGGCTGTTTCCTCAGGGCTTCTACCTCCCCTTTCACCCCAGATGTCACACCATATTCTCTCAAAGTCTTTTTAGGTGAATTTCATAATCATTCAATTAACTTAATAAAGTCCTATTATAATTTATAAATGAGAGTATATTAAAGAACTCACGATTTGTTTTCTTGTACATGTATTTATTTCTGATTGTACGACTCCTTGGGTAACGCTGTGATCTGCATCCTGCTGGAGTGTACCATTGTGCCAGTCCCATCTCCAAGTGACTGGGCTCAGACTGCTTGAAATCTGTCCCCTCTCTAAGGTATACTACTTATGCCAGGCCAGTCTCAGTCCCTCTGCCAGCTATTTCCTTCTCCTCGATCTGCAGGCTGGTGCAGGGTTTTCCCCAGTGTCTCTCTGCTGCCGGTGTTCCCCAGCTTGCCTGCTCCACTGCCGATCCTCCCCAAATTGCCTGCTCCAGTGCTGGTCTTCCACAGCTTTCACAGCTGTTTGCCAGTTTTCTTTTAAAGCTGTTTTTTTACTTCTGGCCAAACCGGAAGCAGCTGACTGCCCCCCCATATGCAGCCAGTACATGATTTTAAAGCATGCCAGAGACAGTGCAGGACCCATCTCCTGCTCTTCTGACACCACCGAGGCATCTCTCTGTTGGTGAGCAGCTCCTGTGGCCCTTCCCAGGCCAGCTATTTTCTTCTTGGGGTCTGGTAGCTTTCTCTCTGTTGGTCCCCACTCAGGACTTTCCCAGAGTGTGGGAGGTGCGCTCCCACACACCTCTACCCATATAGAATTAAAATAAAAACCCATAATAAAACTAATATTGTTTAGAGGGACCCCTGGGTTAGCTCACTGCATTGATGGTGTTTCTGCTGTCTAAACCTAATGCAGGTCTACCATGGTACTTAGTAGTGCAGATGGCCTTATTTAGGCCTGTGCGAAGCAGCTAGTTTTCTCTTAGGATTTGGATACGGCTGATTTGGGGGACAGTGATTCAATTCGGTGATTCGAATCACTGTCCTGAATTGAATCACCCAGGCCCATCCCCTGCCTGACCTCCCAGCCTGGCAATGGCTGCCCCGCCTGCCCCAGCTCCTGGCACTTTGAATAAAGAAGCCCCGACTCACCAGGTGCTACCAGAAGGGGGTGAGCCCCGCTCTGCACAAGTCTACCTCAGCTCTGGCCCTTGAAGAAAAAAAACCCCCAAACTCACCAGTTCCCGCCCAGCGGGGGGGGGGAACCCCCACTGCCCTCCACTACCCCCCCACTATGTGGGGACCCGCCTGCCCCAGCTCCTGGCACTTTGAATAAAGAAGCCCCGACTCACCAGGTGCTACCAGAAGGGGGTGAGCCCCGCTCTGCACAAGTCTACCTCAGCTCTGGCCCTTGAAGAAAAAAAACCCCCAAACTCACCAGTTCCCGCCCAGCGGGGGGGGGGAACCCCCACTGCCCTCCACTACCCCCCCACTATGTGGGGAGCTCTTCCACAAGCCCCACAAAGCCCCAAGGCTGCTGCAGGAGTTGGTGAGTCTGGGG